>NC_054056.1:74028325-74340270 GCF_017639655.2 Falco naumanni
TTCTAATTGTCTTACTGTTGTTACGTTTTTAGGAGTCTCATGGTTTTCTGAGTATAGATAATCTGAAGACATGCACAAGTTTTTGTTAGCTTCTTGCCTATAGATCATACACTTTTTTTGGTTTTTGGTCACTTGTTCTGATAGCAGTCACTCAGTATCAAAGAATAAATGTAAATGTTTTGCTATGATGTACTGTTGTTTCCTTGGACTAAAAAAAGTTTTCCATCTTCAAATATTTTGAAGAAAATTTTGTTTTGATTTAGCTGTCAGACTGTTATTTCATTATCTAAAATGGATAAGAGAAACATATATTTTGTTATTTTTAGTTAAAACAGTAGCTTTTTTCTTGGGATTCCTTGGTCTACATTAGACTGTAAACTCCCTGAGGTGAAAACTCTCTTCAGTAATGATGCTAAAAAGCTCTAATGGGACTTTGGGGGTGCTCTTTACAAAGGGAAAAAGATTAAATAATGTCTGTACTGTTTAAACAGGGCTCAGACTGGTGATGGTGGCTTTTTTTGTACTTTTTTAAATGATCTTTTTCTTCATCAGTCTGCTCTGTGTGTGTATTCAGAATTAAATCGCAGATGCTTTTTTTAATAAGAGTCATTCTTCTGGAAATGTTTTACCCTTTCAGTGATGCTGATAGTGATGATGCCTTGCAGGGGAACAAGAACATTGGTTTGTCTTGTGTCACCGGCAAAGTTATTTAATGAAGTTGTGAATGTCAAAATCTTGCTGATAAATGATCACAAGGAACACAGTTTGCTTTTCAAACTCCAGATTTTATTTACAGGACTAACAATAAAAGCTGTCTCTCTGACTATATTCTTCATCTGTGAGCACTGAGAAACTATAAACTTGGGCAAGAGGCATATTTTCAAACATTATAGGATTCTAAGTATAAGACACATGCTGGAGTTCATTCCGTAGCTCCTTCAGGTGATGAAATACTGTAGGTTCCCAATATGGTTCTGCATGGCTTGCTAAAAACAAACCGTGGCAACAAGTTTTTCTTAGGTTATTATTGCTAAATTATGAATCCAGTATGTTTACTGCTAGAAGATTAAGCATTGTCATTCCCACTATTGTCCAAGTAAAGCAGGCCTCTTCTAAAAGGCACTGCATGTTTTTAGGTAGAAATTTGACAGGGCATTCACTGCCCCTTTAGGAGCTCTAAGAAGATTTCTGCTAGGGATGAATGAAAAGAGTATGATTTAGACATTTAAATTAAATACTTTGATACTTGGATAGTATCTTTAATACTTCACTCACTTAATCACCCCTCTTTCTTTCTTTCCTCCTTGTATATCTTGCCAGAGAAATAAAAAAAAATCACTTTATCCTGTGCTTCACTGTCTCCAAGAACAGAGAGTTAACTAAATACCAATACTGAAGCGTACTTTGAGATTTAGCAATAACATGCTCTAGAGCAAGGTTACTTTTATTAATAAATAAACCCAGTCAAGAGTAGGGATGTTGGTGTAATTAGTGAGGAAGCAAAATAATCTGCAGTTTTACATGTGATTGGTCTAGCAATTCCAGAAGGCAACCTACCCCAGAAATCTGTGATAGGCTGTTATTACTTGGATTTTTGGTCTTACTGCGTCTTGAGCTGTGAAGGTACACACATGGGCAAAGATCCTTGCACTGGAGGGAAAATGAGTATTCTGTTTCTGTAGCGGACAGACAGCATTACCTTTTTCTTCTCCGTATTATTTGATCTGCATATCTCCCCTTTTGAAGAAGCCTAAAATAACCACTGGCTTAAAAAAAGTTAATTTTGCTACCTTTACTTACAGTCTTAAAATATATATTGCCCCTGTAATAACTGCTTTTGCTTAAAAAATATGCTTCATCAGTTTACAAAAAAAAAAAAATAATGTGGTCTATACAATCATGCAAAGACACTTTGGGTCTTGAAAGTAGCTGTTTCTGCAGTAACCCTTTAGAAAAGAGGGTATATTAGGCACTCACAGTAGCCCCCCTCTCAGGCATTTTAACCAATATAGTATGCCAGATTAACGTTGTTACGCTACTACTGGTATCGCACTAGGATTAGTTTATATATCTATCTGCATCAATACATTTTCATTTTATGTGATGTGATTTCATTTTGTGATTGTTGGTCTTACCTGGTGTTTCTTTAAACAGCGTGTTACCTCTATACTTCCTCATCTGCTGCAGCTATTTGCTAATTTTTGGTTGAAACTCAGGAACTGTGTTGTCTGGGCTTTCAGATAGTATTGATGTTATTTAGATGGGAATTTTGGGCACTGGGTTACTAGCAATGGCCTTTGAGTTTAGAATGCTTTTGCTCTTTAGTTAATAGATCTTCAAGGTGTTGGTGATCTTCAAGGTATGCAACCTTTCTGTTTTATAATCTTATTTTTGAGAAAGGCTTCAGGACAGTTTAGAAAATAAGAAAACAAAATTATTACTGTGAGTGGGGTTTCTTCATAGTCATCTCCTTTAGCATGTTTATAATCACGCATTGTTCATAGTGCTAAAATGATGCTTCTCACATGTTAAAGTATGAATGCTTTGCTGCCTGTAATCTATGTGCCATGCTTTACGGTTCTGTTTTGTGCTTCTCTCACATACTGGAATCACTAGAACCTCCCCAAGAATGACTGCAGTCAAGCCAGTCTGTCTCTGGTCCAACAATTAAGAAGAAGAGCAATTAATGTTTGTCATCCTAACAATGGACTTTTTATCTCAGCATTTTCTCCTTAAAGATAAAACTTTCATTATATACTGGACAGCAGTTTTGTTTTAGCAATATGGCTAAAGGGTTAGATGACAGAATTAATTACTTATAAACAAAAATCAGGCCAAAATACAAGACGCTTAATACTCCAGTTGTTAGAGGATTACCCACCCATTCAGTTCCATTAGCAGAGTTATATGGCAACGATATTTTATTGGTCAAAATATGCTGGTTTATTATTTGTTCATAGTTTCATGCTAAAGGATTTGGCCAGTGAGGTTTTCAGAAACTAGTGCGTCTTTCTCACAATGAAAAAATTAGACCTTGAACATTTCAATGGCCAGCTAAAGAAGCTTCTATAGACTGTTCCAAAAAGGATGCTCTTTTAAAAAACCTCCAATCACTAGTTAATTAAACTTCACAGGATGATGTGTGTTCATCTGAGAATTTATTTTGGGAGCTGTAGAATGTATTTCCATATTTAAAAGGTGCACTTATCTGTGATATTACTAAGCTTCCTAATTTGCCCTTGCCACCTTGAGTAGCACCTAACAGAACGGAACAAAAGGAATATTATTTGGCAATGCAACACCATAAGAATTTTCTGGCATTTAGTATTGTTTGATACTGTACAAATTTTTGTATATATTCAGAGAAGGGTGATAACATTTTTTGAAACCCTTTTTCAGCATGTGGTACAGAATATAGATAAGCCTATGTACACACTTCTTAAATTATTGGAATATTAATTTGAATTTGTCTCATTCATCTCTAGACTCTGAAAATATGAACTGAAGTTGAGCTGCTTTTAATAGTGAACTGTCCAACCCTTGAGTGTCTATTCAGATATTCCTCATCTCTCCTTGGGTCCTATGAGATGTTTGCCTGAAATCCTATGTTTTGCCTTCAGTTTGATGCATATTTCTTTTTCATTGCTCTTCAGCAATGAGTATTCTATTTCATGTGTTCATCCTCAAGAGATCAGTAGCTCTTTCTAGCTCTTCCTCTCTAAAATTTAGGAAATTTGACCTAATTAATCCAGGTATCTAAAATTATTCCACTGAGGAATGAATCTTATGACAGCATGATTCATTCAAAGCAGACACCTATCCAATACTTTATATTTTAAAAGCTACCTACTTAAGAACAGTGATGGAGGTGAATACCTTTAATGCCTATGATACTTTTATTGAAAGATTTCAGTATGCAAGAGAGAAAGGAAAAACAGAAATGTCAGGAAACCAAAATTATTTCCTCATTGCTAATAGAAGAATGCTACTTTGTTATGATCCTTGCTACTTGCTTTCCTTTTGATGGCCAGAAATGTCAGAAAGCATCGGCTAGTTTTAGGAGAAAAGTCAGTTTTGGTAGGAGAACATCCTAAAGTCATAGACTAAGTGGTCTATTGGCTCTTCTCAAATTCATCTGAGAGAGAAACTGCTTTCTGTGAATTCCTGTGAAACATTCTTGTGAATGCTTTAGCTAATTTAGTATTAAACAAAAAGGTACATTCTCTGAATATTTCTCTTGGAAGATGGAAGCAAGTCCTAGCAGAATTTGCCATAACAAAGAAAAATTGTGATTCTGAAATTCTTTAAACGTTAACAAAATTTTGCCATTCATATTGACTATGTTTACTCAAAGAGCCAACCCTGACCTCCTCTCATTTCAGACAGTATTTCAGAGATCGTTGTTTGATTCGGAGTCAAGAGGGGTGGGTGTTTGCCAGACTACATTTAACCAATGGTGAGGCACAGTAGAAGGATGTGCAATGAAACTTCCCTAAAATTGTTGTCTTACAGGTGAGGTGACAAAGCCATTGGGAAAACTCCTGGGACATCTATCACACTGAATAAATGTGCCATCTGTTGTTTTTGAGACTATATTGGTTGTTCTCTGCTTGCCTAATTTTTTTTTTTTTTTTTTTTTTTTTTGTAGAGTACTAGCTGGGGGAGCGTATTCTTTCCTAAATAGTTAATAGGTGCTAGCGAATCACGTCATTATACTGAACTATGTTTCTGAATCAGTTGGCAAAATAACACTGTGAGGGAAGCATCATCTAACTCTTACGGTCCAATAAGATCATTTTGTTAAACTGCGTTCTACAAGCAGTGTTTCTTGTAAAGCACATGTGTCCTGGTTAAAGGAAGAATCTCCTGGATTCTGCTTGGATTTCACAAAGAAGAAAAGTACTTAGGGAGGGCTGAATTTGGCAACTGTATGTATTTTTATAGGTAGCTTATTGATGAATCATACTTTTAGAAAGATAATTTTTAGAAGTAATACATGTAAATTAGATTTTCTGTATTATACACGGGGACAGGAAGGACCACTTTCCCTTGATGTGACTGATGCTGTTGAAGTCGCTGGCGTTACAGCAGTGCCGAACCGACCCACCTCTCCCATCCGCGGGCCCACGAAGGTGTGAGGCAGAGCAGCCAGTAGATGTCAGTAAACCCAAATCTGAATGAGAGAGGTCTGCAACTCCTGCCTTTGGGGGGATTTGGCTGTTCCGTATTGAAGTGTGATTTTACCTGGGTGGTAAAAGATGATCAAGTGTCTCCTAAAGGACTTGATTATTGCATTTTTTTGTGTTTCGGAAGTATATGTGGTAAGCCTTTTCTTTTTCTTTTCCTGTCGTTTTGGGATTTTTTTTTTGAAGCATCTTTCCACAGGTAGAGGGAGGAATATTCAGTTTGTGCCTACAAATTTGATTTGGCAGGTGGGCAAGATTACTCAGTTTCAGTGCTTGACTTCAGTGGCAACCCATAGAGAGCATGATCGGAACAGGGAGGAGGGACTGCAGCAGTAACTCCCAGGAGCTTACTCCTGCCCAAGTGGGCACTTTGCTCAGTCCTTGCCTTCCCTCTTCAGACAGAAGACAAGTAAGGGAACCATTACAGCCTATGTCACTTCAAGGCACTGATAGGAGTTATAGAAAGGTTTGGCTCTAAAATTGTTTCCTTTCACACTGAGCATTGACAGAGTTTAAGATTGGTTTTAACACTGGCACTGTTCAAAATTGTTGTGTTCGGAGTCCGGCCTCTAATGTTTTTCCAGTTGCCGAGAACGAACATCATCAGCAGGTCTTCTGCTAATAAGAGCATTTTAATGACTGTGATTACGACAAAAGTACTTTTCAAAAGGTTTTAAAGAACAGCTGAAAGTTGCAGCATGGTAATGCGTCTGTAGCGCTTCTACCACACACTATTAATACACTAGGATAACTGTTGAATTAATTAATAATGAATTCGGCCCCTTCACTCACATGAGGAGGCAGGGTAGGCACTCTTTTAAATGGACCCATCAGGGAAAGTAATATAGCATTCACGTTTCAAGCAGGAGCCGTGCTGGGAGGAGGCAGCCCCGGGGTCTTTACCCTTGGTTCTTTGAAATTTCTGTGGATTCATTCAGTAGTCTCCGCTTCAGTAAGAAAAGGGTGGTTTTCAACCCCTTTTACCTTGGTGGTTGCAGCACACTCTTACCTTTGAATTGCCTCATGCCTCATGGACGTCTCCCATGTCTGAGTGTGATTCTAATCACAAACCTGTTACCTTACAGACTGGTCTCAGCTGAGTATAAAACACAGCTATGATTTAAAATATGAGGTAAAATACTGCAGTATTTGAAAGAGGAAGGGTTTCTTGGCCTGGTTTTTTTTTTTTGGGGGGGGGGGTGCAGTTCTTAGGCAGAAAGTGAGGCTTTTGGTCTTTAGTGGCCTGAGATATTTGTCTGTAGCACTGAGTCAGCTGCTTTAGCTTAGGAGAGAAATGGCTTGTCAAATACATCTCTGTGCTAAGCATTTCTGGTGAGCAAGCTCTGGGCACTTCATTGTTTAAATGTGTTGGGTTTTTACATCACAGTGCTGAGATGTTTTGCCTTGTATTATGCAATGCATGTGAAACCTGTGTGCTTGATACAGGTTTCTGAATACCACATTTCTGTATTGGCTGTTGAGTGGAGGGGCTACTGAACTACGATGTGTGATTGCGGCCTTTGCACAGTGGACTAGGTGCTATCAACTGTAGATTAATTTCTCCTGTGATGCTAATAGAAGCCATTCATCCATACGTGTATGTTAAATGCAATGAGAAGTGCAGGGAGAACTCTATTTTTTGTTATTACTGTTGCTGCCTACAGCCTTTAAGAAGTCTGTTTTAACTGTACTTTAGAAGTGCTTCAATCACTTTGGGTAAAAGAAAAATGAAATATTTTTTTTAATGTGACTTCTGAAGGACTTCACTTCTGGTAAGAGAAGTATGCCTCTTCTACCTCAGTGCTCTACCTTGACTATCCTGGCCCTGTTTTTCATACCTATGAGTAAATTAAAGCAAGTCAGAAGGCATTTATTCAAAACAGAACATTATTTAGTGGCTTGCTTAAGGGTCAGCAAAGCAATTGGTAAAAAGCAAGAAAGCTTCAAAGCACAGCTTTGCTCTTACATAAATCTTAATCTTTTCTCCCAAGCTTTGGGAAATGTTGTTCAGCTCAGCTACTTTCATGAAAAACCCACAAACTGCAGATGTTATGATTTTTTCCCTTTTCAGAACTCTCTCAAGCTTCTGGTGATAGCCCCATTCATCTTCATCACCAGCCTTTCTGTTTTTCTGCTTGCTTCCAAACAGGAGGAATGGAAACAAAAACCTATTTGCTAGGGTAGACATAGCCAAGTAAATATTCTCCAATCAATAGCTCCAGGCACCATTCAGTGAAAAGACCTCATCTCTGGTTTTCTTCAGTTCCCTGACACCTTCACCCATGTCAGCCTCTTGTGCTTTAAAATGACCGGACCGCATAAACTGAGGTGCTTATAGTGTATTTTTAATGTGTAATGTAAATATTTAACTGATGAAAGTACTCTTTTCCTTTCTCCACCCCGCATTTGTCTTCTCCCTGTATCTCTTGTTTTGTTGTGATAGAACTCGTGCACTTTAAAAATATTTGAGTTAACATACGGTTCCAAAGATTTTAGCTATACAAGAAAAAGTCTATTTTTGGTCTGTTAAGATTTATCATGAGAGAAATTCTGGGCCTTAAGTTCTCCCATAAATCTCAGCATCCATACTAGAATCGAAACATTTAGATATTGACTTAGTTACGTGAATATGAAGACAGTTCTTTTTCCTCTGCTTCTAAATTTTGGCTCATCTTAAAAGGAAACAAAACCACTAAAATAATTATTACCCTTGTGTACATGTATATGGATTTTATATTTACAAGGTGCATTTTGCCTGTAATTTTCCAACAATATGGTAAAAAAGACAGTGCCAGCAAGCTTCACAACAATTTTTGTAAGGAGAAATCAAATACAGACTGCAAATTGAACTCACATAAATGAACACCATGTCAGGTAGAATTGTGTCAGATCAACTGCACTGATGTGAGTGATCTGAATGCGATGCAAATGTCTGTATTGCTTCTGTGTTACTTACTCATAGTCAGATGGAAACACATATTATCGGGCGCAATACATCATGAAGTTGGAATGAATGAACTCAGGACAAGGGTTGTCCATTAGAGTTGCTGAAAAGAGTGAGAAGTAGATAGCAGTCTAAAATGATTGAATGGTGTGTGATTACATGGTGGTGAAAAAGCATCCAAGAAGATTACATTTCAGTCCAGGGAGGTCTGAAGTAATGTTGCAGCATGAAAAACAACTACAGTGTACTAAACACAGTGAATGTAACAGAGACTAAATTCACAACAGTGCTTTATAATCATATACATAATTAAACCAGCAAACTAGCTAGGTGTGTTTGAAAAAATATGTGTGGCTGAAGATTTGAAAATGGCAAGTTGAAAGTATGCCTATCAGTTTCTGAGTTTCTCTATAAATTACAGGCTTTTTCTTTCTATTCTTTTTTTTATTTTTCCTAAAGCTGATATTCTAATGACAGCACTACAAATAGAAAAAAAAATATCTCTGCCTTTTGTTCAGGCATGAGGAAGCTTAAATCACTTTAGTATTTCAGCAAAATGCAACCTTTCTTCAAACATGTGAACGAACATATCATATACATATTGCAACTGTTTCAAAGAAGTCTACTTTAAGACAAATTTCTCACAAATCCATTGTTCTGATCATTATTCAATGCAAAGAAGTACCTTCTCTGAGATTTAAACTGCTTGTATTTTTTGCACTTGTTGTACAAGCTGTTTTCTCATTGAGACAATGAGAAAACAAAAAAAGGTACACAAAAGAACAAGACATCTTTACCGCTAAAGGAGCATCACTGTGAAAATGAATTTTGTTCTTGTGGCATATTTGTCCCGAGGGAGACAAGACCACACTCTAGAAATAATCAGGATTTTTTTAATGAAGCAAGTTAAAATGTGAATAAAAGCTCCAGCCTCTTACTCAAGCACGGGAGATCCTATTATCCTTTTATTCTCTGTGGGGTGCCCCGTTTATATTAATAAGTCTTTATTGCTAGAAATCAGCAGTGGAACGCGACCCAGCCAGCCTCCCTCATGAGAGGGACTGCAGCCACGGGTTGTTCTCTGAAAACGCAGCTGGAGAATGTACGTCAAGATCTTCACCAGGAGCTGCAAATTATCTTGTCCTCTGCTATAAGGCAGAGGTTAGCTTAGGATAGATAATGACTGAAGGCGGTCCAGGTTTGAACAGAAAGGTTACAGAAATGTGCTGAAGCTGTTTTTTCCTGAATCACACCACCTTCACTGCAAGGTTTGAGTTATGCAGTTGGCAGTGATATGAATAATGACGTGATGGAGACCTGCCCTAGAAAAAGGGCTCTTCCTGACAGAGGTGGTGATGCTCAACTACATGCTGAACCCTCTGTATGAGACATCAACAGAAATATGGCTTTCTCCTTCAACAGCTCAAGGTGTGTCTGAATATAGTGCTCCCTCATGGGCCTCTCTCTACTCATTCAGCACAGCACATATCTCTTTCTAGGCACACACATCTTCCCCCTGTGAATCCTGAAGTTTAGTCCTAACCTCAGAAAACCTTCCAAGGACCTGTTTCTGTCCATGTGCTGCATAATAGTATTTCAGAGTTCCAGATTTATGTGGTTGGGTCTTTAACTTGTCCAGGAAAAAAATATATGCTGGAAGTCCTAACTGCCATGGTGGGCAAGTACCCACAATCCAATTACGATGTGTGTGCTTAACACATTAATATTGCAGCAGACTTAGAGAATTTAGTAAAATGTTCTCCCTATCTTCTTCATTAAACACGGGTTTCATGTGCATCACTATTTAAGTGTCCCTTCTTGTCCACAGTCCATGTTGAACCAATGTAAGTCTTCCAGTTTTCCCTCATTACCGGTGTGTTTCCAAACACCTTATCTGACCATTTCTGCTGCTGCTTTCTGGGCTTTCCCTAATCTGCCTGTCACTGTCTTACTATGATTTGGGCAGCAACAGGCATGGTATTCCAGCTATGTCAGCACTAAGGAAGCACACGAGACTGTTTACTTGTGGATGCATATGTGCAACATCATCATGCTGTTGGTCCCTATTTGTTCATAATCTGCTTTTGTTCCTGGTCCTATTGCTGTCTAGCATGCTGTTACTTATTTATTGGTATACTTGATATTTTTTGTCTAAGCATGCTTGTATATATTGAATTTGGGCTAATCCTTGAAATTCCTAGTATCATTGAGTTCTGATCCTTCCTCTGGAATATCAACAATTCTTGTCCTTTCGGTTCCATCATCCATTGGAAAAGACTGAGATGGGTCTAAGGTAAAACCACACAGAGCTCTTTTTGGAGAACCACTTTATTTTGACCAAAACCCATTTTAAAGAAGTCTTTGAGTGAACTTTTTTCAAGCAAAAGGTGCCCTCTTAGGAGGATTTAATCTAGACCATGTTTTCTAAGTCTATGGGAATATCATACAGCTTTTCTTACATTATGGGTTACTTTATATAAAGCTAACCTTAATGACCTACTTAAGGGTGGAATTTATATTTAGGAGATAGAGAATTCAGTCGTATTTTGGGGAGTTAGCAAAAAATGCCCAGAGTGCTGCAGTACTAAGCCACAAATTGAATGTTCTATTTAAATCTTTCTGCAACAAATCTCCTGTAACCCACACCCACGTCATTCATATTCCAAACCTTGTCAGAATCTGGTTAACTCAAAAATTTTAAAACTTTTATTTATTTATTTATTTAGGAAGTCGAGAGAGCCTTCAGTCATTTTAAACTTATTTTCTTCTATAAGTATTTCAGGCAGTCAGTGAAGCAAGTGCCAGGTTATTATTGTGGTATAGGCTATATTGAAATAGAAAAAATACTGAATACTGAAATCTCCACAAATCTACTTTCTTGAACATATAGAAAACAGTGAAATTTCTGGGAAAATAAGATTTTGAATAAATAATGAACTGAAAAAAATTTAAATTATATCTAAAAATTATGTGAATGTTCGTGTCTTTTTTTGTTTTTTTTACAAGGCAAGTTTCATTGATTCCAGCGTAGCACTTTCACTAAATCCTTCTGTCAGTGAGGTCTGTGTGGCACAACAGAAGAGCTTAGATGTGATTTGTAAATAAATCCAGCATTCAGCTGACAAAACCACCAGGTAGACTAACAAATTGGCTGGAATTCCTGGAATCAGATCTCCTGATGAGGTAATGCTTTTTGGTTTG
The DNA here is from genome assembly GCF_017639655.2 of Falco naumanni. Taxonomy (NCBI): domain Eukaryota; kingdom Metazoa; phylum Chordata; class Aves; order Falconiformes; family Falconidae; genus Falco; species Falco naumanni. The sequence continues at coordinate 74,039,657 of NC_054056.1, forward strand.
ACAACCTATGCTGCAGAAGTTACATTTTTGCTTTCAATGTATGCAGAGCTTTAGCTTTAATGTTTGCAGAATATTCTTACCCTTGTCTTTTTAAATTGTGCTTTAATATATTCTTTTTTTTATCAGGTCATGCTTCAATCAGTTTTACTGGGACTTGAAACTCAAATGTTTTGAGACTTTTGAGAAATATTTTCTATCAAAGGGCAGAATGATACATTCATAAAGTTCATTCATGGTTACATGCATCATTCATGGTTTTTATTCATATATATAATCTCCTATTTGTTTTGAAAGCTTGCTCCCAAAATATTCCATTGTGTAGAAAATTACCCAGAACATGTTCCTTTTACAAGTAATACAGTCTTTTATAGGTTGCTTCTAATTTGGACACTTCACTGAATACAGCTGCCACAATTAGAGTCGAATTTGTGATTTTCTCCATTGTATGGTACCAGTGTGAATGATACATAAACACAGCTGGCCTAAATGCAGATTTCTTCACATGATGATGCCTGTCAGCAGCAGCAGCTCTCTGAGGCACTGACCCATAGAGGCCAAATTAAAAATCAAATTAAGCATCATAAATGCATCTTCATTACTATTCACACTTTGAAAATCACAGATATGATTTATATGTCAGGGACATTGGTCAATTTTCTTAAGAAGTGCACCTAAGGTCTATATGCATATAGATATAAAGTCTGTATGCATATATAAAAAGTCTGTATGCATATAAGTGACTATAATGTCAATATAAGGTTTCATCGTACCACAAATCATTTAGGTATAAAACTGTCCCCACCTTCTGCAGATGCAAGTATTCCTTCAAAGGAGCGTTGTACTTAAAAGGACAATGCTGAAAGATAGTCTCCCTCCCCACATGTGTGCTATTAAGTAAAAATACTATATTTCACTAAAATGACATGAAAGTTCTGTTAAAATGGTATTGAAGTTACATATTTGTGCAGGTGCTAGACTCTACAGCAACCAGCAGGAATTGCATGTTCCTGGAACTTAGAGTCAATAGATAGGATGCCTTTCCAAAATTTTTACAAGATTTTCAGTCTGTTTGGAATAAAGTTATTCTCCCATCAAAAGTGGCGGTAGGAGGAGAGATTATGAGGAGAAGGCAATGAAAATTGAAAAGGATTTCAGAAGAGCCTGACTGAAAAACAGATTCAAACAGAGAGATGGATTTGAGAAATGAGGGAAAGGACTAACTGGACAAAGGTGGAGAGGATGTCCTGACAGTGAAAGTGCAGAGACTGTGGTGGAAAAAGAAGGGACTGAGGTAAAAAAAGGAAAAGGACATGGTAATGGCTAGTCAAAAAAAGCTAAATTCATAAGTTGTTTGAGGAGAGATTGGGAAAGCCTGAAGCTTGGGTCTGTGGTGTGCATCGAAGGGCTAGTAAAGAATTAAGAGTAGGAAAGAGAGCAGTGGAGCAAAGGGAGTCCAACAATGATGCTGGAGGAGCACATTTCCAATGCAATCCAAACTTCTTAGTGTGAGAGACAGAGGGAGTGAATCCAGACAATGCAGCAATGGAGCTTGTTTTTCTGTAAAATGCCTTTTAATCTGCTGTGAAATTTGAAAGCTCCTGAGTGGCACAAAGCAGCTCAGAAAGAGAGTTTCAGGCTCAACAGTTAAATTCTCCTTTGTGAACCTGGATTCCATATCTGCCTTAAATTTTATATAAGAATACTAGATAGATCTTTTAAAGCAGACCTCCATAAATGGACACTGATTGCATGTGTTCTTCTTTTCTGGGTGCTCAGCTGAATTCCTTAACTCTTGGTTTATGCTCACTCAAAGTGAATGGAAAATTTATACCTGAATTTCCAAATGACACAGCTCCTCACATGCTAAATAGAAGCAGCTATAATGCTATCTCAGTCAGAGAAGTGTTCAGAAAATAAATCAGCTAATATATGCGAACCATTTGAGTATCATGGTGATAAGCACTGCTGAAAAGCCCAGGAGGATGCTAATTCTGTTACTGGAGCAAGGTTGGGCAGGAGGCAGTAAATAGGGTGGCACAGGACCACATATCGACCCTGAAAGAGGAAACAAAAGAGAAAAAGAAGTTTGTTCAGCTGATTCTTAGCAGAGCACTCTTCCTTCCTGCGGACCGAATACAGCAGTGGTCCTGAGGGGAAAAACAGTGTGTGAATGTGTAATTACAAGACTGTATCATAATGTGTATATCCAAAGGGACTGGATTAATTTTGCACAGGCAACCTTTCTTCTGACATTGCCTAACTCTGAAATGCATGATTAGTGACTGTAAGCAGAAGCAGAGGGACTGCTTTTTCAGTAGTTCTCCTGTGTTTAAAAAAAAACCTCAATAACAACTCTGAAGCATTTATTGCATTTTTTATGCAATAACATCCCTGATAGTTTTCAGTCCTGGCATGTTAGGTTGGTTAGTTTGTTTTACTAAGACTGTAGTATCTATGTTTAATGTAAGATTGTAGTAACTTTTTCAGCAACCTGAACTTAAGGTTAAATAGGTATTTACACGTGAGCAGCAACGTATGTAGGACAATGCTGAGTAATGCAACAATTCTCTTGATAATCTGCAGGGCCAGGGAGAATAAAATTGCTTGTTTAATATTCAAATCTGCTATGAGATACTCTGTGCAATCCTTTCTCAAATGACTCCTAGAGCTTGCTCAGAGACCCAAGCTGCTCAGAAGTGGGAGGAGGCGTTAATATTTCTCTTTTTTCTGAGGCTGCAGTACTCTGTGAGGTGGCTATGTTGAGTGATAGGTATCCTTGTCAGGGGATGCTGCGTGTGCGGCTCCCACAGCAGAGCCTGTTTCTATTCTGGTCTCTTTATGTCCATGGCTCTCTGCAATGAGATGCTCCATGCCTCTTATCGTCTGCAGTGCCAATCTAGGAAGACCTGCAAGAAGGTCACTTGATGACTGTGAGCATCCAGGTGACTAAAACTGAGTTTTAGTTTAAGTGACATATGACATAGTGACACTATGACATAGTGTGCTAGCTTAAAATTCCTGCTGATGTGCCACAGAGATTGGTGTAGGGTTTATTTTTGGTTTTGTTGTGTCATGTCATCCCCCCTCCCTCCCCCATATGTATCCTATGTAATAGTATTATTACCCTTGCCCATTGCTTTCACCCCATCACACTATGATGATCCACTGAGTTTAGTACAATATGTCATTCTTTTATAGCTACACTTGAATTTTGGGCCAAATATGGAGCAAAAAAAAAAGAAAATTCAGTAACACTTAAGCATTTCATGAATCCACCTTGATTTTGCAAAGCTGTTCCTCTAGGGGAGGAAGGGTTTTTCCTTTTCTTTCAATTCTGAATTAATTATAAAAATTTGTCATTTTTTATCAATGCAATGTCTTTAAAAAGCAATTTAAGTCCAAGATGTATTTATTTTAAAGTCAAGCTCATGATTAAGTGGAGCTTTTTGATTTTCCAATTTCAGTCGTGGTATTTTTTTTTTCTTTTTCAAGATACACACTGAGCAGCTCCAGCAAGCAGAGTTATAGAGTAACTGTACAGCAAGTGTAGCTCACAGTACTATTTACTTTTCCTTACCAGAAGAAAAAGAGGTGTGCTAGAGCTGTCTTCTCATTATCTCGTATTTATAGCTTAGATTCCTCTATTATGAGAAAAACTTGCCTCAGATTACAGGAATGTCTGACCGTTTCATAGTTTTATCATAATGTCCCTGGATTTGGTCTAGCCGCTATACGATTGTGTTACGAGCAGATTCAGCCAGAAAAGGAGAGTGCCAGCTGGGGTTTGTTACATACATGCATAAATATTACGGCCACTATATCCCATGGAGGGACAAACAGTATGTTCATATAGGTTTTTTTCCATTTTGGGAAGCTATAAGATCATGTGTACAGTGTGTATCTAATGGACTACCTTTGAAATGCATTGTGAAGGAGATGCTAAAATTGATAACATTTCAAGATAGGGATGAAGCATAGCTCTGTAGTATCAAATGCATTTCTGTGTTTTTCATCATATCCAGCCTTTGTCTAGACTTGTCTAGAAACCACAGTCTGCTTTCTCTTGCATGCATTTAAATTTGGTTCAATAGATTTTTATGGAAAGGAACATGTAATATTCTGTTTAAAAAATAGTGCTGTCTGAATCTCTTATTTTAGAAAAAAATATTTTATATTCTTATAATCAGTGACATTCCAGCATTTAAATTTATTGATTTAATTCTGTGTAAGATAGGAAAGCTTTATTGTGTCCTCTTAGGGATAGCAATGAAAAGCAAAATGACATGATGGCAGTCAGGCTTGAAAACTGAATCAGAATAGACTATCTGAGATATGTAGCAAGCCAAAGTTGTGACTTAAATCTGAATTCACTTTACTGGTATAACATTGCCAAACAAGACCACATACTTAAATGATAAAAGCAAATTTGACTACAGTCTCATCTATTATGTTATGTTCTGACTACAAATCTATTTCAAGTATTTGATGGCTGGAAGAAAGAGAAGGGCTCATTCTATCATGAATAAATGTTTCAGTCTTCCCAGGATAATCTTTCCAGCATGCTCCTGAAAAATCACTTTCCCATGAGATTCTCCTGAAAGCTATGTACTATTCCTAATGGCCATGCCTTTTTCTCTCTTTCTATTGTGTTTTTTGTTTTGTTTTGTTTTTTTAAATGAATGGTCATGAAACAGAGAACTTGGCTCCAAAATAAAGCAAGGCTGTGATTCTAGTTTTGCTACTTCACAGAAAATCTATTGACACAAAATATAGACTTGAAAGAATTTGGCAACAAAATGTTATGGAAACAGACAGTCATATTACATCAGACCCCATGTTAAAGAAATCTAAATATTTGCAGACAGTATTTAGGATAATTTTTTTCAGAAAAAGTATGTGAGAATCCAGTGAAGATCAAAGTGAAGACTATTTCCACTTTCCTTCTGATTGGTAGTTTGACGTAAATCTGGAAATTTGAGAATCAATGCTGCTGCTGCAAAAAAAATGCACCATAATTGTTCAGACTCTGTTATCTATATAAATGTTTTTCTTTGGTTCTTATATTCCTGACCTCAAGAATTTATAGGGGAAATCAATTCTATAGTTTCATTGCATAGCATGTAAAAGAATCATAAAATCATTTAGATTGGAAAAGACCTTTAAGATTATCAAGTCCAACCATTAACTTTACACTGCCAAGTCTGCCACTAAACCGTGTCACTAAATGCCACATCTACATGTCTTTTAACTGCCTCCAGGGATGGTGACTCCACCACATCCCTGAGCAGCCTGTCCCAATGACTGACTACCCTTTCAGTGGAAAAAATTTTCTTAATACTCGATCTAAACCTCCCCTGGTGCTACTTGAGACCATTTCCTCTTGTCAGGAATCGCTTCAATATAATCATTATTATATTGATCAATATAATCAAAATAAATAATAAAAATCAATAAAAATCACTTGTTACCTGGGAGAAGAGTCGGACACCCACCTCCCTCCAACCTCTTTCCAGGCAGCTGTAGAGAGTGGTAAGGTCTCCCCCTTCTTTTCTCCAGGCCAAACAACCCCACTTCCCTCAGCTGTTCCTTATAAGATGTCTTCTCCAGACCCTTCACCAGCTTTGCTGGACCTGCCTCAGCACCTCAATGTCTTGCAGTGAGGGGCCCAAACCTGAACACGGCATTCGAGGGGCGGCCTCACCAGTGCCCAGTGCAGGGGGACGGTCACTGCCCTGGTCCTGCTGGCCACACGGTTTCTGACACAAGCCAGGGGGCTGTTGGCCTTCCTGGCCACCTGGGCACACTGCTGGCTCACGTTCAGCCGGCTGCCGACCAGCACCCCCAGGTCCTTTTCCTCTGGGCAGCTTCCCAGCCGCTCTGCCCCAGCCTGTAGCGCTGCGTGGGCTTGGTGTGACCCAGGTGCAGGACCCGGCACTGAGCCTTGTTGAACCTCACACACTCGGCCTCGGCCCATCAGTCCAGCCTGTCCAGATCCCTCTGCAGAGCCTTCCTACTATTTTGAATATTATGTCATATTATTTTTTCTGTTTCACTGGGGACTCTTTTACTTCATGTTTATGATTTCTAACTCCCTTTCTTTACACTCTACCTTCTCTTCTACCTTATTTTGTATATTTTTATTCTGGTTTAATGAATATGAATTGAGAGCTATTTTGCTTAAGTTATTAATTTTTGCAGAACTGTCGTTTAATGTAGAGTAACTGAGAGCAATAGTTACCAAAGCGTGGAAGACCTGGGCTTAAATCCCTCTTCTTGTGGGAGGATTTCAGTCCATATCTCTTGCCTTTGGAAGAGAATGCCTTAAACAGCAGCCTGCACAACATTCTGGGAAGAGCTTATCGGTCTATCTTCTTGAAAATTGTTCCTTAACTCAACCTGTTATACACTGAGTGGGAAGGAAGAGTGTAAGATTGGAATTCTTTTGTTTGTATCAACAGCAGAAATTGCAGAATGAACTGGGATTATAGGTCCTTACCTGTTTGTCGAGTCTTGTGGATGTTGCCTTTTGTTCTGCAAGCAAAGCAAAACAGCAGTTACTTATATATTCTGTACTAGTATCATTCTAATTTCTTTTACTGAACTTGACAACATCAGTATTTTCCAATTATACTCATGGACAGAAGTTGTTTTTTTATTTTCTGAAAAGCATTCTCACTTGTTTTCCTTGAGCATCTCCATTAGTTCAGCAATATTCTCTTTGAAAGGAGTAACAAACTCTGTGTATGATATTGCAGGTGAGAATGACAGAGCTACAGGACAAACTGTGTTTCTGATCTCTTAAAAGTGCATACCACTTGTGTATGAAGCTTCTTGTCTTAATTTCCTTGGGGTGAGTTCATAGACTGAAAGAAATTCAAGCTCAGATCTTCAGTGGCTTGTGTAGCACAGATGTTTAAATCAGCAGGTTTATTACTTGATCATTCCATTCTGTGTGAGTCTTCTGTTTTGGGAAGTGGGATCCACAGAAAACACAGTATGCCTCTGTGAATGAAAGCATCATTTAGTTTAATGAGTGTGATCAAGGCACAATATCACAGATTTTTGCAAGAACAATAGTTCTTCATGTATAGGTCCGGTATATTCCCTTGCCCTTCTACACTATAAAAGCCTAACTGCTCAAGAGCTTTGTGTCAGACAGTAGGATAACCATATCTGGCCTTTATAGAGAATCTTTCATTCATTTTTATCATTTGATATACAAGCTTCTAACCGTGGCAAACATGCTTTGTAGCATAACTAGCAGAGTGGGAGCAAGTTATTCATGTTTGATAGCTCTGAAGTCTCTTAACCCTTAAAAACTTGTCAGCTTATTTCATACAGAGTTCTCAGCAGATCTCAGCTGACTACTGTTAATTTAAGCAAACATATATATGCATGTGGAGTTAGAAGCTTGGCTTCTGGTGAAGCTTGTCACTGTGAACTGTTGTAATACCTTCATGGGCTGCAATCTGGAGTATTCATTACTACTTCTTTTAAGGACGTGAAAAAGTGAGGCTATGATCCAGTGTGCCTAAATTCTGCCTACAATGGAATTAAAATGCTTTAAACCCTTCTGAATCCTAGACACTAATCCAGCCTACTTACTTAGTAAGGCTATTAAATCCATCAGGCATTGAAATTCATTAGATGCCTCCCATGTAGTCTGTGTTCCGTAGACACTAACATTTTGTCAGTCTGTAAGCAGAGGAGCCTTTCTTTCTGAGGAATTGAGTACCAAAAGGTATATCGTTATTCTAAGATGAGGCAGAAATGTACCTGAACTAAGAAGCCCCAAATTTTAGATGGTGTGATATCTGTGTCTGTCTTCACCTTATATGGGGATAGTACTGGGGGGAAAGGGATGGGATCTAAGTTTCTGCCCCTGGTGATAAGCAATATGACAAGGACATGGTTCAATGGGAGATGTGTAAGTGAGTCCTCTCACAATCACGTTTTCACTAATAAGCTGGACTTGAGCTCTTGCAGCACTTGTTCCCCTTCGGTGTGCTGGACACAGTGACTTGGTGTCTAAAGAGCTCTTTGTATTCTCTAGGCCACTCTCCTGAGACATGACCGCAGCTCTATCAGGCTGAAGATAGCCTGGCATCCAGATCTTCCACTGCTTTCACATATTTTTACTGCTAGCGCAGTTCTGTGAAGTACTACCACTCTGTGCACTAAGTGAATGGAGCCGCTCAAATTTTTCCTTTAGCTTCCTGTGATCTCAGTGAAAAAGATAAAGCCCTCATTTGAGCAGACTGTGCTGATCTTGTCTGGAAATGCCTGAATCCCACATATTGGCAGGAAAAAAAGGAGAAATAGGTAAATTAGGAAGACTGAATATAATTTTACAAGTTTTCAAAGGTACGTGAATCTCTCCATTGACTTGTAGAAAAGTTGGGCAATCTGAACCACCTTCCTTTGCCAAACACGTAAAACTGAGGTGATGTAATATCTAAATTTGAGCAGACTGGATAATACCCTGAAAAACAATGTTCTGTGGCCAGATGGTTGAATGAAAATGGCATGAGTCTCCTGCGGTATGAGTATCACGAATGGCAAAATTTCACTTTACCCTTGCCAAGGAGAAATTTTGTATAATGAACCTTGTTGCTGGAGGGAGGAGTCACATGTACAACCTTTTCTCAGACTCTACGTGAACTCCTTCATCCAGAAGGTGCAACAGCCTACTTATTCCTTCTGCCCTGTTGTTAATGTACCGTTCTGTCTGAGCAACACAGCTTGTTTTGATGGATCCAGATACATTTCTGTATTTCACCACCACTAGTTTATCAGGCTGTTCAGGGACAAGGAGCAACAGATCTGTATCTGACACACTTTGATATATCACGCTACCTCCGCAAACCAATGGTTTTGTTTTTAATATTAAAAGCGTGAAGAGCTCACACATGGAGGGGGCTCTGAATTTTTAGGAGAGGTTGAGGAAAAAGTAGTAGTTGTATGTATTTGGGAGGTGGGGAGTGTGGAGGTTTTTTTCACCATTAACTGCCAGATTTGTGCTTCCTGTTTTAAGGAACTGGACAAGTCAATGAGATTGAACTGTATGAACCTTAATCCATTTGACCTATTTGAAAAGTCCCACATGAACTTGACAAAATGCTTTTTCACAGACAGGGTTTGATGAAAGCGTGTCATAACCTACTGAATGGAGCCTGTTCAGATTCCTTTGGAGTCCTTGGATATTTTCCAGGGTCACCAAATGTGCTGTCACTGTCTTGAGTTGAACACGCAGGTGCTGCTTTGCTTGCGTTCAAATCACATTGAAATTATTAAATATGGTGATCCTCCGTATGCTGAGGACAAGCTTGGTCCTTCCTGTTCTCAGGTCCCTTGGATATGAGTGATAGACGTTCCTTTTATCTGTGAATTGTTATGTGCCATTGAAAACATCTACCTTTTTTGTCTGGAGTTATCTGAATAGTAGCTGCCCTTCTGCAAAAACACAGATATATATTTTGATTTCTTCAAACAGTGAGATACCAACCTGTGAGTTCATGTATGAAATCTCTATTTATCCTAGTTCCATATATCAAGATTTTTTATTTCTAAGAAGGGAGATGCAAATTATAATTTACAATACATAATAACCTCTAACATTTGAAAAATCATTATACTGAGGATCTTTTTCAAACAGAAAAAAAAGATCAAACTATTATTAATTTATTTTGGTGTCTAATTACTCCAAGCAGTAACAGGGAGCTCCTGTATCTTCTTTGAGGTTTGGCCTTGACATGACATTATGGAGAAGCTGTAAAAAAACTTTAACTTTTACAACATATCACTCCTATTTTTACACTTTTTTCTTTTCAATGGTCGATATTAACTCAAAGGTTTTACCACTGTATTTTCAAGGCATTTAATGGCTCTGGTATAAAATATTTGACATCCCTGTTTGCTCCTGACCATTTGTTAACGTAAGATTTGGCAGGTGATGTAGCCCGACACTGAACTTTATGCCTCTGAAAGATTTTAATGTCTTTTTATGGTGGTGGAATTTAGTTCTGATTACTGGTTAAAATAATAATTTGTCTGGACAATTAAAATTGAAAGAACATTTGCTGCTTTTTTTGACATTTCATATAAAGTACTGATGATGGTGCTATGGGCCTTGAAGTAATTCTCTGCGTGATTTCATTCAATCCTAAGCTTTTGATTTATTGTATAAAACAAATTGACAGTTAGAGAGGGATCATGTAAAAAGTGTGTTGAATAGCCAAGTCGCCTATCTTCTGCAGACTTCTCAGGTCTGGTCAACAGCTTTTCCAATGAAGAAGTCTCTGCTGTTGGGGTTAAGGAGGAGGGACAGGAAGACTATTTGCTGAAACCCAGTGTTTTGAAGAATTGAGTCACTTGGTTTTGATGATCATCCAACCAGCTGGGCCTGGTTTATTCCTCATGCTTTGCCTGGCAGAAGCAATTCTCATCGCTTCTCAGGTCTTCTGCTGAGAGGTGACTTGGGCGTGAGGACTACTCTAAGCCTGAGAGCTGCTGCAGGGGAAATATTTTTTTGCCAGCCCCACCAATACCTCAAGGTGTTTGGGAATTAGGGCTGTGCTGAAGCCCCTAGGACTGGGTCCGCACACCCAGGCTGTCTGGTGCTGGATCAGGAGGCAGTGTAAATGTGCCAAATAAGCCAGAACTATGTAATATGTGATTTAGGCCAACTTCATAGCCTTGGGTCAGCTTCATGCTGGCTGCAGAAGGACAGGTGATGTTTGCCAGCTAAAATGCTGGATTCTGTGTATTTTTTGACCAGGATGAATGCTTCATGTGCTTCAGATCTTTTTGATCTGGGATTATCATGAGCTGTAACATCAAATTTACAGGATTTATTGTTTATAGCATTTCATAACTGGGGTCTCTATTTTTATCTTAATTTGGAAAAACCGGACTAACATGTACAGTTCTTTCTCCCTTGACATACATTTTGAGAAAGCATCTCTACCCAGAAATATCTATCTTTCCAATTTGAAATGAAACTTTTCTTAAATATTGACTTTTCCAACAGTATGGGAATTGTTAGTTCTGAACATCTCTATTGTTGTTGTTGATCAAATTGATTTATTTTAGGGATACCATGTCGCTGGATTTAAATGACTAAGTGCTTTGGAAGAAGCAGCAGTAACTGTTCTGTGATTGTCTGAGAAATTCAGGGTGGGCTTTTTTCTTCTCTTTATTTAATATAGTACAGCCATCCTGTGGTAGAATTAGAGACGTGGCTCCAGCTGTTCTACTCAGCTTCTGTAAGCAGAATTAAAATTGCATATAAATGGTTTAATTGCCCTTCAGTTTGTAATATTGCAAACTCAAGCTGTGACTAAATTTTTTTTTTTAAAATCTATAAATGTAGGACCAGCATTTGTTAACGTTTTGTGCATAGCCATTCTTATTTATGTTGTGGGTTGTGGGCAGTAAGATAAGATGTGTTCCTCAAAAGATCAACTTTTGCTAGATGTACCTTTACAAAGCTGGTAATTGACATTACTTTCGTATCTAGGGTGACTCACCAGATTTTGATTAATGTTTTAAAGGAAGCCAACACTCATTAAATACAGAATAGCTGTTATCAACAGCTACTATAAATGAACCCTAATGGAGGTTACTGAGTTTCATTTTGCATATCAGCAACAGCTGGTCCATTCAGAGAGTTCCCATTCAGCTTCCTGCAGTCCCAGGAACTTGAATTTTTATTTTTTTTTTTAATATGACTGAGGGGTCCAATGTCAAATTGCTGATGGGAGTAGCGGCCTCCTGGTGCCACTGGGGAAACTATTTGAGGCATGCAAAATCAGGGATAATAAAATACGACAAAATCTTGTAGCGTATCATTGAATGGACTGTTTTTATTTTGTATTCACAAAAGCTTCTCCAGTGAGACGAGGAGGTGCAATCAAGCTTATCCTTTATAGAGGGAGGAGGTTGGCCCTTCTGTGAAGCAACACACCCTAGATCAAACAGATATTTTTCTGGTCTTAGGTGGAAAATATTTCAGTTACTGTTACAAAGAAACTCTCTGTGTGTGGCCATACCTCTGTGTTTATTTTGACTGCTATTCTAATTTAGTTTTCCTCTGAAGGAAAAGGAGGAGGAGACAAATATTTATATTTTTTCTCCTTTAGTGTTCACTTAAAGTTGAATGTGTATTCAACTGTGGATCTTAATATTGCTGTATCAGGAAAAACCTGTTCAAAGTCTATGAAAATATCTTCTGACAGGAATTCATAGTATTATTCGTTTAGCGTAATAGATAGATTGTGATTGCTTATGCTAAATAACCTAGACATCAGCCAGATATTATCACAGAGTTAGCAAAATGGCATAGGAAGCATAATATGCTGCTTCTATAATGGAAAAGCGTATGTTTTCCAGTTTTATAGCTAGATGAGGAAAGCACATTTAGTTCAACCTATCCTGTTTGGGGGCTGAGATAAAAGCATATGCATTTTTCATGGAAAGAGGCAAACACTTGAGCAAATTATGGCAATGCAGCAATTGGGGTTTTCTATCTATCATTCAATAGCAAGCCCAAGTTCTCAATACACTCCTCTCGGGGATATTTTTTCCTTTTGCATACAGTACTGTTACATTTTTCACCTCCACATCTGCAATAACATATAGAGTAGCAGCATTATCCTGTCCAGGCCCTACTGAAATTAATCAGCAGTTAAAATAAAGGACTCTTCAACAAGAACATAGCTGCTGTTGTTAGTGATATGATTTGCAATTGCATACTATGGTTCATGCATGTCATGGTCATGTATGTCTAAAGAATGACAGCAGAATGTGAATTCAGTTTAGTCAGACCTTTAGTGCTGGCTTATTTTGATGAGTGTAGGTTGACTTTCTCTCCTTTTTTTTCCTTTCTTTTCCTGTCTTTTTTTTTCTTCCTGTTTGATGTGCTTTCAGAAACAAGGCATTACAGGTAAGGGTTTTTTAAGATAAAACTGCTAACAACATGTCCCTGCTAGTCCTGTGTGTAATTTAGTAGCTTAGAAAAGACTCTAAAGTACATGCAGCATTAATTTTACTTCTTATTCTAAATCACCACTCAGAATGGACAGGCTTCTTATCCTTAAAACTATATCTTTCTGCTGAATCCTAAGATCATAAAAGGAATAAAACCATGAGAAACTGATTATGCTTAAGAGGATACCGTCATTCTGTGTTGTGCAGATAGTTTTAAAACCTCCATCACACTGCAAGAGGCAAACTGGTGCTGTGCTTCTCTCGGTCGCTGTATTTACACATAAACTCTGCAATGAAAATCTTCTCCAGTGCTTTCAGTGAGGAGACTGTAACACCCAGCAAGCAATTCCCTGCAAAAAGCACTGCCAAAGTGGACTGGTTAAAAGTTATATTTCAAATATAACAGGGGCTCTTTGGATATAGTCCAGTTTGAGTGCATCCTCATTTTGCATTCTAGATACTGTTCAACTCATTTCTGTTTATGATGGAAGATTAACAGATAAAACCAAAGATCTGATGCATGTTTATTTCACAGATGCACATACACAGAACACTTCATATTGCAAACTGTCCAGGAACAGGTGTTTTCTGATCTTGACACAAAGTCAAGTTTGATAGCACTAGATTAGCAAAGGAGATAAAAAGAAGTAAAATGAGTGGTAACTGTCATGTTTGTTTTATTTTCATCTGAAGGTGTTTCCCATACTGATGTGCTGCTGGCTTAAGTAGAAGTGCCAGGTAGCGTTAGGACAATTGAGTTACAAGACTCTGTCTGACAAGCCTGATTTTGCCTTCCAAAACAGGAACCGTACAAAGGGCAACATCTTTCTTATTTTTTTACTGCCCCTCTTTGCACATCTTCTTATGTCTACGTGCATTCATAGGACTTTCCTAAAACTCTTAATTTAACAAACGTAATCTAAACCAGGTACCAGCTGTCAACCTTTGGGTAATGAAATGCTTCCAGGCACGACATTAAGCTTTGTTCTGTGTAAGGGCACCAGTGAGGTGTGGCCACTTACTGGGTAGGCTCAGTCAGTGCAATCACCTGGAACAGTCACGTTCCTCATACAGTGCAGATGTACTCCTTTCTGATCATATACACTTCCACGTTGCTACGTTAATGGGAGCACATGATATGCCATGAATTGTGAAGCCCTGATTATTCATGAGTTAATTTGAGGTTTGGATTAGGTAACAGTGAATGACAGCTTGCTGGGTTTGGGACACTGGGGTATTTTTAAGGATTCTATGACAATGTGAGCACGCCTGTTAAGTGATCGCACCTTACTGTATCAGAGATTTCTACTTGAAATGATCATAAGCAAAAGGATATCTGTGAAAACGTCCTTCTTAAAGACACTGTCGTGCATATCTAACTTGTCCAAGAGTGCATTGATGGCAAAGGAAATATTGCTAGTAGTGAGGCTCACAGCGCATGCTAGAGTAAGCTGATTGTAGGAAATGATCTTTGCTAGCTCCCACCTTAAGGTGACTGCCATCTCCTTATGCATTATGTGTGAAACATCCTGCATTTTTCCAGAAGAGGTAGTATTTCAGGATCAAATTAACTGGCAAATATGGTATGTAATTTTGCTGTAAAAGTACTCTTGATTAAAAAGTGACCAGATGAGATTACAATCTCTAGTGAAGAAAAAAGCAGGATGCCACAATTATATAGGCAGAAAAGAATAGATGCCTCAGTTCAGTTTGCTTTTCAGTGCAAATACCAAGTCTGGGTCCCGATTGCTGAATAAAGCTTCTTCCTACTCATTTAATACAACAGTCATTGAGTGTCTTTGAGTACCATGTGCAGGAAATGTCTGATAAAACAAACTTTCATCCTGAAGTGCTTGTTCCTGGGGGCAGAATTCTCTGACTCAGAATGTGCTGTGTTTGATGAAATCTTCCACAAAACCAAAGCAGAATTCAAAAGAGGAGCATCTATTTCCCTGATGGCATCAGCTGTGAGTCTGATGGAAAGACACTTTCACCAAGCAGCTGCAAGGCTCAGGGGGATTCTGGTTGTCTGGAAAGATTGAAGCATTTGTATTTAGTCCCATTTTGACTGAGACTCAATAACAACAGAGGAAGAATCCCTTTTCTGTCATGAGTGAGTCCTACTTGTCAACCATCTCTGTCTTCATCTCCTGTGCTGGAGATGACACTTCTGAGGAGCAGGGGTTTGGCTGCAAGGACTTCCAAAGAGGAGCTGGACTCAGTATTAGGCTTGCCTTTGAGGTCCACCTGTGACACCCCCTGTCGTGTGAAAAACTTGCTTATTTCTTTAAGGCTTTTTCTTGCGAAGGGAGCAGTGACTAGTAAATGGAAGGCTTTGATTGATGCAGTAACAGAAACCAGAGTTGGTAGGAAACAGGTATTTCAAATCTGTGCATAATTCCAACATTTGGAGCGTAGGTTGGTGGCAGATTTGTGCTAATGTGAAATGGAAAGAAAACCCAAATTTCAGTTTCTCATGAGACAGACATTCCTTTCTCTTATCATTGATTGTCTCCAACATAAGTGCTGATGGTTCTGGTTTTTCATTAATGCAAAATCCTATATAAAATTTAAAAATAAAGGCAGCTGTAGGCATCTAATTAGTATTAAAGCTTAACAGCTTAAAAAGCATAAATCAAGTGCTATCAAAATTTGACGTTTGATTTTCTTCCATTGAAAAGCAACTTGTCAGTCAACATAATTCCACAAAATAGATAAATGTTTGATAGTTGCATTTTTAAAGGAAAACTGTATTTCCTCCTCATGACATATACTTTCTTGGCAGTTAGAAGCCATCTTTCCAAGTGTGATACAGTTTCTAAAAGTGATGTTACCTGTTGTTTTAGTAACAAGTATTGGCCAAGTAATGGTATTTGGCCAAGGCTCCTGTTCAATAGGCCTAGTGTTGGATTTAATTAAGATTTTAAAAATCTAAATAAATATACTTATGGGTAGACATTGTCAAGAAAGTGAATGTTGGCAGGAGTATTAACAAGCCCTGTCATTGATACCAGGTAGCAAATAAGTAGTATCTCCTTGACATGGATAATGCTTGTGAAAATGCATCAGTTTGCATTCTCACCTTGAATCTTCCTGTTACTGCTTTAACAAGCATTTGTGTACCAGAGACATTTATGTGAAGGTGCAGGTTATGGGTGCAGTAAACGTATGGTTTACTGCAGTAAACTTACAGTTTATGCAGTAAACATAATCAGGAAAAAAAGTAATTGTAACACAATCACTAATAAGGAGAAGGCTAATAAAACTGGACTACCAGTAAAAATGCACAACCTCAGGAGTAAAGAATTCCTGCTCCTTTTTAAAAATATGACAGAAGTGAGAGAAGGAAGGATGTGGAGAACCACATGGAAGTACAAATAAAAAATAAATGGGGGGAATAAACAGGAAATTCTTGATGACATGGCAGCAAGATGGGGACATTTCCTTCCTGAGAAGGACCAAAAGGACTGCAACTGGAGAGGGCACGTAAGAGGCAGTGGAAGGCAATGTGTACCCTGAAATGAGAAAGCAGTCTGCTAGTGTTGACTGTTTATCCTATAGCGTGATGCTAAGTAACTCTTAAAATCACTTCCTCTGACAAAGCAAATAACCCATTTTTATCTGGCAGAGGATGACAAATAAAATCCATAATGATAGAAGTCTGTCCTAGGAGTTCTTTTGGCTCTTGAGCATATATGGTGCCCTACCCTTTGATGCGTATGTTCTGTGCCTGTTGCCAGCTTTTATCTTACTCAGCAGGAGCTTTCTGAGGCTCCAGGGGTAGAAGTGACCAAATGGAACAATGCTGAATAGCACTCAACTTTTCTAAGATGAGTGCCAAACACACATTTATACTAAGGACTCTATCACAGCCTGACAGAAGAAAGTTCATTAGTATGGCTGGGAATGTACCTACCTCAATCTTGGCATCCTTTTTTTTTTTTTTTTTGGCTGTCTAATAAAACGTAGTGTTATGTTTTCTCATCGCTGCAGTAGTCTCTGATTTAATTAGATGATTGCCAACTATTCTGATTAATGACTCTCTAACAGATAGTCTGACAAAATTTCTTCCAAGTTGCAAATGTCTATGATTTTTCCAGGGTCGATCTTCAATAAGGCCGATGCGCAGTGATAATTTAGCCCTACCTAGTAATAGTTCCCTGGCTGGGGTCCTCCAGTGCTGTGATTTGCCGAGTCCTTTCTGCTGTTCCCACCCACCACAGAGAAGTTTTCACTAGCTGGTACATAATCGCCTTCAGATCAGTTTTTGTGAGGTCTCTGATCACTTAGTACAACAGCAGGCAGATGCCTGCTCAGGTTTTGCTGGCAGCATGGTCGCAGTATGCATGAACTAGCTAATAAGCCTTTGCTCTCAGCCAGATTCGTTACCCTGGGGGCAGCACCAGAGTGACACAGCGGCAAAGCAAGATTTCTCCCTTGTGCCTTTCTCCCCAGGAGAGCAGTGCAGAGAGAGGGAGGTGTGAGAGATGCAAGAGAGGTGGAAAATTCAGCCTGCTGGGAGCCTTCCAACCTAAAAAAAAAAATTAAAAAACAACAACAACAAAAAGTAACCCACCCCCACCCCCCAAAAAATATAAAAAAGCAACACAGTGCAGGGTAGACTTGCTCGAGGTGGTTTGAATGCTGTAGATGACTGTACTGAGTCACGTAGACAAGCCTAGAGACATTTGGGACTTACGTGTGCACTCAGGTGCAGATGTCTTGCCTCCAGGGGAGGTCTTTGACCTGAAAGTGCCCAGGGAGCCTTGGCATTGCCATGTTAAAAGGCAGCTGTGCTGCAGTCTTCACAAACAGTTGGACTAAGATTTCTACATGCTACCTTTTAAGTCTTCTATTTCAAGTCCACTTTGTAAGTATTTCACTGAACATTTATTCCAGCTTTTCAGGAAGCATGTCAGCCTTGACTTCTTCCATTGCTCCTTCCTCCACTTCCAAAGAATGCAGTTTTACCCATATAACGCTTCAAAAGCAATGTTGCAAAGTCACCTGCCTGAATAGATGTTGGGCTTTTGTTTAACTCTGTCAAGGGTGAAGATCTTGCATCGCAATACAGGCTGAAATAAGATTGTGTGACTTGTTTGACCAATGCAGTGAAACTACGCAGTCAGGTGTCAAATACAGCAAATGAAGAAAAAAAATATGCATGAAATGCATTTGAATTCTAAACTGAAGGGAATTACAATCTGCTTGCAGATATTTTGCAAAGTAAATGTGGAGCTAAATTACTCCCTAAAATTATTCACTCAGTTGTAATCACAGCCAAGAAAAAGATGGTCCTCAAGAAAAATAAGTGAAAGAATAGTGTAAATCTTAAGGAAAGAGTAACATAAATCTGAAGGAAGATCTCAATCACTGAACCTGTAAACCAGATCAGTAGACTCGGGTGATGGAAGACAGCCACTGTTCTTTGGCACTGAAGTGCTTCCAGATTGCATCAAATTATCAAAATTCTGCAGAGGGCTGAGAGGATGTCAGTGACCCTCAAGCCTTTCTAATGCAGAGTTCCAAAGCTGCTGGTATTTCTTGTGAACTTTTACAGATTTTCTCTCACCACACAGGAGAAAAAAATACAAGAAAAAAAAATTGTCAAAATAGGTTATTTGCTTTTCTTTTATGACATGTTATTTTGTATTCCTCCTTCTCTTCCAGTTTCTGTTATTAGTATTTACTGCTCATCATTAATTTTTCATTAAATAACATATATGCTAAAACTGCATTAGTGGTAGCAATATCTATGCACTAATATTTTGTCAAATTGGAAATTGCTCACTACAGCTCTCAGAGTAAATCAGAATTCATTACTAAACTAAGCTACCCTGATTACAGTTTTACTTTGTGATTGTTTTTGCATCTGTGCTAGATATGGGCAGATATGTACTAGAAATGGGTAGCCTGAGTGCTACCCATTTATATTTTCACAGTGCAGATAAGGCCTCAGTGTGTGTTATATTCAATTATTTGAGCACATCCATTTGGGCACTTACGTGCTCATTGCATACCTCCTTGGAGGTTCCCAAAGTCCATATTTAGGGGTACTTAACCATTATTCTACTCCCCATTGCAACAACTTATTCTTGTTGGCTATTCACTATCTTATTCACTATACAGTGAGATTTACAATCCTGTGTACCATACCATGCAGGGGAGGCATTTCAAGAAAAGGTTTGCAGAAAATGGCTAGCTGAGAGGGAAGCCCTGTAAATTAGTCAGAAGGGAAATGGTAGAGACGTGTACAAGAGAGGGAGGAATCTCAGCACCTGGGGTTGTAAGGATGACTGGCAGGACAAGGTGAATGTCACATCTCTGTCTTCACATCTTGTCCTCAAGCATCAATAACTGCTGGAACTGATCATCTAAGTCAGATCAAGTATTGAAGTATCCCATGTTCTGTTGTCAGAATTAATTCAGTTTCATTCTCCCTTTTAGCTTAGTTCAACATGGCCTAGCAATGTGCGCTTGCAGCCCAGAAAGCCAACCATATCCTGGACTGCATCGAAAGAAGTGTGACCAGCAGGTCAAGGACGAAATTCTTTACTCTGAGGGTGGTGAGACACTGGAACACGTTTCCCAGAGAAGTTGTGGATGCCCCATCCCTGGAAGCATTCAAGGCCAGGCTGGTGGCGCTTTGAGCAACCTGGTCTAGTGGAAGGTGTCCCTGCCTGTGGCAGCGGGGTTGGAACTAGGTGATCTTTAAGTTCCCTTCCAACCCCAACCATTCTATGATTCTGTGATTTACTTGCCCGTACTCCTGCTCTGCTTTGGGTGGCAAGCTCCCTGCTCCTCCTCCCAGCTGTGACATACCTAATGCAGCACGTTAAGTGTATTTGGTACCCCCAGGGCATATCCACAGGACTGGGAAGGCTGCTGTTGAACTATGTGCTCTCTCATCTGAACAAAGAACACCTTCCAAGTCTGCCTAGACCCAGACCCAGACCCAACCCAGGAGCAATGGAAGCTAGACAGCAGGTGGGTGACAGCTGAAGGTGTCAGTGGTATGTCCCTGCCAGACATCAGGATGCAGATACCAGGTTGCAGTGGCTGTGAACATAACTCTTACTGAAGCAAGGCCAAAGCACTGGTATGTGGTTGCCCTTACCATTAGCCTCATCCCTGGCAAAGCTTTGGCATGGGCCAGCTGTCGCTCCTATAGCAGATCAGAGGTAGGTGTGTGTGCGACTGGTCACTAGCGTATTCCCAAAGGACAGTTGGCTTATAGGTATCAGACACTTTATTTGCTAGCGCAGTTGTAGCCACAGGTTTTCTGAAATGAAATGAGGAAATGTTTTTAGACCTCCCACTCCTTCAGCCTGATCGTTCAGCCATGCTCTCACACTGTGCAGGGTGGTACAGAGGCGACTGTAATGAGAAAACCATACAATGTCTTTGATTTTCTCCTATGAATACCTCTTTCTGGATTGTTGGCACGACTGAAGCTTCTAACAGAGTGGAAACACATGAGTCACTATGATGTTTAGCTGGATCAATATATAATGGATTCCCCCGTTTAGTAATGGTATTATTGAAGAGTCTTTTGGTTATAGATTTTTCTCAGACCTATAATTTCCGCAAAAATATAGTTATGGAGAACAGCTTCTTCAAAAAAAGGTATTTTTCCTCGTTAGACTATAACCAGCAGGAAGGAACAGGTCAAAAAGGCAAAATTTAAATATCTATTGTTTTGCCTAAAGAATATAACATTTTTCTCATAGACTTAAGTAGCTTTCATTTAGCCTTGATGCTCTGTGGCCTTTCAAGGTCTCCTGAGTCTGACCTTTCAACTGCCTCGTGGACTTGTATTTGAGCAGTACCTCCCACAAAATTGTCAGGGTTTCGATCACCACAATAGCCATACCACCAATCTAGCTTCACAATACTGAAAATAAGTTCTGAGAAGTCGTCATCTTGGTTTTCAGAGAATTAGCTGTTCAGGCTAGCTGAAAAAGTTAACTTTTGAATTGTACAGACAAAAGCTGCATTTAGGTCTTAATTGTTCTTTGAATGTCAACATAACTCCCAACCGTATAGCAATATGATTTTTTTATACCACATACACTAAAGTATTTGCAAACTCAAAAGGTACAGGTATACTCCATGATCACTTTTGTCTCTCAGCAGGGTTTACATTATTTATTTTCATGTGGTTGTTACTTGACTTTCCATGGAACCTTTTCTAATTCTTCCCCCTCTTTATGAACTGAATAGTTCCACTGCTGAAATTAGTCTGTTCATACCGAGTGTAATCTTCAGCAGAAGTTCGCCTGGCTCTTTGGAGGTTTGTGTGCTCTCTAAGACAACTGCTGGGCCAGAAGGCAGATGCACGGATGCTGAGTAGCAGTCTACACTGCTTCCCATAAGAGTGTCCCAGGAGTGTCGTGCTGGTCTCCAAGGATTGCCTGTACAGCATGAGTAGGCTGTCAGTCTTGTGCCGTAGCAATAAAACGTTACTCGGCAGCCATCCTGCCAGTCATACCATTTATTAATCACAGGCTATATCTCCCAAACTGGAGTCACACTGGAGCTATTTTCAAGCCCCATACGGCTCAGCAAATTCAGCTTGGTGATTCTAAAGAAAGACACATTGCATAAGCTATGTCACTAACATGCGTGGGAGGAATAGTGAAATGGTGCATACATAAAATTTTGTTGTATTAGGGTGGTGCCGATGATGAAATTTTACTTGAAACTTTCTAATACTACAGGGCATCCCAAATCTAGATTTTGGATGCTAGATACAGTTTCATGCCGGCAGTTCAAAGAAAATTTTGTGTTTTATAAAACTTACAGTAGTATTTCTATTTTGTCATCTATAGAATAATTATCCAGTCAGACAAACTGTTTGGATTTTTTTTACCCAAACTCCTATCAAGATTCCAGTGACTGAAATAATGAAAAAGCTTCCCAGAAATTGATACGCCTATTTCAGATTCAGATTTTGGCCTATAAATAGAATAAAGGATGACATTGAACATAATGAAGAGTTCACATATTGTCACATATTTAATATGGTAATGGTGCTGCAAATGGATAATTGAGGACTGGCAACATGAATCATTTAGAAATATGTTCTCAATTCTATGAATATTCTTATGGGCTCATAGCAGAGCCAATTAACGGGCACCTGGGCTCTGAGATAAATGTGTTTGTAGGTATCTAGGACAAGAACATTCTTCAAGTTAAATCTTTCTCCTTTAATGACTCCCTAACTGAGTCCCAGATTAGGAGATAAGCTGCTCCTTGTGGATAGCTATACTGAGAAAGTATCTGCTGTCTTTTCTAGTAGTAAATCTGACTGACCAGCTGTGGGAGTCCGATTTACTTCCTTATTGATTTATGAGTGCTGGACCCTTTGACTGTAGACGCAGCTGAGGGAACTCAGCCACTGTGAACATCAAGCTTAAATTAATACAGATGGTCTGAGCCTCAGATGAGAAAGCTGAGTTGGTGTGTTCAGTCTCAGACTGAAAATACAGACTTCGTTCAGATCTCTTTACACTGTGTGTGGAGAGGTATGGGGAAACAAAGTATGTGTGTGCTCCACATAGAAATGTAAAGGTTTTCTTTCTTCTCAGAAAATATTTATATGTCTGCCCAGGAGGCTAAGCCCAAAATTTATCTATGATTAAATAGTAAGAGCTCCTGTTGGCAAAGTTGTCAGATGTGCGTTAATATATGGTGCTCTGGTGGAGTTATTTAGGCTTTGTTACTCACTAAACTGTAAAGGATTTGTTTCTCAGTGGTCAGATGTCATCTTTGATCCAGTAAGATTTAGCTTAAAGACCTTTTCCTTTGTTCTTTGCCAAGCAATCAAATCCAGCTTTCTTTCATACTCTTCTGAGAAACATATCAAGATTATCAGGATTTCTATTACCTCACATTTTTCCACTGTATTTATTGAACTCCATAGATTCCAACTTGTTCTGCAAAATATACGAGCTGGAAATTCACGTTGCAAGTAAGAAGTAGTCAAATCAGTTTAAGCTAGCATATATACATTTTGGCAGTTAGGCATGTTCCCCGTTAACTGTCACAGCACTCTCCAAGCTATCAAGCTACAGCAAGGTCTTTTACCATCACATACCAGCATACTCTTCATGCCAGTCCCTCTGCTGCCTTCTCCTAGTTTCTCCTCATCCCAGGTGTGTGGCCCTCTTTCTCCCTCTTCTCTCTGCTTCTTCCTCCTCTCTCTTCCTTGGCTGCCCAACCACTTAACAGAACCAGCCACAGTTGCACCTTGCCTACATCGGCCAACCCACCGCCCCTGAAGCCAGCCCACAGCTGTATGTTATCAATGTTAATTAACCCAGCTTCATCCCTCTACAGCTAACATGTCTGTGGAAGTTTTCCAAGATTCTGCTTCTTGATCAAAAGAGTTGAGTGTATGAAGTGGGATGGGATATGGTTTACAGTGCTACTTTGCTCAGATTTTTGGAAGAGGACCTCAAAATACCATGCCTTTTCCTTTCCTGTCTTGTCTCTTAACGCACTATTGCAGCACCCCATAGTGTGTTTTGGTTTTCTTAAGGCAGAATGGAAAGCAGTGTGGTATGTGGCCGACGTATTTGCCTTTATTAGCTCTATAGTACTTGAGTCTCCTCCTACCCAGGAATACCCCAGAGGGATTGTGAAGTTCCCCTTCTGCTCACTGCCCTCCTGAAAGAGTTCAAATTCAAGGTCTCCATTTTAGCACATTTAAGCAGCAGCTTTAGTTTCTGTGTGCTTTTTCCCTTGTGGGTTCTTGTCCTTTTACAGTCTGATGTTTCACCTTCTGATATTAGAGGTGTAGGCTGTAGATAGCCTGAATGTTTTGACTGTCCTTCCATAGGCCAAAATGTGATTGCAAGTTATTAAAATGACTTATTCTGTTCTTCCTGTAGGCCTTTGGAAAACCTGGCTTGGAGTTTGGAAAAGGGATTTGATCCAAAAAGCAGAATGTAAAGGAAACAGAAGTCTCTGCGGCTGTGTGGAAACACACTGATTATTTTTATCCCTTTGTCTATTCAGCAAAATCATTGCATTATGTGTAATGGGGTTGGCAATGCATTTCTTGCCTTTAGAGTCCATGCAATCCTCTCTTCTGACCTGTAAGTAGAAGGTGATGGGCAACTACAGGAAAAGTGTAGAGACTACTGTAGAAAGCCATTGTATTTCCTTGGCTGGCCTCATATGTTTCTAGCTAATGAACGACTTAAAACTGTTAGAAGCTGTAGCAAAGCTTATTTACAGCTGTATTGATTTTGGTTATCATGAGTGCCATTATTGCCTTCCCTAGCCTTAGATGAATGATCAGTAACTTAATGAATGAAAGCAGTGTATGTTCATATTCAGAAAAGGAAGCAAGCTAGCACAAGACGTATGACCACTGACAACTGAAATAAAGGTTTTAAACATTTCTTATTAAAAAGATATATCCAGTTTGTGAGCCCCAGCTGTTGATGTGCATCCTGTAATTCAATTAAGCAGCAGGCAATACAAGCTGGTATAAATAAATGAGGTAGGAGAGATCAGATGATACAAGCCTGGACTGGGATGTCAGGGATCTGAGGTCTGTTTCCAACTATGCCAGCTGTTTGATCTGATGCCAGGCTGTTTGAATCCTGTTCTCTTTGCAATTTTTGTCTGCCATATACAAGCCCTTTTGGAGCATAGTTCCCTTATTATGGTTTTGAAAAAGTGATGAAATAGATCCCAGTTTCTGTCAGCATCAGGGGATGTTAAAAGAATAAAAAATTAAACCCCATACCTGTTACTCAAACTTATCTTGCAACATTAGATCAAGACTGAAAGATAGAGTTCTACTACAATTAATAGATACAAATTACATATGGCAACCCCTCTAATTAAAGTGGCACAATGTTCTTTAAATGTTTCTATTGAATCACTTACAAAAGGACTTATCAGAAAGCTGAATTTTCCATCTGGAAAATGCTTCAGGGCTGCAGTTATTCTTTTATTTAGTGTTAGTATAAGCACTGATTTTCCAAATGCATCCCCTCACAATGTTATCCAAATGTGTGTATCTGCCTTCCATCTGAGATGAGCCAATAGTGTTCTGGTTAGAGAAAGAGCTCCTTCTGGACAAGCTAACTTCTTAAAATGAGATTTTCATGGTCTTAACTTCTGTCCAAATGAAAATTTTATTTGCAAAGCACAGGTTTAAAAAAAAATAATGGAATTGTTTCTGAGAAGGAGAAGAATGTAGGGGAAAAAAACCCAAAGTAATCATTCTTAACAATAGAAATAGCAGAAAATAGTTAATGTAGAGTAGAAATGAGTTATTTATTCTTGAGTATAAAATAAATTTATGCGATAGTTTATGTTTGATTAATTGCTAAATTTAAATTTGCAGATTAGGAAAATGATATCCATAAAATGTAGAGAATGAGCATAATCTACATCATGCCATTGTACCTGGAATATCACTTAAAATCAACTTAGAGCATTTCTTGCCCTGAACTGACATGTTTCCTCCATGAAGTGACAAGCAAATAATAGTCTTTAAGATGGGTACGTAGGAAACGCTTTTATCTCTCTTTTTTCTCATTCCTGCTGTGGAATACATTATTTCAAAATCTTTCAATAGACCTTGCACATTTCGGGGCTAACTTTGTCTGTGGAGGGTAGAACCTGTTACACTTCTCCACTCAGTCGCTGGAAGTAGATTCCATGGCCAGAATGAGTCAGGATACAAAGCATTGGAACCTGTGGGAAACGTGGTCACAGATGCTTCTTCCTGGGCAACACAGCCTATTTCATTCCAGGTGCCTCCAGCTGGTCATGAAATCTTAATAGGAGGTGGAGACTTTCAATGCTATGCTTTTCAAAATGATTTTTAAGTTTGTGCATCCACATACGACAAGGACTGACAGAAGTAAGCACCCAAAAATAGTTAATGTGTCTTTCAGAAACAGTCATTGCATAGGTTTCTTGGATTCACAGTTGGATTTGGCAACTTTTCAGTTTTTAATTTATTTTAGTTAGCGAAGCCCTTTTTCTCTTCCAGCCCTCATAAAACTGTAGTATTTATCCTTACATTTTTCTGTACGAGAATCTAGAGCCATGAGAGCAGTCTTGCCCACAATGACACAGCAAATGCAAACCTGAGATTCAACCCCAAGCCTTCCTCTGTTCCATAGATGCTTGTAACTATTAAAATGTGGATTAGCTAATGTTGCTGAAACATCAATGTTATCCATGACTACATAGCAGAGTAGGAGTGTGGAAAATGAAGGTCCAGCATAACTGTGCAATGAAAGGCAGCAAGTCCCCAGGCAGACGATGTATTTTTTTAAAAATCTGAGTTGTAGGCAGGTCTTCTGTTAGTAAAGCACGTGCATAGGGTTGTCACGTGATGCAGTACATTTGGGTGCTTGTGAACAGTCACACGCAGAAACATCTGTTGGCTCTTCCAAAAGTGCAGTGTTTCAACTAATCCCAGCACGCCAAGTAGCATCAAGATATAACACAAAATTGGGTCAGTTTAGGGCACAAGTACACAGCATCAAACATGCCCTGTAAATAGGCGATACTTGATCACAAGATAGTGTCAGCAATTAAGACAAATTTTTGTCTTCTTTTCTTCCTTCTAAGCTGATTGAAAGGGAAAAGGAAAACATTGTGAAAGGCACAGGAATCCAGCATTAAATTGAGGCTACCTGGTGTTACCACTTTGAGGCCAGCTTTATTCAGGTAAAACTTTTGAGTGCAAGTTGACAGAAAAGCTTGGGGGGGGGGGGGGGGGGGGGGAAAAGCTAAGCCAGGAAAAAGCATGAGAAGATCAATGCTTTAGTTCTCCAAAAGGCTTCATTTAGTATTTTGCTGAAGAGGACAAGGCTTTGTTTTGGTCTCTCCCTTGCATGTAATTGAAGTATTGCTTGTAAATTTTCTTTGCCACCAATTCAGAGCTCTAGGAAATATGTCCAACACTAGGTTATTGCTGTCTAGGCTATTTTAGTAAAAGATCATGTGCAAAAGTTTGCACTGGGTGCTATTATGTGGTAAAACCAATTCCCAGTTATGGTAACAAATAGTACAGGAGGATGCTTATAGCACTTTTTGATAGAAACCATTAAATCAGATATTTACTCAATTTCTCATTAGAGGCTATTCAGGATTGTACTGACTCACAAATGGATTATGCAATAAAGTATGGGATAGTACAAAAATGACAAAACAGTAGATTGAACAGGGACAAAACTATACCTTTTTTCTTTTGGGAGCAATAGGGTTTGGGGGTTTTGAGGTCTTTTATATCTGTTCCTTCTTGGAATTTCAAAAGATTTAGGGTGGGTCTGGGAAAACTGCAAAGTTGTTACAGGCAACTTAGCAAAAATCCCAAAGAGCTTTGGTACATATGTCAATGAAAGCCTTGAATGGTCTCTGTAATTAGCTATTGCTAGCTGAGGGCAGTCACTCTCCAGGTTATTGACTTCTGCACTCTCTGGAGGGAGACTGTGCCCAAAGCACTGTTGTTGCAGTAAGAGACACTCTGGGAACTTGTGGAATGCATGGTGACCTGCTTCTTCTGAATGGCATTGACTGCCTCTTACTTCCTCCTCTTGGCTCCGTATCTTGCCTTCTGCAGGCCTTAAGATAGATCCTGTCACTGCCTACCCTTGCTTATCCTGGCACTGCTTCTTTTTTAAGATCATCTTTCCCTTTTGAATTTCTATGAAGAGCAGGTTTTGGCTTGATTTCTGACTGTGTTCCTCAACTTGGCTTGTATATTGTGCTTATGGACCCCAACAGCCTCTCTTTTTCATTGAGACCCTTTCCCCCCCGATCCTCCCTAAGCTTTTTTCTGCATTTTTCCTCCCCTTGTTCTTCTGCAGCATCAGTATCCCCAAACTAACACTTCAACAAGCATCAAGACAGGCATGTTGTGGGTTTCTCCATCTCCTACTGCACAGAAAGTGCATCATATGAGAGCGCATAGTCTGATCAGAGCACATTTAATTCAAATCAGTAATACAGTTAATATTTCTTTTCCCATAGATGATACTCAAACCTTCACCCCATAGCAGAAATCAGATGGCAGTGGTAGTGTGATGGAAAATTGCTTCACTTTGCTACAACTTTTGTGTTGCATTAGTACAAAAAGTCAACCGATAATTCTACCTCATTTCCAGAGATGCCTGTTCACACGGACCTGGCATGCAGTTTTGTATTTGAAGATTTTCCCACGAACATTGTTTACAGGAAGATGCCTTCAGCACATTCATGGTGGAAAAGAGGTTATGTATGTTCTGTGTCTGTATCAGCTTTCTGAATGATCCTGCACTTTTGCTTAGATCCCTTTTGGCTGTTACATGTGGTTTGCACACTTCATGCTCCATACCAGAAGTAGGCAAAATGCCAAGGAAGCATGAACATTTTTGTTCCAGTAAAGTAACCTGCATACATTTTAGGGCTTACAGAATGCAAATGCAAACCCTAAAATGCTGCCAAAGATGCTAGGGAAGGTCAGGTCTGTTAAAATCTACTTTTAAAAAAGATTAATTAACAGAAGCAAAGCTGGAAATCACAAAAGTGGTGTGAGGAAAAGTATGTATTTCCCCTGAGCATTAGAGGGAGCCTTACAGACACAGGAGAATCTGCCTAACTCTTTTCTCTCCAAGTAGACGAATTTACAAGGTAGTATTTCTTTTTAAAAAAATCAATGTTATTCTAACCTCATTTACCAGCAATGTAGTCTGTTTTGCATTTTGCGCATGGATTCTGATCCCGCTGAGTGTTATAAAAACACACAGGAGGGAAGTGTCTGGACTTCACTTGTGATACACATTTTTCTTAATTGCTTTAGAAGCACCAAAACCATTTCATTTGAACGGGTTGATGATGATAAGAGTTAACTGGCCAGACACTTATAATGGGTACTTGTAGCCAGGTGAGCAGTTAACAGCCTCACAATGCCCTAAAGTTACCAGCAGTGAGTATAGTGCAGCATCAGCACCTGCCTCCTCCCCCCCAACTCTGCCCCCTGGTTCCAGCTGTGGCTGTTGGCTGGGAGGTGGCCTGGACCATGGACTGGTTTTGTGACCTGTGCCCTGATCCCCTTTGCTGGGGGCTGACCAAGGCAGCAGCAGGGATGCTGTGGGGAAGTGAATGTCACATCCCACCCTGGAGAGGAGCTAAAGAGGAAAAACCGCTTTTACCAGCAAAACCAATGCTGCTGCCAAGCAGCTGGCTGCAATTTATGAATACTAGGGCAGAAAGTCTTGCTCTGTGTGAGAAGGTAAGATTAGGCTTTAATTAAATAACTGGAACCATTGCAGCAGTCAATGTGCAACACCCATGGGAGGAAAAATCAAATTAGGATGGAAAGGTTTTATTGAGGCAATGGAGAGACCGTATCTGACATGCTCCTTAGACTGATCCTGCTATGCAAGAGCCAGAGAAGTTAGTTTTCACGTAAGAAGCATTATGGTGTAGGGTGCAGGACTGGCTGAAACTTGTGCCTCCTGTTTTCTGGTAGATTGCTCTATTTGAATATGCTATAGTAATTGAAACTACAACCAAATGAGTCCTTATCGTGGACAAACTAAATATTCAGGGACATGCAGATTGTGATTCAGTAGATTGGTGGGCTGAGGATTCAGCTGGGCAGTGGACACATTTGAGGTTTTGCTCCGGGAAACATTTATATCCTTGACTTGATATATAACTAAATCTTTGTGATTTACATTTTGCAAGGAAAAAGCTTTCAAGCTGTTCCAAGCTGATAATTTTTTTTTTCCAATACATAGCATAAAAACCATTCATATGTACTGTCCTAACTGAATATTTCAGCTTTTGGTTTTATATCACAACAGATCTTGTTTACATTACAAGCAAGATTTAGAAAATGAAAAGAAAATATTTCAATAAAATAAATTTTGAAATTACTAAAAAAAAAATACTGAATTTCTGAAAGCTTTCAGAACTAAAATTAAAAAACGTTTCCATTTTTTTTCCAGGATTCATTTAAGAAAACCTGTATGCAAAAGTAGCATTTTTAACCTTAAAAATTCAATTTTAGGTGGCCAGTAGTTATTTATGTTCTATTCACTGCTCTAAAAGGCAGTAAGGAAACACAATCAAGAGTTTTAATTTTTAAATTAATATTATTAAAAAGGGAAGTAGCATCAATGGGCTTGTTATGCTTGTCTAATTGGTCTTGGCGGGATGTGAGTGAGACAATTCACTCAGCGCAGCCTCAGCAATGATCAGACCTCACCCCGCAGTGCCTGTGGCAGTGCCCTGTAGCTGGGGTTTTGCAGGGAGGATTCCTGCCAGTTTGTTGCTACCCATGACCATGATCCATGCAGCCTTTCTACTAGGGGAGCTGCTTGAATTGCATTGAATCTCTCTAATAAATCAGTGAATGAAGAAAATGTTTACACCATTATCTATTTAACTGTCTCATTTGTTTTCTCCTAGACTTCTAAATGAAATGTTATTAAAATTAATGCAATTAATTTATCTTCCAGCCATTTAAAATTAGCTGCTTACCTAAAGAGTATAGAAACATGTGCTCTTTAATGAGAGCATGCTCAGGGTTTCACTTGGACTTAAATCAAATTAAGAGTATAATGAGAGCACTGATAGCAAAATATGTATTCCTCAGAAACTCGGACAAGGCTTTTGTTACCCATCTTCTGTTCATATCAGCAACTTGGGCCTTCTTAAAACTCTCTTTGTTTGGCCTGTATCTTCTCAGGTCATATCTGTGCCGGTTTGGGCCTGCCACCTTTGATGCCATTGCTGTGCCAAGCTGGCTCTTGAGGCTATGATTCGGGATGTGTCGTTTCAGGATGTGGTTTCATGGATGATTCAGGTGTATCGGGTTCTTGCGCCGTTTGCACTGCTGTCAGGTTGCCTTGCGCTGGATGAGCTGTGTTCCTCGTGTCAGTCACATGTTAATGGCGAGGCACTGTGACAGCTGCTCTTTGTAAAAATCATACGACGCCCAAGTTCAATGTGAGTTCAGTGTCTGGACTTACATACTAGGGAAAAACAGTTCCTGGCGGAAAAAATGGAGATGTGTCGGCTAATTGCTGGGTGATATTCTTTTTAGCTTCTGTTATTCAGATCAAACTAGGTGAGGAGAATATTGTCTTCAGGTCATAAAATATATGTCTGTAGAAGGCTGATGAGTAATCAGCATTTTTTTATAGAATGGTAGATTCTATTAACTTTTAATTTTTATTATTTTTTGTTATCATTATTATTATTAAATTATGACATCACTAGGTTTAAAGTGTGATAGAAGTAAGGTCCATTAAATATGTGAATTAAGGTGCAGACAGGAATGGTACAAGGCTTATCATAATAAGCAGAAGTCCTCCTGCCACCAGTTAGTGTGTACAAGTGCTAGCAGACTGCTGCAAATTCCACCTCGTTCACAGGCATGCAGCATATCAGGGACAAAAGAGGCTGGTTCTGGTGGGTCCCAACCAAGGCCAAGGGGCCCCTATCACATCTGGAGACAGAGGAGAGAACAAGGGCACGGTCTGAGTGCTCCTGAGGAAAAATCTGAAGAGAAACAAGCCTGGAGGGATGGTCTGAACGGGTGAGCTTGCTGATGTTCCTCTGTTGCTATAGCCAAACCTTTGTGCTCAGTATGTTCAGGTGGTATACGGTGTGTAGGGGGAAGTCATCAGGCTAAGATGCGCATGTACCCAGAATCCCATTGCCTTCCTGGGAGCTGTGCAAAGAGAAGGATGGCAAGTTTTGTTTTCTTTAGGCACTGTAATGATTTCTTCTTTGAAATGCATGTGTAAAGTATGAGTGACTTTAATTATTTTAAAGATTCGGTTTTACAGTGCTTCAGAGGAAGTTTTTCGTTGTCTTCAAGATGCTATCAATGCCCGTTATGTTCCTAGTGAAGTGCTGTAGCTTAACTCAGAAACACAATATGATTAAGCTATGGTGAGGCTAAGCAGAGGAGAGAGAAATCAGCCTTCATCTACAGCAATTCTCGAATTGCCATGAGACTCTTGGTTATGTAACGATTGAATTGTCTGAGATTTCATCTATAAAGTACAGCCTAGTCATTATGTATTAAGAAATCTCTTGCATCCACTTCATTTATTCTTTGATATTTATTCTTGAATCACTGAAACAGTCAGCACTAGGGAATAGACAATTAAAGGGAGAATTGCACTACTAAACACTGTGTAGTGATAACTCATTCCAGTAAAAAGATTTTTTTCCCTGGTACATTTGTATTAGACAGTACAAATACATTTAACTTTTAGGAGAATATCACAGCTGAACAGCACATTTCCAAGATGTTCTGATGTTCTGTGAAATTAATCTTTCTCTCAAAACTGTTTACAGTTTTATAGGCGAACTGTGAACCATCATCTCTGGATCTGTTCATAAACTGCTGTAGGCACTTACTTCAATACTTCTCAAATGCCTCATGTTTTGAGGGTTGTTGCTCGTTTTACCTCTAAAGTTGCCCACATTCCACCAAACCTAGTATCCCTCTAGTACCCCAAGTATCTCCTCTGTTATTGAAAACTTTGCATCGTAATTAAAAGATGCCAAAGTTCATGTAGAGAACACTGTTTATACAGAAGGTATGAATTCTCCAGCTTTCATTGCTTCCTGCACTCTGCTTTATGTCACACAGTGCCTAAACCGCAGGAAGGATGTGTTCAGTGCTGTGCCCCACAGCCTTAACCGCTGGTCATACAGACCTGCCAGGGCACAGGGTGACTGTCCCCATCCCGCTCACGTCCTCAGCCTTGGGCTGACATGCAGCCAAGGTGAACAGCCAGAGCCGGGAGATGGGAAGTGCTCCTGGGCTCGGAGTTCAGCTGGACCTATGATGTCCTAGATTAAATTTTTTTATGTGGGATTTTAATACTTGTCACTACAGATTTCTGTCTGAAGTTAAGTGCTTTTCCCAGTGTCTACTGCTGTCATTTTATTTTTAGCATGTGCACAACTGGCCAAACCAAACCATGACAATCTTGGCAATGCTCAGAGTGTTTAGAGCCTCCCTGGCCAGCAGATCATCCCCTGAGCATCTTAACGTGCGCCTGGCCACATAGGCAACACAGATTGTCCTGAAAGCCCAGCTGTGGCTGCAGGCTACACATTGGCCATGGCCAGCAGCAATTTAGGAGGGACGAGAGGTAATGCAGTCTATCACAATCTGTTATCTGAATGATACGCTTTCAACACAGAAGCAGATTGGGACCCATTCTGTCTGCTCACAAGATGCCACTGTGCCACTAAGAAGTTATGGCATAGCTAAACTGATGGTCAAGGATCATGGGATTTGAGACAATGTGGAAGGAGAGAGGAGGGGAAGAAAGCTACAATAGGAAGTTGTGGGGGTGTTGGTCCTGGAGCTGAAAAACCTTCATGGTGAACGTGCAGCAGAATGATGCCGCTCAGGGGTGATATGCACACAGTATCTGTGCAGCACGGTTGCATGCAACTGCACCTTGAGCATAACACTAGTAGACCTTGACTGGTGGTGTGGTGGCCAACAGCAGATGAGGCAAATGTCAGAAGGGTGTGACTGTTAGAACCCTCAGCAGATTAGTAAACTTGACATTTGAAGTATTTCTGATCCTGGTTTTGGCAGCCGGTTTCATTGGGTGGTCACAGACAGTCAGCCTTACCAAGGCGAAGGCTGGGATGCAGTCTGTGGATTTTGAGCTAGCTGTTGTCCTAACAGGAGAGCACTCATATACACTGAGTGCGAGTGGGAAGATGATTTGAAAGTGAAAACACTCATAACTGATTTAAAAGCACTCAGCAGAGCAAGCGCCGTTTATGGTTGTATAGGATATAGCTGCTAAGTCAGCATCAAAGGCAGTAAGTTCTCAAAGAGTGAGGACAGGGACCTGAAATGAGTGCCTGAGCAGAGATCATCAGCTTAAAAAATAAACTATAGAGGAGTTTCAGGTGGATCAGAGAGGTAAAAGTTACAAACGGCAGGTGCCGAAGAAGGTGACCGAGCTGCAATTTCGATGAACGAGCTTTGTGGACTAGTGCACTCAAAACCAGCAGCGCATAAAACTTTCCACAGTGTAGTCAGCAATGTAGGGAATATTCTAGAGTTTCCCGAGCAGATTGCCGGGCCTCACCAGCTTACTTGACACAGGCATTTACTGTCCAAAGATGCATTCATAGCTCAGGTTCCTACCCTCAAGAGAGAAATTGCAGGAATGTAGGTTCAGTGCTTACGCAGCCGGCATTTGCAGTGAAGGTGGAATGGAGAGCAACTAGCAAACTTGCTACCCAGTCTTTCTTAGCAATCATTAAAGTGTCAGTTCTCACTACTTTTTTCGTAGCTGCAGGCAGGAACGTTACTGCTAATTTTCAGCTCCCTGCTAACACTTAAATTAAGACTCTAGAGAGACTTGGTTGGGTTTTTTAGCACCTGAGTAGTCATTTGACAACTTGCGAAGTAGCAGATGAATACTGGTGAGGTTGAGAACTAGGTGTTGTCCAAGGGTAAATATGTGTGGCAGGGAGGCAGAGAAAATTCACAACAAAAATAGCTGTACTGACCTGGGAATGAGGATACTTGAAATAAAATTGCTGCAGGCAAGCCTGTTCTCGGGGTATGAAGACCAAACAAGCTCTTTTGCCTTGTTGATGTGCTTGGAAGACCTTAATACGACCTTGGAAGAGTAGTATGCTTAAAAACCAAGGGTCAACAGACAAGGGTCTATGCTGGGGACTTAAACAGAAGCCAGGATAGGGTTCAAACCCTGGATTTTAACCTGGCATAACATGCAGCATGAATTCCACAACAGTATGTAAGAGACAGGTGGAGGAAAGCAGGTCTTTAACTGTTCCAAATAGCTGTTCTGAGCATGAATTATCAGTGTGTGCCCATGCTGAAATCTGTCCTGTTGCACTGTTAAAATGTTCTCTTTTATAGGAAAGAAAGATTTGCTGAACCCAATGTTCTAGAAGCTGTGGTAAGGAGCAAGCAGTAACTCAGGATGATGGTACCAGGAAGCTAGCTGATTTCTGCAGGGCTTTAATATGATTTTAATATTCCACTAATACTTCAGATTTGCGCACACAAATTTCAGTGAACTTTGGATAAAATAATAAATGAGGTGAGGCATGATCAGAACTTTGCAAGTTGGGCTAAATAATGTGATAAAATTGCATACGTTTATTCATTGTTATATGGTAGTTTTCTATGTGTTTTTTGTTGGTTTGGTTGGTTGGTTTTTTTATTATAATTTACCCTATCAGACATGTATTTTGGTCTTATTGAAAACCACACTGAAAATCCACCGTCTAAACTTGTGTAAACAGTTTAAAATATTTAACAAGAAACTGATTAAATAAAGGCTGATCCAAATCAGTGATACTAACAGCTCTGTATATAACTCTATGAATGTTATTAAGAATTTCTAAATCAGGAGCCAAAAAAGTGATCTGTGTGAAAATCTAGAGATTTCCACTCCTTTTCTAAAAATATGGATTTTTTTTTAAAAAATTAAATATCTAAATGAAGGAATCCTCCAAAAAGCATCATTTGAATTTCTGCAGTCTAGAATTTTTAAATTTATCCAACAGATATCTGGAGAACTCGAGTCAGGTGTTGCCTTGTCTTGGGCAGAGAAGAACGTCATTCTAGTATTCTCTTGTGACATTTGCATAATGCGAAATGTGAAACATCGAACTAAATGACATGGCTCATTTTATTTAAGTGAAGACCTAGCTCATTTAATCATTACTGCCTGCCAAAATAATTTATAAATTACTATGCAGTCTCTGACAGGCAATGATACTTTTTAAAATGGCACTTGTTTTGAATTATTGTAAGCCATTTCTGTTTTATTCCTTTTCTAAATGAAACTTCACTTACTTACCCCAAAGCTGAACATAGGCTCCAGGCTCAAATATTTAAGGGCACTAGGGAGAAACTTAGAGCAATACCATATCATTCTGTAATCTGTAATGCATTATTTCAGTGTTTCTTGGCTCTTCCCCATGTGTTAAAAATAGAAGCACTGTTCTAAAGCAAGTTGGTTTATAAATTTGACTCAAATACCCACTTGGCACTGTGTTTTCCTGGTGATGATTGTGTGGAATATAGCCCCCTTTGGCCTCTTTTGCAGCTCCCAATGCTCCCTTGCAGGGCTAGTGTGACAGCTGCAAAAACAGATGCCAAACTCTGTGTGATACCGTATTTTTCTGTGTATAATCCTTAAGTAGTGTGTGTTAAACAAAGGGACTGTACCACTGCATGCCCATGCCATTTCCCCCGTGATTCAGCAGTAAAAGAAAGTTATTTACATGTATAGGTAACACGATGGGAAGTTCACCTCTTTGCTTTTAATACCTCTGTTTCTAATTTTGCAGCAGGTGCTTTCTCTTCCCCAGTAAGCTCCTGTCTCTGCTTCTGATTTGTCTGGATTATAAAAATGGGTCCCAGTACTTCACTGGTACTTGGCTGGTTTATAACTGGTTTATTGGAAGTACAGGTGATACACACAAAACTTTATTTGTATTATGATCTTCAGTTGGCTCCCTGGAGGTCCCTCTGTAAGCAGCATTTTCCAAATGTATAGGCACTTCAGAGCTGAAATGGGGTCAACTGGGTGTCCATACCATGTGAGAATCATTTCTGCCTAGGTTTTTTATATCATTTTTTTTCTCTCACTGTACTCAGTAAAGTATTTAGGAGATACTCATTAGCATAAATAGGAGTTACATAGCAGTATATCACAGTTAAGCTGTAGTTAACTGATGCTTTTATATCTACAGTACTCAAAGCATCGCTATTTTTATGCTACTTTTTCCAAAGTATAAAAGTGATTATTATTTCTATGTATTGTTATTTAAGCCTGTTTTTTCAAAGAAAAGAAAAGCCTTTCCTATTAACTCACCATTTGCAGCAGTTGTTTGCAGATTAAATATTTCCAGGCTTTTTTCTTCTTAAAACATAAATTGGAACAGTGTTCCTAAGCTTTTCAACTTGGCATAGTCTTAATCAATTTTTTATGATTTCTTTCCACTTATTGTAAATGTAAGAACAAAGAATATATCCATAGTAACAAGAAGGATATGTAAGCTTATGTTCATGTGTCTGTTTGGAGAGGTTAACAGATTATTTGACCTTGAATAGATAGGGTATGTGTGTAGAATTGGAAAACAGCATTCTCTCAGCTTTATAATATAATAAAATTTACAGTACTTTATGTCACCCTGATTTCTTTTCACTGTCCTTCTGTGACCCTTTGGTTCAGAAACAGTGCCCTAAATCCTTATTAAAGTACCCTTTCTATCAAATTGTACTTGAATGCCAAGGGACAAATCACATTGAACATAAAGGAACTAAAGTGAGGAACAGTTTGGATTTAGACATTTTGCAATGTTCTTGGCAAGATGTCTTACTGAGTAATGCCTTAAAGGCATAGCTCTACATGCTTTCAAAATGTGAAGGATGAAACTCTGCAATCTACCAAGAGGTTACTGTAGAAGAGATAGGTTGAAGGTAAGCTTACTCTTTGAGTTTTAGGGCAGGTGTCAATGGATAACTAGAAAGGGGAAAAAACATGCATCCATTGGTCCCTTGTTTAGACCCACATTATGAGATTTAAGGAAGGATGTGTTTGTTGGCTTAATTCCAAGGTCACGGCCTTTTTTTCTGCCTTGGAGTATGGGCAAAATGAACTGATGTCTGCTTGCAGCATGGGCAGAAACAAGCTTATATCTGTCCACGGAGTATGCAGGCTGAACACGTTCACAAAAATCTACCAATCTGCTGAGGCAAACTGGGTGAAGCAAATCTCACAGTTGCTGTGTCAGTGCTGAACTCCACCATGCTGCTTGGCTGCAGCCCTTGGCTGAATTACAGCATCCTTTATCGTAAGCCATGGAGCTTACCCAAAAGCACCTGTACAGGTCTCTAGGTCTAAAGCCAGGACTGTCCTTTAGCTTAGGTTTATAGTGTGGCTGCTGAGGCATACTGTGCTTTCTTTGAACATCAGTTTACTCCAAGGATCTCCATGAATGTGGTGTAGCCACTAAGACCTTTTCTGCATAACCTATCTGTAAAAATTCTTGGCAGAACTCACATATGTGTTTAACAATGTGGCCACTGAATATAGCTTTTCAATCCACAGCTTCCCCATTTGTTAAACAGTATTAATGATATATATCCACTTCAGAGGCCAAAGTACAGATTCCTGATGCTACATTTATGCAAAATATTATTAAGATGACCATCTGGCAAAGGACACATTCTGGCTTGCAGCCCTTTGTTCTTTCATCTAGCCATTCTGTTACGATTTTTTAATATCTCTGAGTTCCAGACAGGTCTGCAAGCCCAGCAAACCTTTTAACACCTCTGAAAGCTTGGGATAAGTTAAAGAATTCACAGCAACCCTCGCAACACACAGGGGAAAAAGGGAACAAGAATCCCAAGTTCTCTAAAATAGCAGAGATTTTGTTCCTGTTATCCCCAATTATTCCCCACAGGAATGGATGACAGTTCATGGATCATTGAGCCTGGTTCCTGCAAACACAGCCAACCATGTAATAGATGTAATAGTCCAGAAGAGACCAGAGGAAAAGCCAGCCTGTGTCTGCTACACCAGCCGCCACAAAATACTTTCTTTCCCAGCATCCCTGTATGTAAGGTAAAAATCTCACAGAATTACAGTGTCACGTGAAGAGAGTGTAACACAGATGTCCTGCATCCCCACAACACTATGGGCTTTGCAAAAGTGCCATGTCATTCCTGGGAAGTAGGCTGTGACTGTAGTACATATAGAGACACGTTATTCCACCCTCACTGCCTCTCAAGGTCCACAGGCTGACCTTTACTTCTTCTTCCCCTTATATCTCATCAGAAGCGTTTTACCTCTAAACACACAGACAAGACATAAAAACTAGGAAAACAAGGGTTTTCTCAGCTCTGCCAGGTAACCTGCACTTCATGCCCCTAAACCTCAGCATCCTGCCTTGGCTGAGGCCACGTGTTCCAAGGATGATGGCCTGCATCCAGCAGAGAGGGGAAGACGTGCAGATCTTCCTTAGTTCCTGTAGCCAAAGCCCTGAGTCAGAGGAAGGCAGGTCTGAAGTGTAATCTCAAAGAGCTTTATTATGACTTTGCATTAGTGCATGTCATAGAAGATGATGCGTATACTCCTACGGTAACACTTGTTTTTGCAAGTGAGAACTAGGCATAATGGGAGATGAGATGTTAAAAAATGGAGCAGTAGAATAAACTGAAATTATTAGGGAGTGGGCCTAGCCACTGTTCCTGCAGGAATTACAGGGCTGATTGAGAAAGAAGTGGCTGAGCTGCTGATGAAAATGTAGCTTCACGCTAGAGTCAATTACTTACCTACAACTCTGGAGTGTCACACACACTACACTTCTCCTAAAATATAATTATTATGGGTGACTTGAGGAACATAAAGCACTGACCTTAAATCAGCATCAGGAACATAAGTTGAAAAAAGCAAGATGGAACCTATAAAACTTTAAACTAAACATGATACAATAGATGCAAATCAGCCCAGCTTCTGTGAAGAAAAAGATCTAATCTTACTAATCTCATAGAATTTCAATCTGTCATTAAAATAGCAGAAAGCATTTTGTCAGCCAGTTCTTTATCTAGATTTTCGAAAAGACTTTGCCAAAAGTCTCTAACAGGATGCCGTGTCTGGCATTTGTCATAGTAGGAGGCTGTCTAGAGCAGGAGGCCATTTGGAGCAACAGATGACTTTGCCTGTGATAAAAAGACCGCCTCCATCAACTGTTCCAGTAAAAGGCACCTCCCTTTCCAGTTCTGCTCCAGCTCCTTTTCCCAGCCCCTGGCAGGGTTGAGGCACAAGGCAGTGGCTGCGGGATGCTGCACAGCAGAATGGTGCAGGAGTTCTTTGGCATCAGGCTGAAGTCAGAAGAGAGATGTCATGTCAGCAGTTTCCTTCGGTAATTATTACCAGAGGGATAAGCAACAAGGAGCACTCAGAGGGAGCGTGCTGAGGAGGAAACAAAAGAAGCCCTTCACATACCTTGCATGAAACTTCATTGATCTTTTCTATTATCTGACTGAGTCTCTCTAGGCTTCTTGGGAACCAGCTTTGCCATCACAGTGCTACTGCACCAAGAAAGGGGACATAAATACAGCTATGGCCCTGTGATCTTGATATGGCTTTGTCCTTTGTATTTAAGGAAATTAAGTATTGAAGGTAGGCAGGCCCAAAATAAAGATTATAAACAAACTGAGGGAAACAAAGAGGAGCTATAGATGGCTTGTGGTCAGTATGGAAGTAGGTTAATTACCAG
The DNA here is from genome assembly GCF_017639655.2 of Falco naumanni. Taxonomy (NCBI): domain Eukaryota; kingdom Metazoa; phylum Chordata; class Aves; order Falconiformes; family Falconidae; genus Falco; species Falco naumanni. The sequence goes on from NC_054056.1 coordinate 74,079,935, forward strand.
CTTTCTCCAGGGCATTGTACAAGGAATCCATGTGTGCATTAATGACGTAAAAGTGAAATAAGATGTGGTAAGATCTGAGAATAACTAAGTATTAGAATAATCCCAAACAAAAAAGACAGTGAAACTCTGTCTTCTTTTTTAACTTAATGAAGATCAACACCAAGGATAAGAAAAATGGAACTAATATATAATGTTAGGATTTTTTCCCTGCATGAATATATTAGTCAATCTTAAATCCATATCAAGCATCATAATGGCTTCTCAAATGAGATCATCTTGTTATACATTGCAAAGATAGTGGAAACAGCTGTCAGCTTAAAAGACCCTATTCCTGATTTTCAAGATGCTGAAAGTCTTTTTTTTACCAATGGAGAGTTAAAGCCGAAAAGAAATCTAAAAAGCTGTCAGAGGTCGGCACATGTGAGCAGCTGTCTGTAGAGACAAGTTGGTACAGAAAGTCCAGCAGAACTGGGCCTTTTTGTTCCAGAAATGTGAAAAATTAACCACACAATATGGGTTTGATATTCTTCTCCCAAAAATCTTGTTTCTGAATGTTTTCTAAGTAACGTCACTGAAGGGATGATCTACAATCTTTGTCTCCCACTCTTGTTATCCTAGAGGAAGCAGGGAAAAAAAAATAATTTCGAGCCTATTGCACTCCAGTACGTGTCAAGATGATCACAAATGCTCTGCAGAGGGCTGCGTCCTGGGTCCGAGTGTTTTTACTTTGGCTATAGGCACAAGGACATGAAGACTAAAACCCTGGCCAGGTACAATCTGAGGCAGGGGCTAGTAATGAGGTTCAGTTGGTTGGATAAATGGGACACTTAATCAGAAGATTTGTGGCAATTGAAATTCATCACAGAATTGTACAAAATAATATGTTTTGGAAAAGAAAATTGTACCAGCTCACTCAAGTGTTTAAGTTCTTCACTTTTTTTTTAATGAACGATGTCCTCATTAGCCACTGCAGAAGCTTCTGAAGTTTATTTGCAAAGTACTTCAACCTTCAGCACAATCAAGAAAACTGACTGTCTGCATGCATGGATTTTACTCTGAAGAGGAAAGAGTTTACCATCAGATTCCGGACAAGGCAGACAGATTAGTCTAACCAGCATGACAGTCTGTGGTTTATGCTCTGTGTGCAACAGCTGGGCACTCTAGCAGTTTAAATATTTGTAACGTACAAAGAAATGAAACAAGAAACCAAAATGCACATCAGTGAAATGAAATACCCATGCTCCTAATTCCAAAACAAACATAATAATTTTAATAAAATTTGGTTCAGTTATAATTATCCTCACACAGTTTTCTATCTATCCGGAATATGCAGGGCAGATGAAATTTCTAACAAAAAAAAAAACACCAGGAAGCAAATAAAATTATCTGTACATCTTTAAAAATACTTTTTCTGAGGTAAAGCACCTAAAAGTATAGCCTAAAAAGAACTGAAAATCTTGAATATATTTGTGAATCTGAATTGTAACTGATGGTGCCACTAAGATCTGAACATACAGAAAAAACATACAACATGGACAACTGCAAAAACCAGCAGGATTTCTCATGCTGTTGCTGTAAATCAAACATGGAAAATTGACCCTGATCTATTTTTTCCATGCCACAAGCTAGAATAGTTTAACTACTACTTTAGAATTGAAGGCAATAGTTGAAAATATGAACTTGACATTTTAAATAGAAAAGGCAGCTGCCAAACACATGCCTTCACTGTATTTTCTTGCTTGCAGGTGAAGTGTGTAAGCTCCAGGGTTATAACAGAACAAAAGAGAGGTACGCTAGTTCAAACTATATTTTTATTACTGCTACCTGAATTTTCAGTCTGACTCTGTATTGCTTGGAGGAGGTTGAGGAGTGCAAAAGAGCACTATTCCAGCAATGCCCTTAATGCACTGCCTTTATAGCTGAAATATTTCAGTTATAAACTGAAAAATATAAAATTGAAGTTGGTCCTTTGAATGATCCATTTAGATTCTTTATATCCATCTAACCTATTGCCCACAATAGACATTTATGTGGACTGGAAGACTAATCAGATGGATTATGAGGAAGTCACATCATTGTAATCGTATTTGAATGAAAATTCAGGATATTATTAGTGGTTACAAACTAGGAATACATACATTAAAAGGTCACAGATTGATTCCCCATTGAGATACAAAGATCCTGGATATATGCTAATGATTGCCAAAATAGAAATTTTGTTCTATGTAGAAGAGAACGCGTTGCAGTTATGAGAAATAATTTAGGACTATTAAAGTAAGTGTAAAATTGGAGATTAATTTTGGATCTGGGATGTAATTCTATTTGTACCCTGCTTCATGCAAATGTAGGTCAAATAGTGGTGTAACTGCATTGATATGGGTGGAACTGCTACTGATTTATCTTTACCCTCTGAGAGGCAGCAGGCATACATTGCATTAATACATCTTAACTTTAGGGTCTGGTTTATATGGCCTGGAGAAACTCATGCTAAGGAGGAAAAGAAATGGCTATGGGGATGTAGCTGCTTCAGGCAACGGACAAATCTACTCCATATTACATGTATGTAGTTGAATTCTCTTAATTTTCATGAAGGATTGCTCTGAACAAAAGCATTGCTCTTCTTGGTTCTGTACCTTCATTGCATGTGATTTTACAAAATGTTTTTTAAAAATATACCAATTAAAAAGCAAAAAAGTACTGCGTTCAGGGAAAAGTGTAGAAATATGCCTATACAAATGAATGAATCAGTTTTAAATAAGACTTTTAAATATACAGAGGAACTTAAGTATTTTCTGAATCTGTTCAATCCAAAATGCACCATATTAAGTGCTGAAGCATCCTACTCCGATCTGTCAGATGTATTTTAACAATTTAATTGTTAATCAAGAGGGCTAGATTACCTCAATGACTGCTTTCAGTGGTTCTGTTAATCCACAGTCATTTTTGAAAGATTTACAACTACAGGATTTTTTGTATTCTTTAAAATGCCAGGCTGGAGAGTTTCTGTGTATAGTTACGCTGTTCTAATTCCCCCTGCACTGGGCACTGGTGAGGCCGCCCCTCGAATGCCGTGTTCAGGTTTGGGCCCCTCACTGCAGGAGGGACATTGAGGGGCTGGAGCGTGTCCAGAGACGGGCAGCGGAGCTGGTGGAGGGGCTGGAGCACAAGGCTTATGAGGAGCGGCTGAGGGAACTGGGGGTGTTTAGCCTGGAGAAAAGGAGGCTCAGGGGGGACCTTATTGCTCTCTACAGCTGCCTGGAAGGAGGCTGGAGCGAGGGGGCTGTCAGTCTCTTCTCCCAATAGGACAAGATGAAATGGCCTCAAGTTGCGCCAGGGGAGGTTTAGATTGAATATTAGGAAAAATACCTTCACTGAAAGGGTGGTCAAGCGTTAGAACAGGCTGCCCAGGGAAGTGGTTGAGTCACCATCTCTGAAGGTGTTCAGAAGACATGTAGATGTGGCACTTAGGAACATGATTTAGTGGTGGACTTGGCAGTAGTGGGTTCATGGTTGGACGTGATGCTCTCAAAGGTCTTTCCCAACCTAAAGAATTCTATGGTTCTATGAATTACACTGTATGTAGCTACGTTCCTTATGGGAAAAAGCTGTAAAAGAGAAAGCCATTTTTCAATATTTCATTACATTTAAGACACGCAGTGACAAATTATTTAGTTCATGCATGCTGCAGTGCTCAAGTCAGTCTACCCTTGTCTGCTTCTCAGTTTAAGCTTTGCAAGAGTAATATTTCAGGCTCTTTCCTATTTGTTGGGATCTCAGAGCAGTGCAATTGATCACAATTTTACAAGACTTTTAAAGGTCACGATATTAATTTTGCTACCTGTTTTGGGTGACCATGTCATAGCATCAAGTATTAACACAAAATTGCAAAAAGCACAGAGAGTATTTGAGTATGTTTGTACCTGTGTGTATATGTGTATGCATGTGTATGTAGAGTGTTATTTTCTATATTGTAGATACTTATATATATATATATATATAAACCACAACAGGTCTGCTACCACAACTTGAATATTCAAATTACTGTTGGAGGAAGGAATATTTAAATGTTTCAGATCTGTCCCGTATCTGTGTAGCTCTTATTTTAGAATCCTCTCTAAAACTATTATGTCAGTTCTGTATAGTATTCCCAGATTTTGCTAAGAGTAGTGGAATGAGTATTGTGATACATAGATAACAAACTTTTTTTTAGCCTATAAGCCATTGCCAAAGCCTAAAAAGATATTCAGTAGGATACAATCACTGGGTCCAAGCTATAATTTATCCTTTTTGAATGCATAAGACTTTTTTCAGTATGTGCATTAACAATTGATTTTATTGGGAAGAGGCCAAATTTGTTTGCTGCAGCCAAGGACTGTGGTGGTTTTGGATGAATGAAATGAAAGCATGTATAAAGGAAGTCTTATACCATTCATAGCTAATGAATTTCTCTGGTGCAAATTCAATATTAAGTGCAGATTACAGCTGCAACAGTTCTTGGGAGAATTCAGAAGGATATCGCATCTCATGGGGCATGCTAATTTAAAAGAATGGCTGGTCAGGATGCATTTAATAAACATTGGGAACTGGAATGTACAAGAGGAGACAGGGCAGGAAATAGTGTGTGATGTGATACAGATGGAAGAAAGCAATCTTCATTAGAAGGACCTGAGATGAGATTGCCATGACTTTTTTGGAATGGGCACACTGCTATTATTTCTTGAAATGTGAGAGGAATCATGCATTTTTGATTTATAACCAGTGTCTACTGTGAAGCAATTATTTTCCTGGAAAAAATGGAATTGGTAGGGTCCTGACTTGCATCTAGCCATTTTAGAAGAACTGGAATGAGAGCTCTGCTAACTCATTAATTTAATGAGTAGAAAATGAGGCTTACAAAGAGTTTCAAATGGAGGAACAAGGTGGGTAAAAGTCCCCAGTCATTTCTTTGTTACTGAAACAATATTTTGTTTCATTTAACCTGTAATTGTATTTGTGTGCATAAATTTAGTTGTCAAGAATGTACACATGCATTTTGTGAGTGTGTTTGTATAAGGTAACTTTGTATGTGTGAGACAGAGAAGCACTTTTAGCCCTAAAAAAAATAAACCTTTCCTGTGACTTACTTTGATTCTTTTCCTCTTTTAAAAACACCAGGTTTTCCTTTGCCATTCTAGATGCTTCAAGATGGCTGGTGTTTGGGGGAAAGAGTGGGAGGGAAAAGAGAAGGGTTTGGGAGGAGGGGCTGGTGTTGACAACTTGTTAATGAAATTTCAGCTTTAAAACACATGGATGATTTCTCTGAGGTAATCTTCTGAAGAAAAAAAAATCTCTTAACATGACATTTTAAACATCATCTCTTTCACTTATATAGCACCTGCCATCCCAAGGAGCTAGTACTTTGCAGATCCTAATTTAATTAGTCTCCAAATGTATCTACAATGTTACTGAACAGTACTCTTCCTATATAGAGCTGATGAGAGATGTGCAAGGAGGTAAAGCTACTATATTGCATTAGAGTTAATGGCGTCATGTTACTTTCAACACAGGAGAATGCTTAGGAGGAAATACTGAGGAGGTATTTGAAATCTCATCTGCTTCTGATTGCTACTGGATGCTGAAAATCCGCTGCTGGTTCTTGGGATTTGTCTTAAAACTATAGAAGTCATAAGAGGGCCAGCCTACGGTGTGGTGGGCCAAGCACTGAGCAGGGGGCACATGGGCTCCCAGCAGGTCCTCTCCAGGCTGCGGGGATTCGAGCCCCAGTCTCACATCTCTTGGGAGTTACTCAGCCAGAAGGCCACAGGAGAAGTCTGAAATAACACGCTCTGCTTTCAATCACTGAATACATCTCACTAAACATGTCCAGGCCAGAAAAATAGAATGTGGGCCAAGGGGCACTTTGTGTGCAGGAGCGACTGAGGTTATAGCCAGGATCGGGTCTGTATTGGAGTGGTAGGCATGTAAATGTTGGTACCTCCCATATGGACAAGAGCAGGTAGGAGATACAGAGCCATTCAGCTGGTCCAGTGTGGTAGCAGGTCAGCATTGCCAAAATTTTGGTGTTCCTCATGGATGAAACTGGAGATACCACCAGTTGTTTGTTCCTCAAAGGAGGAGTCAAGATTTTCATCAGTCTCCTTGCTGTAGGTGCTTAAATGGAGTTGCATTCAACTCTATGAGCACACTTGCTTTCTGTGGATCTCTGTCTTATCTTTTGTACTATGTTGTTAGCCTATCTCCGCTTAAGTGATTCTGCAAGCTTATGAGAGATATACCTGCAAGCATATGAGAGATACACGGAATGAGAATTAGGACTGACTTTTCCTCACTCCTAACGCTAATCATTTAGAGCATTTCCTCCCTCCTGCTTGAAGTGTTTCCCATTGTCACCAGGATACGGTTCCAATCAAGCCAAGAAGATAGAGATGGATAAAACCTCACAGGTTTACCTTGAAACAGCAGTTTCAAATGTGAAAAGCTTAACAGGAGCTTAGTCAAATTCCTCAGTTTATTAAAATTAATTTAGAGGTCTCAAGAGGATCAGTCTTCTTTATGACTTCTGGTACTCCCTGTGCCTAGTTAAGGTTCTCCCATTGCAAACATAGTCCAGATTCCCAGAGTGCTGAAATTCGTTTCTTTGGGTAGGCTTGCTTGATATACTGCAGTCTAAGAGTGTGAAAAAAACCCACAACATAATGGTGTTAAAAGCCAACTAAAAGAAGGGATTTGGACTGGTTCATGCAGGGCATTATTTATTTATTTATTTGCTTATTTGTTTGGTTTTCATTTTGAATGGCAAAGAACAACTTCACTTCTTTTTAATCTTCTTTTAGACAAAGTGGTCTAAGCCTAGCTGTGGCATTTTAATGCTAAATGCCAGATTCACCCGTGGCGGTATGAGGTGTAGCAGGCTGTGGCACGAGGAAGGCACCGTGGGCTCCATTCAGGACAGTGCAGTAGTGCATGAGCCTGCGGACCACAGGGGAAACTGTGTCCTGCAAGGTGGGCAAGCAGAAGCCTGGGGCTTGTTCTTACCTTTGGCTGAACTTCCTGGATTTATCGTTTTGGTGGTTTTACCTGGGAGAGTTTCTATTGACGGTGCCTCAGTTCTTTGCCTTCATTTCCCTTGAATGATTTCGCTGAATCTCAGTCTGATTCTGGGGAAAAAGCATTAGGTCACAAGCATGCAGACTCCTGTAGAGTGTCCAGCAGATGTACAATAGTATGGTATAGCATGTCTGTGTGTATATATGGGACGTGTGTCCATGCATATATATGTATGCCTGTATATATAATCCTCAGCCTGTCCCATTTTATCGATCTGACCCATTATTTAATGGAAGTTAGAGGTCTCGGTGCCAGTGATTTCAGTAAGAGTTGGGCCTCTGCCAATGCTTTCTGGGAAGTGGGATGTTTCAATGTTCTGTGAAGATGTAGCTATAATGTGCTTCTAAGTTAAGGTAATCTGGAGCCAAGTTTAATCAGATACACATTAGTGAATGGAACACACTTTCCAAATAATGAAATTCTTGTTGGACCACTCAGTGCAAGATAAGAAAATCACAACAGATGCTACTAAAGCAAAGGTGGGAGTTGAGGGCAGAGACTGCCAAGAAACAGTAAATGTGTTTCACAGAAAACCCACTGATTTTTTGTCAGTATCTCTTTGCGTGCCGTTTCTTTGCAACTAATTTTTCCCTAGGGAGCTGTAAGGTCACATTGACCTGTATGTTCAAACCATGTGGTCAGGAAGGAAAAAAAAAAAGATAAAAACGCATTTATGAAAATACTCATAGTCAGTACAAAAGGAAACCCTTGGCACAGGAACAGGTTTTCTGCAGATTTTTTCAAACTTAATTTCAAAAGCAAATTAAAAGAGTGAATGACAGTCTTTATCTTGACCTAGGATTTCAGTGCTTCACAAGTATATTGTGCCAGTCTGCAGTTTGGTTTAGAACATGCACAACAATAAGGAAGAAAGAATCACAGGTCCTTAGAGGCAGTGTTGATCATTAATGTTTTTTACAAGGAAAATAATTATTCTTCTGCAGAGATTCTTTTTGGTCTTTTTGCTTTCATGTCCATCTTGACAAGGACAAGATGGAAAAACAGAATGTATGAAGAAAACCATTCAGAAATATACCTCAATAGCAGAATGTTTTTCTCTTCCTTTCAACTAATTTATAGCACAAAACAAGAGCTTTAATTCTTCAGTTAAAAAAAAAATAAAAATGCAGTGGATTGAGTTAAACAATGCACAGAGAGATCTTTTTTACCGTTACATGCCTGATGTAGGGTAATTAATAAGCAGGCAGGATTCTCTGGAGTACAGTCAGCCATATTTGACCAGCATGACAGCTGAAATGCATTTAGATACCTGCATTTCAAATGTCAGTAAAAGGTACAGGATTTCTAATTAGAAAAAGAATCCAAGTGGCATCCTTGGAGCCACCAAGGTCTTTCCATTAAGTGAAATTGCCTTGCCATGGCAATGGGACTTCCTCCAAGTCCTGGATAATGTGGTCCCACCCTCCTCCTGCCTTTGTCTTCCCATGGCTTACTCTTCTTTTGCTTCTTGCTGTGGTTCTGGTGCTCTGTGATCCTCATGGAGCCATTTCAGCATGCTAAGATGACAGAAAGCTAACCAATATTAAATGAGAATAATGGAGGTCTTGACCTGCATGACATGTTGAAACAGCTCAGCACAGATTCAGTCATGTGCAGGAGGAGGCACGAAGGAGGGAGTGGATTTGCACAGCCAGGGTTCATGGAGAGTGGGTATCAACAGATAGATCAGTGTAGGCTTCTATATAGCTGTGGCTTTAATTGCTTTTTTTGAAATGGCCTTCAAAGCCCAGGGTCAAATTTGTCGTGTATCTCTGTAGGTGCAAATTGCAGACACAAGTAGACGTGAGCACAGAAATGGAGGACAGTAGCAGGAAACCTTTCAGATCATTATAATTGTCTTCTTGCATGAAGAGATGCTTTGAGAGAGCAAAGAAATTCTGCCAGAAGCAAACATGTCAAAGTCCTTAGAAAAACAACAGAATCGAACACTCTTGAAACTGAGACAATCATCTTAAAAAGGTGCTTCACTTCCTTTGAGTGTTTTTTTTCAAAGACCAGTTCTCAAACTTAATTAGGATTCCTAAGACATAAAAGACCTTCTCTGACATGGAAAATTGTAAAAGACATGTAGCAAGCAAATGCGTTACCTTAGCTACCTGTTTGTGGTGACATTTTAAATACAGAAAATAAAGCTGGCAGAATTATAGTGACCTTTCAGCCTGAACAAATAAAATAACATCTGCCAAATCTAAATGGCTGCCTCTAGCTGTAGGAAATGATATGCATCTTTGAACACTAATACACAGCCTTTTGGTAGAGCTAGCTTTAGTAATGCCTCCTAGACCTAAAAAATGTATTTCTCAACAGGGTGTGGAAGGCTGAAATTTCCAGGAATATGGTGTAAGAGCCAAGGGACACAGGGACCAACCGTGCCTGTGGGTGTGAGGAAGCCACCTGCATAGTCTTCCACCCTCTTAAATTAGCAGAAGTCACTCATTCTCTTTGAAGCACTCAAGAGGAGCTCTTCAGTATCCCTATATGGTTTTTTTACCCCTCCTATACTGCAGTCTTCTGAGTTATATTCCCTCTTTTTTAATTTCCTCTGGAAACAGAGGGTATATATGTGGCCTGGGAGCCAGCAGCAATGAGGCAGTTTGCTGTTAGGAAGGAAACTGGTAGGTCTAAGTAGGGAAACCTTCTCTTTATAATATTCTCCATAGAAAAAAAAAAAAAAAAAAAAAAGCAAAAATTACTTTTTCTTGCTTCCCCAAGCTCTTTTAGCTTCTGGTCTCAGCTATACCAGCAGACAGAGCAAGTTCTTAATTGTGCTTTTGAAAAGCTGAGAAGAGCAGTTCATAGTTTTTATTACCTCCTTTATCAGGCACACATATCCCTATCCACCTTCACCTCAAATACTCCTTAGATTCAGAGCTGCTGTGCACATGGAGAGCACAGTTCAGTTCTGCACTTATGTTATTGGCATCCACAGAGGAAGGAATTGTCATGGAGACACTGGTATTTTACCTAGATAACATAAAAGGGATGCAGGCCCCATGAATTGCAACCATAATTAGCCAAAAATACTGAATTTCTTAATGGTTTCCAAAGGTTAAAGGAAGTTCATGCAATTTGCTGTCTGGATTAATATAAATGGTTTTCAATTTAAGCAAATAATGCCAAACAGCAATATAATTATTATTATCAACAGTAGTATTAATAGCATTATGTATAACTTCAGTTGCACTTAGTATTTGGAGAACATTTTTATTCACTGTGCAAAGAGCTAGGAAACACGTATCATATATTCCTTAAGAATTCATAATTTATTAAGTCTAGGCCAGAAATCAGACTTGCAGCAGGTGGCATTTTGGAGATGGGGTGTCAGTCTGAACAGGGAATTCCAGCTCTGGCATCTGCCGTGTGCCTGAGGGACTTTTGGTGATAGGGCTGGGTAGTTAAAGAGCTATCTGCTCACTATACAGAGGCTATAACTGCAGTTTTAAAATATATTTAATTTACTTGTAAGCTGTCATTTTTTTCACCGACACTGTACCTATAAACCTGACCATAAGTTCTGCCACAGTGAAATGACTGGCCTAGTACTGGACTAGACTTCAGCAGGGCCTCTGACACTGTCTCCTGTAGAGGAATGAAGGCGGTGGGTTGATTAGCATTGATAACATGCAGCTGTGGCCTTGCCTCAGAGGCAGTGGGTTGATTGACATGGATGATGTGCAGCTGTAGCTCGTTCCGGCTAAGTGGTTAAATAGCCCTGAGGAGTGTGGGAGAAGGGGTTGGGTGGAGGAGGAGTGGTGTGGCCTGGCCTCTGAAGGAAGGGGGGAGGAAAGGGAACAGCATGGAATCTGATCTATGGTAAAAGCCTTGTTGCAGCCTACTATTTTGTTTGTGCTGCAATAATTGGTGCCCTGTGTGAGGCTGACTGAGTTGGACTCTGGCTACAACAACTGGTGCCTAACATAGCTGAGACAAGCTGTGACCCATAACAGACACTGTGAGAGGTGAGTCCTTGATAACTTATCTATATGGGTGTATTGCAATATTTGTTGTCTGTCCTAAATTGCAACTGTCTCCCATAAGATTTTCCTAAAGCAGCTGATGAAGTATGGCCTGGAGAAGCAGTCAATGAGGTGAACTGAAAACTGGCTGAACAGCTGAGCTTGAAGTGTTGTGACAGTGGCATGAAATCTAGCTGGAGACCAGTAGCTAGCAGTGTGCCCCAGGGGTCAATGCTGGCTCTGCTTCTGTTTAACATCTTGAGAGACATTACATCCCTGGTGTGGGTGATGGGGCAGAGTGTATGCTGAGAAAGTTTGCTAATGTCACAAACCTGGGAGGAATGGTTGATACAGCAGAGAGTCACTCTGGCAACCGGAGCAAACTCAACAGGCTGGAGAAATAGGCCAACAAGTAACATCATGAATTTCAGCGAGAGTGCAAAGTTCTGCACCTTGGGAGGAAGAACCCCATGCACCAGTATATGCTGGGGGCCATCCAGCTGGAAATCAGCTTGGCAGAAAAGGACCTTGGGGTCCCAGTAGACACCAAGCTGAACATCAGCCAGCAATGTACCCTTGCAGCAGAGTAGTTTAATGGTGTCCTGGGCTGCACTCGGAGGGCTGTTGCTGGCAGATTGAGGGAGGTGATCCTACCTCTTTAATCAGCACTGGTGATGTCACATCTGGAGTGCTGTGTCCTGTTCTGGGCTGTCCAGTACAAGAGAGATGTAAAGCTACTGGACAGAGTCCAGTGAAGGGCCACAAAGATGACTAAGGGACTAGAACATTCCTATTTTGGGGAAAGGCAGAGAGAGCTGGGACTACTTAGCATAGAGAAGAGATGGCTCGGGATGATCTTATGTACGTGAAGGGAGGGTGCACAGAGGATGGAGCCAGGTCTTCTCAGTGGTGCCCAGTGACAGCACTAGAGGCGATGGGCGCAAACTGAAACACAAGAGATTCCCTTTGAAGATCAGGAAACGCTCAGACCGTGAGGGTGACCAAGCACTGGCTCAGAGTGCTCAGTTGCTCAGAGAGGCTGTGGAGTCTCAATCCTTGGAGATCTTAAAAAGCTGTTTGGACATGCTCCTAGGCAACTAGCTTTAGGTGACAGCCCTACTTGAGCAGGGGGGTTGGACCAGATGACCCCCAGCGGCCCCTTCCAATCTCTGCTATTCTGTGATTACACAGGCTTGTTTGATTGTAAGATTACAATTGTAATGGAAGGATGAAGCAGGTCACCCTACATTTGGCAATCTCAACGGACATATGGCAGCCAAAGTAGGGTTTGGAGATACCCTTCAGAGCTCTTTTAACCTGCGGTGTGTTTAGGGGAACCAGCACTGGGCAATGTTTCCTGCCCAGGTGCAAAGGGATAGTGCCAAATGCTTTGTGGTGAACAAGCGTTCCCTCCAGAAGTCCCAAGTGAGCCTTCCAGCCCTGACATTTCCCCCCTCACCCTGGTGAGGAGAAGATGGCCCTATGGCTCCTGGCAACCCCCGGTCCAGTTGTACCCTCTTGAAAATTCCTGTGCTACATCAGGCTCTTAATTATACTGATCTTCAGGGTGGCAATGAATTCAGGCTTGATACATAGGGTTGCTCTTTGTTTATACAATTATGTACAACAGTTTGGGGCTTACTGAACACAGATTTTGCATTTGTTTAGTTATATTTGTAGCATTTCAACAGGATTGTCTCAAGTTTTGCAAGCCTTCTATCAGATGTTACATCCTTCTCTAGTTGAATAAGAAGCCTAAACTGCAGGGGAATGACAAGCATCTGTATGTAAATATGATTGTTTTTGTGTTGCAAAGCTTTACCAACCTTACACTCAACTAAACTCTTGAGTTAGAGGTAGCTTGCTTTGGTTTAGGATTGATTAAGAGACAGTTAAAGGTAAACTGAAATAAGTTAATAGCACTGAATTAATCTCAACCAAGAGGTTCGAAAAAAGTTTAGCCTATGAACATTTTTTTAATCCTATTTTTAAGTGCTTAAATCAGCCATTTTAAATACATATTTTCAATTAAATGGAGATTATTTGTAGACTAACTTGTATGGATCATACAGATTTTTTGAAAGTAATTATTTTTTCTTAAACTTACTGGAGTTGCTCCTGCTGCACATAAATTAATCTATTCTGAGCTAAAAGGTAACACAAAGTATGTGTATAAGGCTCTGACACCTCTGACTATTTTGTGCTGCCTCTTTCAATGGCCACTGTGTTCATCTGCCCCTTAGGCAGTCCTTCTCAAAATACAGAATAAAAGAGATTGTTGTGGTCAGGTCTCTCTTCTTTTCATCCAGGGATTCCTGGCACAGCAAAAAATCTTTCTTCATTCTTTTTTGCATGCCTATGTTATCTCTTTCTTCTTAATAACTTTACAAACAAAATGGCTGTTGAATTCAGTCTCAGCATTTGTTATAATATCGTGCCCTTTGATACAAGATATTCCTCAAAGCATTTGTTCTTGTAGGCATTTTACTCTCTCCTTCAGCACTTCTTGGATTTTGAGTTATACTTTAAGATGCAACTAATATTGGAATTAAGAATTCCAGTTAGACTAAAAACTGTACATCTCTAATGACCACAGTTTGCTTTCAAGTCCTAAACATAACTGCTGCCTTGCCAGATCATGTTGTTTTCTCCTTTGGTTTACGTGTTGCTGCCAGCATGTCACCTTTTATATTCCTTCTCCTTTTTCTATAATATATTGATAAGGGAGCAGACTGGGAGGTCTGTAAACTGGCAAAGTTCCCGCTAGATTCCTCAGGGTCTTTTTCTCACTGACACCCTTTGAATTTGGCCTATGGGAATTGATGAAAGGCTGAAATGAAAATGCTGCCATTTGCCCTACAGCTTTGCCCCAAGGCATCACCCAAGCCAGAAACTTTATTCCAAATATTTCTGAATAAAACATTTGCAAAGCACACAAATATAGTGCATGATTTGGTGTTCAGCTTGGTATTCGGGACCATTTCTTTATGGGATGTTGTTCAGCCCTACTAATGCTATTAGCTGGCAAACTTTTTTTACTTGAATATTACAGAAAATTCTTCAAGCAGGCATCACTTATAGAGCATTCTTTATTAGTCAGGACCTCTTATAAGCACCAACAGGAAGATAGTCTGAATTCCTGTTAAATAACAGACAGCCATTTGAATATCACATAAAGATCACACGAGTGCTGTCTGTCTGTATCTTAATGAGCGACCAATCTCACATTACTTCCTGAGTGCTTAAAGATTGCTCCATCCAATGAACATTCAACTTACTAGGAGTTTTACATTGGGGGATTAGTTAATCGCTTTTCCTGAGTACTTTAAAAGAAAAAGCTGAAGCATAGACTGCTATATAAATAGGATGAATAAAAAGTTATTTACAGCATAGATATTTCCAAACAGAATTCTCAGTTGTGTGTTTTCTCTGAGCCAAAAAGAGCAGGCAGGTCCTATAAAAGCTCTTACAAGCAATGTGGTAGTTTTTTTGGAGGAAGGAATGGGAAGGTTGGCAATAGTTCATTTTTACTGGTTAGTGGAGACAGCTAGTTCCTGCTGTTTCACAGTGTGAGATTATGTGTTAGGCCCCCGAGTGACACAACCCAGATTCATCCTGGCACACACCGGTGGTCATGAAAGAAAGATGTGTATATGGAAGGAAACACATTATATTCTGTCTGTGGGGATAAAATATAGCCTCTGCCCTAGCCATTCTGATTCTCTAGTACAACTGCTGCTTCTCTTGACTTTGGCAAAAGATACTGCAGGCACCTCCTCTCCTCTGGTAATGCATTTTTTTTCCTTTCCTTGACCAAGGAAATTGCAACTGCCAGCTCTTGTACTGTGGAAGTTGACAGTGGAAAGCTGCTTATTCTGCCAGCAGATTCATCTACTTAATCTATCAAAGACATGAGAGAAAAAGAACAAACAACATGAGTTCTCTTGAATAATGGTATGAAGGTATTCCCACTTCCAGGTGGTCAGTTTGACCACAAGTTTGAGAGCTTGTCACTGCAGGGTTCACTGACAAAGCTAGCCACACACCAGTGCAGGAATGCTCAAGGGTATTTATCCCACTAGCTGCTCTGGTGCTCCACCTCTGTGTTGAACCTTTCTTTGTGGTCTGTTCAGATCGATGAATAGCCCATGTCCCTCTGGAAATGGTCTGAGACTGATGCTGGGAGAGCCTCAGCTTCCCCAGAGGGGCCTGAGCGTCTCCCTGTGAGCAGTATGAATAATAAACACTGGTACCCAGGAGAAGAGCCTGTCTCCAGACTGAAAAGCCTCCAGCCATGGGATATTGGTTTTCAAAGCATGCCATTGTACACTTTTCTCCTGTGGAAACTAATATGTGGTAAGGTAGGCAAGGGTTTCTTGATGCCTTATCTTGGTCTTATCCTTATGTGGTGATGGGATGCCACCCAGCTGCTTCTCCAGAGAGCCGGGAAATACACCCGGTAGCCCAAGCTGAGAAGAAGCCAGAGGCACTGTTCTCCAGCTGTGCCCACTTCTTAACTCTAAAGGTGGTCCTTTCTTCAAGTGCAGTCAAATAGGTGGTCGGGAGACAGGTGCATCTTCCTTGCCAGTCTCATGAGGGGGGGTGTCTCAGGACCATTTCAAAGGGATATCATCATAATTCTGTCATAGCTGGGAAGGAACAGGGAAACAATTCATCTCCTGCTGCAACCCCAGGGGCTGGTGAAGTGAGGATGCCTATGTTAATAATTATATTCCTGTGACATCTGCATGGTACAGAAACTTGGCCATGACTAATTGCCTTTCCAGGGAATGCCTGAAACTCCCTGGGGGATTCTGTGCTTTTCTGCTCCCTGATTCTTCTTGATATCTCCAAGACTGAGACACAGAGGCAAACCAGGATTCAGTTCCTAGGGTGATTTGGGCTTAAAGCAAATGAAAATATGACATGGGGAGAAATGGAGGAGAGAAAGAAATTCACTGTAAACCACTATTGGTTGGGGATGTCAACTCTCGTTCATAGGACAGAGACAACCTTCCACTTGGGCACCACTGAAAACATGTAAGGCTGCAGGAAGGAAACCAAAAGAAGACAGTCACTCAGCAGACTGTGAATCAGGATTTTAATTTAGCTCTTTGGAGTGCCCTGCCATTTACCAATAAAGTCATGTTTTCCTAGCAGTTTGTTGAATATTGTTGCTTTAGGAGGCCCTTATGCACTCTCCCAACATAGCAGGAAAGCCCTCAGCTTCTCAGAGAATGTGGAGCAGGACAGATCTCTACTCTCTCAGGAAGCTACTTGCTTGAGGGGACCTGGTCTCACACAGGCACCACTGCCAGTGCTGCAGCCCTAATGGTGTGTGAGGAACTCCTGTGTTTCTCACAGGTGGAAACCAAGGGGCTTCTCTGGCCCAAAGTGATTTCATCAGCTTTTGATGAAGCACTGGCTGTGGTTAAAGAGCATGCAGGTGTGTGGTGCTGTAAGGAAATGAGAGCACACTAAAACTCCTTAGTCGTGCTGCTGAGCATGCCTAAATGGCCTCATTCCCGATTGAAAAAGGAACAGCAGCTGTTATGCAGCACCAGTAGCAATGCCTGGTGAAGAAGCTCTGAGATACAAAGCTTAAGACAGCTGCAGCACACTGAATATTTTTTTTTTTAATTTCGCTTCATTCTCCTTCTTAATTCTAGCCCATAGTTAGTAGTGCAAAAAAAAAAAACGCTCTAATGTTTACCCCTGAGAAATTTCAGGGCAGCATCTTGAAGAGCTGTGGCCAATGGCTGTGTCACACCCCATGACAAGGTTAAGCCATCCCTGTCACTGCCAGTGACACCATCAGATGCCTGCCTGATGGGTCAGCAGCCACCCAGCTCTGCCTGCCCCTGAGCCATGGAGGGGACAGCTGGCACAGGGACCAACAGCACTGAAATGGCAGGGACAGCCTGGCAGCGTGGGGAGTCACAGACTGGTTGGCATACCACAGAGCCTCTGGGCTAATGGAGGTGTCTGGGAGCTGAGCACATACTGGGAATACCCCAGTTTTGAAAACAGAAAAGTGGAAATGATTAAGCTAAATAGCAAATTTACAGGACTGTTTCCATCTGTGGCAGCACGTGGTGGGCATGGTTTGGGGGTATCACCTGGCTGTGTGCATGGGCAGGGGGTTTGCTGCCTGTCTCACCTGAATCTGCAGGGTGCAGAGAAAAGAAAGGGACAGTAAAAAGCTGTGGAGCCAGTGATGTGCTAGCACAGGACAGCCCAGTACCCATGACTTTCAGTGCAAGCATGCAAGGTGCACCTCTCTTCCAACACAAGGAGATTTCTTTTGGTGAGAGGGCTTTGTAGGGGAGCAGAAGGCACCAGGGGTTTCTTTAGACCATCCTGCTGTCTCCTCTTTAAATCCGTGCCTAGTCCTACTGGGCCCTACTATCTCCCTACCAGTGGTTCACATACTAGAGATCTGCAGTTTGGCCATGTCAGGAAAGGAAGAGAAGTCCCGGGGATGACTGTTTATTTGGGGAATTCAGATAGCGGCTGAATTGAGATGGCCATAAAAATTTAGATGACCATAAAATGCTGCTGTAGTATGACTTGTGGCCATTTTGGAAGGATCACCCAGTCATGGAACATGCTGGGGAATGCTTTATAGGTCATAATGAAACAGATGTAATAGGTTTTTTTATCCTTATAAAGTGCCTTGCCTTGTATTAAAGGAAGTAAAGGAAATAGTTCTCTGATATGTTAATTACTGCAAGGGAAAATTAAATACAAGAAGTTGGGGGTTGTTTTTTATCTTTGTAATGGAGGTATATTCTAGAAATAAGTCATCTAATGTCTTTTATGATGAAATATTACCCAGTGGGATCTGTCCTCACATGGATCTCATCTCAGTGACACAGATGAGGATGCTGGACTCATAATTTAAAGTAAATTAAGCCCAGACTTTTCATTGCTGGTAAATTGCCAGAACCGTGCTTGGTTGGACAAGCTTTGGTCACTGCTGTGCTACAGAACGCGTTTCAGTTTCCTTTTGCACATTAAACCTTAATGCCTCCATCAAAAAATAATTTGATTGGAAAATTAAAAGTTGGCTGCTTTTTCCTTTCTAGAAAAATGAATTAAAACTGAAGGGATTTGTCCATTTCTTCAGAACAAAAAGAATAAGTGTTAGCACATACTGATAAGGAAGTAAGTAGTGCTGCTAAAGAAATGATTTTTTTAAAGTATTTGGGCACACCTAATTAAAAGGCACATAAGAAACAGAGTAGAACAATCTCTTGTTATTTAACATGGCAAATACTGTTGAGATACAAATACAGTTAAGTTTTATCTGGTAACTAAGCAACAGAAGAAAACACCACTTATCTGAATTGATGTTTGTTCTATTGTTTTTTAGCTCTTCAGTAGTGATTTTTGTTCTCCACACTTCAAACACAGGAAGAACAACTGTTTATAGTTAAATTGTTTAATGTACTGTTTGATACAGGGGCAAATTAGGCATCAGAATAAATGTCTAGGACTGCTACAACCAGCCATTAATGACTTTGATCTTCTCACAAATGAATCTGTAGATTATGTAACATAAGGAAATGTCCTTTACTGACTGAGGCAATTGTAATAAATATGGGCTACATGAGGCATGAAGTCAGAACATTTTCATTTTTCCAACGAATGCAAATGGTCTCTCATTCATGTGTGTCATCCTAAGGCTTTTTAGATTAAACACATGGTAGTAATGTAGTCTTTGACACTTCTAAACCGAAGACTCTTTTCTAGAGCTGTGTGTGTTACCATCAGATGATGGTTTCATTAAGGTGAAAATCTGTAGCAAGAAGTGCTCAAAGCTATAGTCGGACTGGGCTTGCATATGGCTCTGCTCTTGCATATGCACATACTTGTTCACCTTGTCCAAATGAAAAACAACTGAACATAACTCTTCCTAATCTCCAAAATCTCAATTTGTAGCTAAAGATTTGCAATAAATTGTGGGGATGGAAGAAAGGAGGTAAGGGCAAATGGTGACCTTTGGGATGGGAAGCCCAGAGGAGCTCGGAAGACTGAAAGACGCTGACTGAGCCAAACCGCGTGCAGCAAGAACAGTTCAGTCCCACAGGCAGGGGAGCAACACATCCACCAGCAATCAGGATTTGGTTTCTCTGTTCCACTTAAAAGCTTTAGCTGTCTGTACTAAAAAGAATAGTGTCTGCAAAGCATAATGGAGCACCTTCTGAAATCATAGAGAGAAGTAATGGGCATAAATGACACCCAGTTAGAAGTAAACTGGGTAAAAAACCAAGCTCTGTTAAATCACTGCTAAAAGCCTCTTCAGTTTCAGTGATATCAGGGTATTCACCAAAGGCCTTTTATAAAAGAGCAGGTAAACTGTAGTCAGGTTGGAAACCTTTAGCCCAGATGCCAGTGGCATCTCAACTCTCCCAGAATATCTGACTCTGAATTGCCTCCCACGTGGAAAGAATTCTGGGGCTCTCATTGACTACCTTCTTCTGGAACAAGAGCTGAGCAGAAGGTTTTTTATCCACAAATCCAAGACAGAGTATTACATTCCTAAGAATAAAGGAGAAAGGAGTGAGATTTTTCTGCTCACAAGGAAAGGGCAACTCATCCTCATCATGGGCTTATGAAATGTCACCTGGTTTTGAGTCTGCTGAGTAAAAGCTATACTTGCTCCTGCAGCAAGGTGTTAGGTTGGTCAGCTGCCAGTTCCTGGGGAATGAACGCTGATAGATTATTTACATTCATCCAAGTTAATCAATTAATGTTTGTAAGCACTTTAAACTTGGAAAGCAGTCCTATAAATATTTGGTATTACTATATAATTACAATACCACATCTTAATTAAATGCACAATTGGGCATCCTTTAATCATGCAACTGAAGTGTCTCCAGAAGTATTTCAAAGGCAGGTATCTCAGTCTGTGCTGCCCATCCTCAAGATTGGTATGTAAACCTGGAGCAAAATGCGGGTTCTCTATTTTGGAAACACTGGAGAGCCACTGTCTAATCAGAATGAATGTCTCTTTCCCTAGAACAGAAATACATTTTTACCACAACTACAAATATAGGTAATTTTTTGCTTCTGTTTGTCTTGTCTTGAACACTTCTTGTGGGCAGCACAAGGACTAACAACCAGCTCTTTTGTTTTTTAGTTTACTGCCTTCCCTCATTAATATAATGGAAAAAGAATGTCACTTATCTTGTTTTAGATTCATATCCTTCAGGGTTATGCTTTATCAATGGTCTGTACACTGTGCTGTGTGATCTACTGAAATAAATTTAAACAATTAAATGCTGAAGCATTCTCCACTTCCTCCAGAGGGTAAAAAAGACATTAAGCCTCAAATAATGATATATATGTTGCCACCCGATTATTAGCGATATAGGAAATATTACTTCCTACTCCATTGTCTTCATTCTGAATAGTAAGCTTGTTTATATCAGCGTTGACAACCCAAGCAGTGGTCTGGCTTGGGGAAAAAAAAAAGTAATTTTAATACGATGTTTGATACTTTTTTCGTGTTACTTTTTATAGTCTTCTAACTGTAAAATCTTTAGGAAACTCAGTTACTTCTAAGCTTTTCTCCACAAACATGAGAGCTATGTGAATTTGGGGGGGTGGTGGTGTATTTTTGTTTTTTACTTTTCTAGTGAAATCAGGATATTTAGTAAACTATTTCACTTATTAGTTGAAGTAGTTACATCACTAGATAGCAACATTGCTACTGTACTTTCCATTCCTCCTGTTTTTCCCTTTCTTCCTCTAGTGCTTTAACTCTTGCTTCTTCACTCTTTGTCATCTCTTTTCAGGTCAATTAAATGCTCTTTGGGGAAATGGATAGGCAATTTTTTTATATTGGTACAGCGCCTGCAAAAGACTGTAGTTGAGGCCTCTGGATGCAATCACAACAAAAATAATAACACTCACATCTGCTCTTTCAGGTTCATTGGCATCAATTTACCCTACAATGAACCTAAGATATTTTCCAATGCAGAGCTGTTATTACTACTTCCTACATCTTTCTGGAATAACTGTATATAAGTCACAAGCTGGACTCAGAAAAATGTGAGCTTCCACCAAAACAATATCAGAAGACCAAAATATAAAAACTCTTCGGGACAGGAACTACCTCTGAGTGTGTCTGTATAGCATTTGCTGAAAATAGGACTCCAGTGAGGGTGTCTAAGATGCATATATATACGCATTATGTAATTGCATATATATAAAATGGAATGTGTCATTACTGCAGTGTTAAGCTATATTTGGAAACCACAACAAGAAAAGAACTTTCTCCCACTATTTTTTTTTCCATTTCACTGTGGGGAAAAAAATCTTTATATGAAGCATTTTATGAGACCATCTTTTTATTTTAATAACTGCTAATTTGCACACCTAACATAAATTGCTGGTGCAATTAATTGTGTATGCAAATGAGAATGTTTAGCTGTCTAATCACCTGATTGTGCCTATAAATCAGTGACAGTAATTATGTGTGTAAATGCTCATTTCAGCCTGCAATTAATTTGGCCAAAATTGATTGGACAGAAAATTCTACCCTAGGCTGAAATCCAGTGTGTAAAAAGAGAAAGTATCTTCCTCCTCTGCCTCTTGTGTCTAAATTGCAGAGAGCTAAATAGACAAAGAGCAATGATTCCCCAGTCCCCAATAACTCACTGCCAGTGTTTCACAATAAAGTGCAATGGGAGAGGAAATATTTCCATAAGGGTTCATTAATCACAACATATTTGCCATGCACAACCACTCTGCAGAGCAGGTAAAGAACCCTAGGGGATGTTGCCTGGCACAGCATGTCATTTTCATAATAGGAAAAGTATTTTTTGCACAAATGCTGTAGAACTGAAGTTGCAGATGGCTCCACTGGCAGAGCTTGAGCCTCCTGGCACAACCCTCAGCAGCCAAAGCTACTTTACGTATTTATAGCAAGGGTTAGTAATATCTCAAAAGAAGGATGCTGAAATGCCATCTGCCCCCTGTATGTGCACTATTCCCAGATGCGCCTCTTTGGGAGGACATGTGAGGCAGGCCAAAAAAGCCCCATCCACCAAACAACACCGTGGAAGAAAATCCAAGTCTTCCCTGCCCCTGGTGTGCTGCAGGAGACTAATGAGAGGTCTAGGAACAATTAAACTGATTGTGACTGAGAACCTGGGAGTCTGACGGACCCTGTTAGCAGAACTGTGCAGCAAAAAGATGCCTTTACAGCTCAGTGGCTTCTTTCAGATCTGGGCAGCAAGCCATTTCACATTACCTAACCCTGAGGACACCAAAGCGCCCCTGTTATCCCATCATACTCTGACCCATCTAGACCTGCTGAGTGTTTTGCATGAGAGGTAGGGTTGTGTTCTTGTTTACTGTACCTCTGTGGTTTCAATCTCAGAGTGGTTCATTGCCGCTTCACTCTCATGTGGGACTTTGATAAAATCCAAAGCCACCTGGTGTGATTTTAATTTAAGTGTGAATTTAATGTGTTTTCCTTTTATATTGCTATGATGTGCATTGTCAAGAGAAATGCTTCAGGCTCAGATCTGGCCTCTCAGCTGTTTCTGTGCTACTCACTGGTTTTGTTTGATGCATATTCCTGAGTGAAGCTGTTGCTCTGCAGTGCTGTGTGTATTGGGTGCAAGGGTTCATTGGGTACAAGGACAATGGTCATTCTTCAAGGGGGCAACTGAGTCTCGGGCTGCTCACCAGTCAGAGGCCAAAAATCTTCACATCAGCAGAAAATACCTACAGAGTTATAACTGAATGGAAGAGGGATGAAAGGTTGCATGCAGCCTGTATAACAATGAGGGTTCCTCAGTTCATTGTGCTCCACCAGTTATGAAAAGGATTTTAAGACATGGATTTGTGAGAAGGAGAAATACTAAAATGTTTTATCTTAACCAATTAAAACAATTCATATTGGAAGTGGTGAAAATTTGCTAGCTTTTTTCTAATTAGAAAATACAATCTCACTTTTTTTAAAAAAAAAAAGTGCTGTGGAAGCATATTAAAAAGATCATAAGGAAATGCTTCAGGACCAGGATGTGAAAAATATGTCAAGAAAGAAGAGAAACAGAGGTCCACATCAGTTGATAGCCCAACAGGGCATTCCAGTAGTTTGCAAGATATCCTGATGGAAGAACAGTATTTTAATCTTCAGAATTTTTTGTTAAGTGAGACTGTTTTTTTCAGCCAGCCTAGATTAATTTTGAACTAAAATTGTAGGAGCAAGGTGGGGACCTAGTCTCTGACACAGAATAACAGAGAGTGGATCAAAGTTCACCCAGAATAGCCGTTGTGCTGTGACACAGGTGTGTCGTGGGAAACCACTGCAAGCTCTGCAAAGGTCATGAAAAGCACCACATCAGCTGGTAGCCTGGCCATCAGAAGACATCCCTCATTTTCTAAAACCACTCATTGTTCCTGCACCCACTAAAATCTGTTTAATTGGCTGGTGGCCAGGTGTTTTTCCCCCAGCTTGCACAGGCCACCGGAGCTGACACATGCTTTCTGCCTGTTACTTCTCTAATCTGCTGGTTACTACTGCCAGTAGCAGCCTGTTGGGCTCCTGGCTCTGGCTTCTTATTGCTGCTGCTGCACGGGAGCTATTGTAGTGAGTCACTTCTAATCATCAAGGGAACCCACAGCCAGATCTCTGCTCCCCCTAAAATAGGAACTCACAGCTACATCTTCTCTCCTCCTAAAATAACCAGGCTATGAGAAAAAAGCACTATATATTTGGCAGTATCTGAAATATGATAATCAATGCATTAGATGAGTGGAAAAGCAGTACAATGAGCTTAGCCATAGCAGGAGCCCAGGCTAAGACCACTCAGGTTTGCAGGTGTAGGTGGTCTTCCAAGTCCACAAAGAGCCATGCAGAAAGGAGATAGGTTCTGAGCGGAGACCATTGCAGAATGAGCTTTCCCCCACCATTATTTGAAAAAACTCTGAGGGAGGCCGTGTAATCAACACATTCCCCTTATATTTCAATTCAGAAAGCTGCGTCCTTGAAAGGAATGCTATTTAACAAATAAGACAATGCTAAGCTTTTTAAATGGATTTATGAAGGCAAGTCTTGTCTTCAGTTTAGTTTACTCGTATCACATCAACAATTATAAATCGCAGTACAATAATCCTTCTAAATAAATGTTCATTATTTTGAAGTATATTGAAAAAACGTTTACTATTTTCAAGCAGAAATGTTACCTGTAAAATATCGTTCTGCATTTCTATAACCTCTCTCTTTTACTTCTAGGTATTTTCACACAATATACTTGGGTATTCGGAGTCGACAGAGTGGAGAGAATAACAGATGGCGGTTTTATTGGAAAATGGTGTATGAGTATGCAGATGTGAGTATGCTGCATTTGCTAGCCACGTTTCTGGAAAGTGCACCACAGCTGGTCCTGCAACTCTGTATTGTTGTACAGACTCGTACGCTCCAGGCTCTCCAAGGTAGGGGTTCATTTGATCTATTTGTTTTTTATCATTTTAGGAAGACGTAATTTCTATACATACATATTTATCCTTCTTTCAAACTGCCGTGTGCCTTGTACTCCTGGCATAAGAGCAAATCTTGCCTGCTAGCTGCTATTAAGCTGATAACGACGACTCTGTCAAGAAAGCCTGTGTTGCTGGAGCTTTTTTAGCCTTTCTTATTGGCCCTGCTTTGTAGGTAGGATTTGTAATGTTTTGCTTCCTGCATATCCTTGTAATGGAAGAGCTCTTCTGATTATCCACTGGGCCAATGTGAAAATTGCATCAAACTATTGCTCTTCTCCCTATGCTTCTTTCTGTGAATGTTTAAAGCCCTCCAAACTGCAGTAATGAGGTTCACATGGTATTATGCAAAACAGAAAACAGCTATTTTGTGAAGAAAATGCCATTGTCTATGGAATATGTGTCCCTCAGTTCTCAGCCATGTTTATCTGAAATAATACAAGTCATCATCTGAGCGTTACAACAATACTCCTTCAAGCTCTGTGTTTCCTTCTAAGGTTGATGCTTTCAGCAGGCATGATTACTTCTTTAAAATGGTAAATGCATGCATATGTCCTGCCATAGGGTTTTGTCAGCAATACAGACAGAAGAAAATCTCATTCTTTGCTACTTGTTTTGATGCTGCTTTTGGATACCTGACAGCTTTCCTTTTGTATTGCACCATTGTTTTGCCTTATGGCTGCGGCTGGGCAGAAATTATTAGCAAGGGAATTAAGATGAATGAGAACATGGGATCCAGAAGGTGACACAAATGTCATGAGGCAGTGAGGAGTGAGAAGGAAGGGAGGAGGAGCAGAGGGACAGGGGGAGGAAGGAAATGCAGCATTTTTTACTTTTTTTTGTTTCTAAGAAACAACTCATGTGCTTGCCACTGTACAAGATAAAACTGTGACAGCACCTTGCTGCAAGAAGCTTTGGGTCTAGTTAGCTTATTATGAGTAACATGCAGTGAGACTCATCGGGTGTAAAAGGACTGGGAACAAAGCAGGTAACTGTGTGAAGACCTTGATCCTGGGTGGTTTCCTGTGGAGAAATCAGAGGCTTTTCATTTACCTCCCCTTTGGACTGACATCTAATAGCAGCTGTCCTGCTTCCTGTGTTTTTGTGTTTTGTTTCTTTAGATCTAAAACTGTCACCTTAAGGGGAAGAGAAAGCCAAAGTTTCTATTTTAATTAGCTGATGCTCTGTACAAGGAGGGTTGCCTAAGCATTTCCTACAGCTATTTCTCAAAATTATGCTGCCCCATACCAACCAGTCAAAACAATTATCATTAAGGAGAAACTATTATCACTTCTAGAAGCTTTGTCCCCCTAGAAAACGAGAGTCCAGGGAAAGATTTAGGAGAAGAATATAACCAGAATACTATATGGTCAGCTGTAATCTAGCTATCTTCATAAACTATTAATACAAAAGGCCTCTCACCCTCATTTTAGTGCAATAACAGATCTGTCTATGAAAAATGTGGCTGGTGAGTAGGCACTAAGCCTGCAAGTGGTTGTTAATTAGAGAAAACCTGCAACGCTTCCATTAAAAGGAAAAATGGTTCCTGAAGCCTGCAATCAGCTCTGTGAAATCTATGTATCAGAAAGTAGAAGGAAATAAAACTATAATTATGGATTTCAGCTGAGAAGGCTGAAAATATTTACTTACCCTGTCTTCACTATTTTCTTCCATCTTCCAAGGAGAAAAGGCTCCATTAAAAAAAAACTAAGAAAATTAAACAAGCATGTAGCGTTTTCTTAAACAGTAGTACCATTCTATTCTCCTGATGAAAGCTAATAAGTTTTAGTACGTTGCCAGCTGTGAAAATCCTTTTTCTGTTCTCTCTCCTTTCTTAAAGAAATGTTAAGGATAATACGTTGCACTATGGGATGGTAGATTTGCTGTGAGGTTGCATAAAGAGAGCATAATTTCTCTCAGTGATATCATACTTCAACTGGGTGTTTTAAAAGGCCTAGCCATAAGGTATATGCTTCAGCTAGCTGTCCATTCACTGAGCCTGTTATAGAGATTTCTAACATGGATCAATAAACAGTGTTTGATTGATTTTCTTTGTTTAGAGAAAGCTACTTGGCTTTTATTTTTGTTCTTTTAGTTCTTTGTCCCACAGGACAAAGTTATCATGACAGTTGATGAATGCCATCACTGGTCCACATTCTTAAAAGTAGACTTCCATCACAAACCACAAATTTGGCATGGGAA
This sequence comes from Falco naumanni, assembly GCF_017639655.2. Taxonomy (NCBI): domain Eukaryota; kingdom Metazoa; phylum Chordata; class Aves; order Falconiformes; family Falconidae; genus Falco; species Falco naumanni. Next base: position 74,106,721 of record NC_054056.1, read on the forward strand.
ATGAATGATACTGCAAATGTCTTGGTCTATAAGCAGGGTTTTTCTAGCATCAAGCCATTAATGACCACAGGAAACACTGTTAAATATTTTATTTATGAAATTGTATTTTCCACTCCAAATGCACCAAAATAGTATCATTCCCAGCAGGAGAATGTTGTCAGTGTGACTGAGGATTCCTTATTTTGTAGTGGGTGTTGGCTAGGTGTGGATTATTTCTTATTTCAGCCCATAAACCCTGCTAATCAAGGTAAGACATGCATTCAGGTGTGTACATACATCCTTATGAAGATCAAGAAAAATGTCACACAGTGTGTGCAAACCCTTCCCTCTCAGTCATCCACACGCCACAGTGAGGGCCACTTCAGAAGCCCAGAGGGTGCAAAACAAGGTTCCTTTAAGACTTGCCTAGGCCTCCGAAGCATGAATAAAAAAAATCCAATGTGAACTTCTAGCATGGATTGCATACCACTGTACCGTGGCTGCTGCAGCAGAACATTGCTTGTATGGGAGGCCATAGACGGTTATTATGAAGCTGCATTGCTTTTCTGTGTTGGCACCCAGAGATACACGAGTATTGATAAAACAGTACCTAAATTATTATCTAAAAATCTGATTCTTCTTTAAGATTTCATCAAAACTGTCACAATTAGAGGCAATGATCTATCTTGTTCTGCCTACACCCAGCAGCAGGGTCCTTCCCAGTGTGGAAGAAGTGAATTGGCTTATGGGGGAAGCTGATGATTTCTCAGTGTTAACTCCTCAGGAAGACTAACTTCAGTATGATGCTGGACTAAGCTGGGGCTGTGCTAACCCCTCTATTAACTCCACCTTTTCCACCCTGGTGGTTACTTTGAGTTTGAAGAAATATCCACTCTCTAGAAGTTAGTTGTGCCTTGAAAATAAGTAATTCCTTGGTCTTTTCCTCATGGGAGTCTGTTTCCCTTCCTTTCCCTTTATGTGCTCTGAGCACAACACTCCCACAGCAGCTTTGCTGAGCCAGCAGCACCTTCAGACTGTATTGCTTTTTTTGCTTTTTTCTTTCTTTCTCTTCTCCCTTAATTACTCTGTAGGAAAGTCATGTCCTAAGCATCTTTGTGGTGGGAGTCACTAGCTTCACCAGTCCTGTTCTAGGTGGGAACTATATGAGGAATGGGGCAGCTCTGCAGGTGAGCCAGTGTCAGCGACCAGAAACAGCCTAACAGCAACAGCCCGGAGGCCAGGGGGGACTAACTGACCTCAGTGCCAGCTTGCATACACCAACCGCCTGAAACTCCTTGGGGATTCGGGCGCTTTGCTGTGTGTTTTCAGTTCTGTTCCCAGGGCTGAGCAGCCAGGTCCTGCACTGGATCTACATCTAAATCACAGGGAACTGAAATACCAGAGTTGAAAGTGTTTGAATTATTGGATTACCCCAACAAACTCAGAAGGCTGCAAGTAATTCCCTTAAAAATGCCTCCACCCTTCAAGCCATTTAGCAAATAAGCTGTAGTTTCACAGTCTTTGCTATAAAAACAAACATTTCCACAATAAACTGCCATAGACTAAGTATTGGGCCAATCTGCTGACACAGTAGTCTAAAGGCTATGAGACTCTTCCTTGGTTGTGGCTCCAGACATGCAGTGTAACGGTCACTTCTCACTACATTTGCTCTGCTGGCTTGACAGGTTTTATGACTGACAAACTGATAGACAGACCTGGGCTGGCAAGCTGGCTCAGTGGGGTTATTCTGCGATCACCTGAGGCCAGCTTACCTGCACACTGCCCCTGAAAATCTTTGATTTAATCATGGAAAGTCCTGCCAGCACCTCACCCAAGCTGCATGCCCCATTATGTCACTGGCATTGCTGTGGCTGCACGCTGGGTCCCTCAGATACTTTTATTTCCCCATTGCTAACTTGGCTGAGGCTCAGTGGGATCCAGCTGTGCTCCCTGGGGCAAGGGGCTATCATACAACTGGTAGTGCCAGCACTGCAGAGGCAGGGGAGGCACAGCATCAGGGTGGATACGAAGGGTCAGGGCTGTCCCCTTCTGTGGCACCTTGTTTTAGAACCACACCTGCAGACTGGCGGTCATCCCTTGGCACTCTCTTTTTACTTCCTTTGATTTTCCTACTGTGCCTTTTGATTTTAGAAAGACTTCATATCTTAAATTTAGTAAAAAGCATCAAGAAAAAAATCCTGCTGATCATCTGATTGGAGAGAGACTCCTGTCCATCAGCATACAGTTACTGTTGTCTTATTCAAGGGCACGGTGTTCTAGCTGCTCTTAGATGAGCAGATCGACAAGATTACTCCCTGGATTTACCACAGATTTCATTATTTATGCAGTATTAATTAACACATTGTTTAAATTATAGATTAGCTTCTCGTTCCTGTTTACTGCATATTATGCTGGTTAGTCAGCACTTGACAGTTTTTTCTTCATCAGCCCCTGGCAGGGGTTGTTCTGGCTTCTCCGTACAGTACTATTAATCAAAGTCTCTATCGAAGTTTAATAAAAGTCTAATCAAAGTTTATATCATATTCTTAACATAGGCTGACAGTAGTGCAGAAGCAAAATGAGAAGTTCAGAACAACTTATAAATTCATCAAGTTTCATTGAAGTCACCACACACCGCAGAGCTGCTGGATTCTGCTGAAACATATCCAGAAAATCTCCCTGGCCAGCCATTTTCCCATTTTCTACCAGCTCTGTTGGAAACTCCTACACTGTTCATATGCTGACACTGCAGCCAGCATACAAGAGTTCACAGTGCCAGCAAGCACTGCTCTCCAGTCCTACCCCAAACAAATTGCTGTTCCTGCCTGAGCTGAATGAGAAGTTCAGAGATTTGCTAGCAGTTTATGACATGGCTGATAGGTCCTAACTTCATCTGGCAGAAGGAAATTATGTGTCAGCTAGTTCATTAAAAAATCTTTGGCAAAGCTCATCCTCATGCATCAGGAATTCAAACTCTTTTCATATCAGTTGTGAGGACAATGCTACACTTTTACATGGCTTTTCTCTTTTTTTGTTACCTGCACAGCAACTTTGGATTTCTCTGTAAGGTGCTGCCTACATTTGCAGTGGCCTTCAAATAATAATAATAAAAAAAAATATTCTGATGTAGAATCTTATACAGTTCAATGTATATTTATATGGAAATAAGGTGCAGCACTTGAGTTCTGGGCAAGCTGCCACTGCTTTTCTCTGTGCTGTCAAGGTTCTGCACCACTGCAGTTCAGCGCCCAGCCTTTCCAGGGAGAAGGAAAAGCAGAGCAAGCAACAGTCACAGGTTCTGCCTGCAACTTGGCAAAACAGATTTTCAGTGACAGGAATGAACAAATATGATATACGATGGAGTAAATGTGTCTTCTGCAAGTGACTTCTAAACTTATCTGTAGGCCCCTTTGCCAATCTTAAAATGTTATTGTGCACTCATTAGGATAGAGCCATTATATTAGCACACCCTTGTTTATGATAGGACTGGAGAGGACTTCCTGAAAGCCATCATGTCATATATTCTATTTCATAACCTGATTACAATCTTAAAACTAGTTATACCATTCATATCTAATACACCAGTTGGAAGTTTAATTCTATGATTGATAGAGACCTGCTGCTGCTGTCCTGCCTTTTTAACTTCACCAGCAGTCTGTCCCTATTTATTGTTGTGCCATCCCTGGTTTTACACTTGTTCCCTAAGGAAATGAGGTTCACGTGGTTATATAGTTCATTTCTGTCCTTCAGTCCTGACTTTTAAAGAACTTCACACCATTGACTATTTCAATTAAACATAAAAGAACAGCCAACATCTCAAAGATAATTATGTTTCTTTAGATGTTGTGAAAAAAGCAGCCAAGTCAGAGCTAAAAACAACAAATGAGAGCCTCCACTAAAAGGAAAAGCAGGCAGATTTCAACTGTTATTCTTTTTTTTTGTAAGGCACCAGCCACCAATCAGTCCAAATATGCATCCTACCAGACAAGGCATTGCAATTCTCTCCCCTGCCCAGTAAGACTATTGTGACAGACAGATGGGATTAGGGAATAAGAGACACTTTGATGGGAAAGTAAGTATCATTCCTCCTGCTGCTCATTCTGTCATCTCATGAAATGTTCTGCATTCTCTTGATTATCTTCAAGACTTTCCCTTCATCAGTTCCAGTCTGAATTAATCTCTGGTGAATATGGATGACCAAGACTGTACAGACTACTCCAGATTACATTTCTCCAGACACATTTCTCATGGCAGTATCTCACTAGGTATGATCTAGGATTGTAATTCCCTGTTGATTCAGGCATTGCACTGGTTAATCCTAATTATTCCATGATCCTTTAAAACACACAGGTTCTTCTGGTGTCATGTCAATCTGACAAGGCTTCAATTGCATTAAAAAAATTATTAGCAACTAAATGCATGTAATGAAATTTCATCTCATTTCTACTTTTCCAGACTGCGAGGTACTCCTAATTTTTCCACATATCACTCTCCTTTTCTATATTGATAATGTCTCCCAAAATCTTATTAGTATATTACTTTTTAAAATCAAGGTCATTAAGAAAAATATTCAGACAAGATTGCTTCCAAGGGTAATCAGTACTGAAAAAGGTAATAATAATTCTACTCCAGCTCAAGAGTGTTTCAATAGCATTTCAACATAATCTTGCAGTGTCTTTTGCTAGTTCCTTTACCTGCCTTAGATATCTTCTACTAATCCCTGTCTTCTCAAGCTTCACCAGTATTTCCCCTTTAGCCTGGTAATCAACACTTTGCCAGTTTTGCTAAATTACAGCTGCCACATTTTATTTGTTGAGAAAGGGGTTATAAAAGAGAGATATCAAGTTAGCCTAGCCTCTGTGGTTCTCTTATGATCTGCTTTTTTTTGGTAGGTATATGTTATTTTTTGTCTTCTTCTACGTTTGCCTTCATTTTAATTAGGTTTTGCTTTAAAAGCTGCTCTAAAACTTTGTATTGTGTCGAAGCCTAGATTGTCAGCCTGTTTTAGCCAGGTGCTTGTGAAATGCTTCTCACCAGCAGAAGGATTTCATACACCAGCATTTTTGAATCCTGAAACAGGATTCTGGTTGCACTGGGTGAAAACAAGGAGCTTTGAGTTTTGCTTGTATCTACAGTAATGCAGATTTCCTTCCTGTTCTCATTTCCCATCAGCTGGCTCTGTCTTTGAGCCCTTGTTTCAAAAGCCCTTTTTGAAAATTGATCTATAAGGCACAGCCTTTATTGTTGATCATATTTTTCCATTTCCAACTAGGCACCATTTTTGAGATGGGTTTGCACACAGCTAGGTTTTGAGGCGTTTTCCAGTTTTTTTGCTTTGCAGGGTTGAAAAGCTCCAGAAATTCTTCCATGTTTTGCCTTAAAGAAAATCCAAATCTCCTCCACAGAGAAGTCCCCGAACAATTAACTTCTGCTGCCTTCACTCATTTCTTTAAAATTCTGATAGGCAGACTTACTAACGGATCTATTTTTGCTTATCCATCCCATTTTATTTAAATGAAACCAACATTCATGTGATCCGATGTTATTTTTTACAAGTAGCCATCCTATAACAACCTCAATATTTTCTGTAACTAAGTTTAGAAAGAAGCCTCTCTGCTTTCTGTCAGGAAATCTGTCAGTTGTCACACTCTGGAATATCTGTGCTGCCTTCAGTAGCATTTGTTCTCCAGTCTATATCTGAGAAATTGGAGTCTGCCATAATGAGACAATTCTCCACAGAATTTCTCCCTGTAATAACAGTTTGAACATCTCTATCCATATCCAAATTTAACTCTGGAATTCTACAGCAGGGTCTAACAACTACCCACTATCTTTCCCCAAAGTAATTTTGTATGCAAACAGACTCTATTTTATCGGGGATCCCTTTCTGAAACATCAGTCTCTCATTCCATTCACACACACCGCTTTTACCATTATTTCCATCTTTTCCGAATACCAGCTCCCTTTCAGTACCTATGTCCAGGGTGTGATTATGAGTCCATGATGTTTCTGTAACCCTATATCTCTCCTTATAACCCTATAGTGCTTTATGTCCTGTACCCGTGACTATTTTGTGTATTTCCAAAAGTCCCGTCCCTGTCCATTCATCTATCTATAGCTATGATAAGTCAATACAACTTGTAAATGTAAAAGAGGCAATTTATGTATTGTGGCAGGGACTGTCAGCAAGATAAGGAGTCGGCAGCGTCATGGTGTTATTTCTTAGCACATCCATAACAAACCCAGTGTACAGGACCTCAACCCCTGAAAGTCAGCCAGAGAAGATAGTGAGCATTTTTCTTCTTTCTGTTTAACCGCAGGGAAAAAACACCATAATTCCTCTAGCAAAATCAGGAACAAGAGTGGAACTGCCTTCAACATTTTTTCCCAAATAATATGTTGTGATGACTCTCTTTTACTGAGCTTTTGCTAGTATATTCATCCTTGTTTCATTCCTAAGAATCAGTCATAAAAAGACCACAGGATTACACAGCACTATATAGACATAGCAATATGAGTTTGTGATACAATGCCAAAAATAATACTTGAGGTGCTTGGCCACTCATTGCCCATTTTTTGCCACTCATTAAATCACAGGAAAAATGAATATACCATGCAGGTCATTCTGAATGAATGGCAGTAAGGCTTCATAACATACCAGCATGAGATTTGCGTATGCCATTTTAATAGAAAAATTCATTAAAAAACAGTATTAGGAAGATTTTGTCTTCTTTCTTCTAGCCACTTTAGATATCCTAGTGACGTCTGCAAATTCATATGTCCTCAGTTAGGCTTCAAAACCCTATTGAAAAACCTCAAAAAATTAGCTGATTACCAAAGATATTAGGTGAATGCCTCATTCGCTAAATTTTGAAAAATTTTGTCATATATTTACATAGGTGAGCCCAACTTTAAGCACATATTTTGTAATATCTTAAAAGTATTATGCCAGTCTCAAAGGAAAGAACTGTAAGTGTTTTTATAAACTTGTTTGCAAACAAACACGATTTTAAGATTGGTTTCTCAAGGCATTTCAATGCAGCTTGTCCCAGTACCAAGCTGATAGTCTCACCAGTCGGTGGCATTTCCAACTCATACAGATTGAGAGATATCATTTCTTAACTTGTCACAGAATCAAAGAACAAGTTAAGTTGAAGGGTCTTCAGGAGATCATCTAGTCCAAACCCTGCTTGAAGCATGCCCATGGTCATAGATAGATCAGGTTGCTCAGGGCCATGTCTCTGAGTTGTGCGTACTTCCGTGGATGGAGATCTCACAGACTCTCTGGGTGAATTGTACCAGTGCTCACCACCCTGGTGAATATTTGTTTTCTTACAGAACTTCCCTTACTGCGATTTGTGACTGTTGCCTTTTGTCCTTTTGCTGTGTACCTCTAAGAAAAGTTTATCCGAGTTTTCTCTATAGTTCCCCTTTTAGGTGGGAGAAAACGGCAATCAGATCTCTCCCCTTGCTTCACACCCCTCTCTACCAGCCCTCTGTCCAGGCTACACAAGTCCAGTTCATATGCCATGTGTTCCAGCCCCTAACCATCTCAGTGGCCCTCCACTGGCATCGCTCCAGTTTGTCATTCTCTCCTGTATTGGGGACACAAAATCATATGGACAAGCAAGAATTTTCCTTTACTTTCATCTTTTCCTGGCTCCTCTCAGAGTGCTGAGGTCCCTCAGCAGGGCAGCCCTGCCCTCCAGTACGTCAGCTGCTCCCCTCTGATGGGTCCGGCCTTTAAGATTCGTTATGAGTCTGGAGGTATTGTGGACTGAAAGTCTTTATTGTTGGGGGGGAATGGCAAAAAAAAAATCCAACCCCAAACCCACCATGAAAATTACTTTCAGGTTATCTACACCTTTTTAAATTTAATAGTGGCTCCATAAAGCTGCTAATATATCCATACATTGGTAATAAAGTGGTAAAGTGGTAAAGACAGCCTGGGACACAAAGTAGTGTATTTAGTTTCTGTGAGCGTGATATATTGCCTACACACGGAATTGTATCTGTTGGGGAATATCAGAAGGTTAGTGGCATATCCTTCTGCTCCCTTTTTGTTGTGCTGAAAGCACATTTGCCAGAGAACAAATTCCTAGTTCAGTTTTGGGCTACTGTGTTTTCTATGGCTGGTACTTTTGTTCAGGGATGGGAAAAAAGTGATGCATGCTTGGCACAGAAAAAAACTTTCTTGTGTCTAATATAGCAGTGAGAAATTTCAATCGTGATTGTGTCTTACTCAAAGAGTGCCCAATACTGCAAAGATAAGAATTAATGTGAATTCTTCATCATGCAGTGGCCTTTAAACCTTCAGTCAGGGCGCCAAATGTACATGTCCAGCTTTACTCCAAATACCTCAAGATGTATTTGGAGTAAAGCTGGATTACTCCAAATACAAGATCTGAAGTTTTCTCAGCCATTTTCTTTGTTAGTGCATGATATATCCCTTCCCTTGTTCATCTTGCACTTTTTGGCATATATGTAAAATTACATTTTTTGCCAAAATTTACCGGAGAAGTAATCCTTTCTGTTGAGAGTGATTTTAGCTTTAGAAAGTTGCAGATCAAAGTGGGACTGCATGTTTTAAAATGTGTCTTGCATGAAGTTCAAGTTTGATTCTATACAGGATATACTACAGATGATGAAATCACCTATGGAAATTACTATCTATAAATTATAATTATCGGTATTTTTCTGTTGTGTATACACTAGGTGAATATCGAACTGCAAATATAAACAAACCCCGTTGCGTTCTTGCTTTGTGCTCAGTATCAATGAATAGCCACTTCTACAATGAGTCTCAAATGAAAAGTCCAGTCTGACATAGGAGGGTTACCCCTGTGGGCACCTTCTTACCAGAGTCAGTGGAATTGCTTTTGTGAATAAAAGCTATACACTGGGCTGGAGTTTACAGGACCATTGTTTTACAAAAAGGTATTAAATAGCTCTGTTTTGTGTTAGGCTTGACATTTTACCTAACCTAATGGGGATACAAATCTATTAAATGTATTTTATTAGGTTTTTGCTTCCCTGACTAAATTATAATGAAAATAATTTTTTTTTTTTTCCTGTGGGTGTTACTTCTTGTAGTGTGTCAGTTAATAAGGTGGTAAACTATATTCTGTTCTCTGTATATAGTGAATACAATTTAAGAACAAATCATTAATGGGTTTTGCATTACAGATGAAGAGTGAATTTCTAGTTTTGGTTTTGATTGGGGCATTTAGTGCATTGTTTGCGCATGGGTAGCCAGGGTGCTCACATGAGTTAAATAGCCTGGGCAGGAAGACTCATGATAGGAGGCTATTGAGTCGCTATTGATCCCAGTCCATTACATTTAATAGACACTTCATCTGCATGCTCTTTCCCACCCTACAGACGTTTCAAGGTGTAGAGAAATTCTTCCATTCTCACACAATTGAGCCAAAAGCATGAACTGAATCCTCTCTGTGGGGCGCTGTGGCCCAGCCACAAATAGTCCTCCCCGTCACCCCCCAGCAGCCATCCGGGACTATCACAGGCTTTTACTGGAGCTCTGGCAGCGGCACCTTCCTGGAGCACCCACCCAGTGTCACCGGGAGGACACAGAAACACTGTGGCAGGGTCAGAGAGTGGCCAAGGGACTGATGGGGAGCATCCCACAGGTGCTGGGCAGTGAGGCCATGGGGCTTTCAGGACTCACGGGTAGCAGAGTTCTGCAGCAGCGAGCCCCTTCTGCCAGCTGCCATATTGCTCTGAGCAAGGCTGCCGCCGTGTCCCTGGCAATGGGGACAACCGAATGACTCACGAAAAACCTGATTCACTGCAGTTTTCAGTCTGTGAAATTAAATAAACTAACCCCCATCTCAGCTTACTGTTTTATGCTGTGCCAAAATCTGCAGTACCTCAGGGGCTGCTTCGTGAGCCGTGCTGTCGTCCCCATCACAGGGGCAAGCGAAAGACGGGGTGTACCCCACCTTCAGCCATCTGCTGCCACCCCTGCGTCAAAGCCCTCGGAAAGCTTATGCAACTTCAGGCTGTTTTCAGGTTTTAATGAGTGCCTTCAGTGCTCTCATATTCTTTCCTGCTCTGTGGAAAAATGTATTGAGTGGTTCATTATCATTGGAAAGCTTGATAGATAGGAAAGAGCTGTTCATGTACCATCTAGTTAAATTGGATCTTTACCAGGTCTGTCGTGCCACAGAAAGGCATTCAGAGCTCATTTTGAACTCCGAGGTTAGTCACTCCTGGTAATGAAGCTTAATAAGTAAGATGCCCCAAAACCATAAAAAATTGAGCTCTGGTGATCTTCCTGATCCTGACCCTAAGTGGCATGGTAGCATTTACTCTCTGGGTGCTCACAGAAGCTTGTCATCCTTATTACTTATATATAGCACAAAACATAACTGCTTTCTTAGGTAACTGGGCTCTTTGCTGGTTTTGCTCAGCAGAAGGCAGAAAACATGCAACGTGAGTCCAAGGCAACAGTAAACTGAAAACAGTTTCCCGTCTTTTCTTCATATCCATTGTAGTCCCAGCAGGTCTCATAGGCATGCCATGAGACAAGGACTCTCATCTAGAGGTTTTTAATCAGTTTTTTTACCTGCAAGCACAATATACACTAAAATGGCTTGCAGTAAAAAGTGGTTCTTCTAAAGTGATGAATATTTAATATCTTTTTGTTGGCATTTCCTTTAAAAAGTGTGATTTTTACTTTCCACTCCTATGGAGTCAGTTTTGTTTTAAAGAGCTGTCTCAGAAATGCCTGAAAGTTTATTGAATGGTGATTCAGCAGGAAAGAAATGGGGTTACAATCATCTCCTTGAGAAAAAGTCCAAAGGTGTTTTCTGGTTTTGATGGTTCTTTTTTTCCAGTCTTTGAATTTCACTTCCTTGATAATGCAGGTAGCAGCAAAAAGGGGGAAAAAGTTGGGAGGAGTGTATGATACAGCCATACACCTGGCTGACTCATTCCCCACACCTGCTCGGGGGTGGTTCAGTTTCAGCTGCTTCAAAGCCATTCCTTGAAATACAGAGCTCTGCAAGTAAGGGCAGGATCAGGCCTTTGGCTTCGCAGCAGCAGCACATCGTGTGGCAGCAGTCTTTGGAGCCAGATGGGTTTTCTGAGCAAAGCATAATGGATTGCAATTGAATTGATATTTTAAGCTAACAAATGTTTAGATCAGAGAGGCTCACAACACAGACACAATACAGGGCTGATTGCAGCATGACAGAAGCAACTAAGTGTTGTAATGGGGAAGGTGGTGTCAGCATTTCACTTCTAAATTTCAATTCTCAATGACTTGAAGCATCTGTAGAAATTCACTTTTAGCTGAAGCTTGAAAAGGACATGGGCCAAGACCCAGAGCAATCTAAAAAGGGATCTCAGTTCATCTCTGTATGAAAGGCTTCCCAGTATGAAAAAAAATGAAATGTAAGAGGGTAGTAAAATCTGCTTCCCCACAGATAGGGTCCTGTGTTTGTTTCTGAAGCTGAAACAGAAGTGAGGCAATGAGAATGAACAGAGCTTTGAAAAAAGCTCTTCTGAAAAGATCAGCTGGATAAAATGTAAAGTTGCAAGTGATCTTGAGGAAAGCACGTCAGCCTTACTTCACCTAACATGAAAGCTAAAGGACAGGTAAATGAACAATGACAAAGTCAAAACTGTGTATTGAGACCATGCTCTCTTTAAACCATTAGCCTGTGTAAGGTATCCCTTTGTCGTGAAGTGTCACTGAGGCCAAGCAACCAGTAAGGGTGACCAAGGATTGAAGAACCTTATTATTATTATTAAAAGTAATAACTATTAATAAATTATCATTATTAAAGTTAATAGCCATTCATAAAATATTATTGTTGTTGTTATTATATTCGGAATTCTAACAGCAAATGTTTACAATCCAGCCATTCTGGTGGTATTCACTTGCTTGTATCTTTCAGAGTTCTGTTTCCTGAGGTAGAAAAAGCCCTTTTCTTCATGGCGGGTTATTCCTTGAAGTGTTTATCCTAGGATTTCTTATACCTTTCAGTGAAGTGTCTTGCACTGGTTGTTATCAGCAACACAAATTAAATAGCTGGCCTGCAAGTCCAGTAGAGCTGACGTGTCTTACGTTCATCTGTTACTATGCATGGGGAACTCTTCTGCAGTATGGACTTTTTCTCTCCTACTCAAGGTTTCATCAATAGAGAGCAGTCACCAAGACCAAGTCTTTTGGATTATACATTCAGAAATATTTAAACTAGCTCTGCAGAACAAATTAGGAAGATCAGACATTTAAAAATATCTCCTGTTTTGACAGTCTTGATATCTGTACACACTGTGAACTGATTTCCAGATTTAATGCTAACTAGAGAGTTCTTTATGCAGCCTTAAAACAGAAGAGACAGATCACTGCATATACAGAAGTTAAAAGGAAAATTGAATGGTATTGTAGAAAATGGTTAGACAAATACCTTAAAGTAAGTAATTTGTAGAACAAAGTCCTCAACTAAGAGAGAATTCCAGTTAGAAACTTTCACACATTTTTCTACATATGAGCCATACCTTCCATGAAATACAAAAGCCCTGCTGGCAAGACTATGGAAAGATGGTTCTCAGATACTGAATACCTGGTCCTAAGAACTATTTAGAAAACTTTGCCAAATGTCTCCACTGCCAAGTCTGGAAGGAAAGAAGATAAAGATCTGAAGTCTGAGGAAAGCTGGAATGTAAGAAGAGAACACCAGACTTTTAGATCAAGTCTTTTGGGATGCTGTGTTTGTTTCTTCCTGTAACACATCAATGACCTGTTACTTTGACAAATGCTTTAAAAATTGGATATCTAAAATTAGGAAAAGGGATCCACGGTTAAGCACATAAATAGGTAGTCTGCTTTTCAAATGGATAAGCATTTGTAACTTTTTTTAAAAAAGTTTACAATTATGTGTTTGTAAATATGTTATGGCTACAGAGGAATTGTCTAGATACCTTTTGACCAAATGACAGCTTGCCCCATTAAAAAACTGAAATCATATAACATTGAAAGCCATGAAAATATTTGTGAGTCTTTTTAGGATATCCTGTGAAATCATTAATATCTTGTAGTCTTGTGACCAATAATAATCCTGTCACTAGATATTTTGCAATTTATAATGCTTTCTTGACTCCAATAATAAGCACCTTAAAATCATTACTGGATTTTGAATACCAACATTTCTTTAAAATATGGGGTTGTCTGGAACACATTTCTTTCATTTTTGTCTTTTATTGAAGTATCTCATGCCCATCAGACTGTGGACTTGCATATAAGTGCATCTACATTTTTGTGGCCTGATAAGATGGCCAAGAGGAACAAAATCTTTCCTTAAGGAGATTATTCATTAACTAATATTTACTTTTTGATTGCTTCCCCTATATGGACACAAAAACATACATACAAATTCATTAGCACCTCAACAGTGAGTGCTAAAATGTTCATTAGTTTTTCACAGAGACTATTTGATGCTGGTTCCAGTTAAGCACTACTGCCCAAACATTCATTCTCTGGTTTATTAATCCACAGTGACAAATCCTACTTCCTCCTCCTTCTTGTCATCCCCTCCATTCCCCCTCACAATCACACTTTTCCCTCCCTGCCATTTGCAGAAGATGCTGGATTTAAGGACCATGTCATAAATTTTGAAGAAAAGGGAGGTGATGCTTTCAGCCAGCATTTCTGTTGTCAAAAACAGATGCTGTATCTGCTGAGTGTCTTTGTGTACAGTCATGAAAATGTATTCAGCCCTCTAAAGACATTACACAGACTATAATGGTACAACTCACAGTGTGTTTTTATCACAGCCTCTCCCAGTAGTTAAAGAAATGTCAGGTGTCAGATGAAAAGGGTCACCAAACTGACTCTTATGCAATGAAATGCAAAGAAACTAATAAAACAATGCTAAGCTACAAAATGATAATCAACAAAAATCAGCAATGTGTTATCTAACTGTGTCCAAAGTGAAGCAAGAATAGGCAAACTGCCCAGAGTGGTTCATCTATTTATGTGTGGAGGGACTCACAACTGAGATTAGAAATTTCTAGGCGAATATGTGCTAAATTTGTGTTGTTCTCTAGCTGGGGCACAAGAAACATACCCATCTCTCCTCACTCAGGACTGAGAATTCCCCCTGTACATGGATGTCCTAAAAGCTATATAAGTTTGGCAGAAGTCTGCGTGACTGCTAACGTTTCCCTTAAACAATTGCAAGGAAAAAGAAATGAAAACAAAAAGCAGCAGTTAAGTTTTTGATCATAAATTGCTCTAGCCTGTGTGTTTGCATGTCCCAGTAAGCTTCAGGGTTTCACCAGGGAATGCAAATTAAAACTGACTGCAACAGTTAGCTCTAGATTTTGTTGTCAGGGAGCAGTATTCATTTTCTTCAGTGCCTGGTTTCTGTTGCCTTTCTGTTTAAGAGAAAAAGAACAAAAGGAAGTAAGGAGACAGATCAAGAGATCATGGCATGAAAACTAAAATATGCTAAAAATATACCTTCTTATTCCCATGAAGTGTTATAACCCAAGGATACTAAAAAGCTAGATCTAAAATAGCAGAAATATGCTGTTCTGAGAGGGGAAGAAAGAGGCAAACAGATAAAGGTACTGGCCAGCAGAGTGCAAGCGCGTAGCTGATCCACCAAACTTTAATTTACATTTTAATTCTCATCCCTATGCGAGCTTCACTCAAAGCCACTGTGAGACATTGTGGGACTGATTCTTTCTGCAACATTATGCTGAAGAAAAGCACATGGCTCCTATTTTTCTTCCAGACAAAATAGCTTTCTAGAACAATTGTAACACGGGCACTGGGAGCAGTGCCCAACTCTCACAGCAGCCTACAGAAGCATAGCCTTCACCCCTGCTCAGCATTGCCCATGGAGGCCCCATCCACACTGGTCACCTCCAGCTGACACCCCCTCCACCCCCCCCCGTGTAAGTTTTGTTGCAAGACCTGCAGGTGTCATGGGCAGTCTCTCCTGCCATGTATGTCTGTGGCAATACCCCTGTGAGCCTCCAACGGCACAGCACGTGGATCTGTGCCCTGCAGGACTGCCAGCCTCACATCGATTAGGAGCAGGCTGCTCCCCTGCTGTGCTGGGGCTGTTTGAGCAACCCCTGGCATGGGCATCTGGCACTGGGGAGGGCACAAGGGATTTTTACAAAGATTTTACACTAGCGGTTTGGGTTCTGCTTTGGTTCTTGATAAGCAGTGGTTTGCTCTGGTTTTGGCTCAGGTTTGGGTTCAGTTTGGCTCAGTGATTTCGAGTTATGCTTCTCAGACATCGTGGACTGTCACAGGGTTTCAGCGGGCTTTTGATCCATACCTTCTTATAGATACTGCTCTGCATATCCAACTCTTCTTTTCATCGGTGTGAGTTTTATGCAAGAATGTATATAGTTAGGTCAACATGAGAGAAAAACTGCCTTAAACTAGATATTCCTCAGCCAGCTGTAGACGAAAAGTTTGCCTGAAATCAGCATTACACCAAACAGAGAGATGTCAACTGTCTGTGTATGCTCCCTAGATTCTCATGTGAAGAAATCATTGGAAGCTGCTCAAAAATCTGACAAGTTCTTTTATATTTTTTTTTAATTGGGAACATCAAGTGTCAACAATATCCTGCTTACACAATACTGATACAATTTATGGCCCAGTACTGTAATCTCCACCATCAACTGCCATGGGAGCTGCCTGAACAATGAGTCTCTATTATGTGTGGAGCATTTCATACCATCTGTGTCCCAGAACACTTAACAGAGTTAGATAAAACGGTCTCAGTAAATAACAGCAGAGGATAAATATATTAAAAGGTTTAGGCAAAGGAGAGCAGAACTAATTCAAACTCCTAGTCAGACATGCAGCACAAAGCATGACAGTAAATGATGCCATGTTTTCTTTCGAAAATAGCAAGAAGTTAGAACAGTTTTTTTTCCAGCTGCCCTCTGAAATACCGATGCTACTGCTCAAGAAAGCTAAAGAGAATTAGTACCATGAACAAGCAGCCTGGAGTCTGACAGAGGCAGCCACACAGAGTGTTAACTGTTCAGTTCAAGAAACCATAGAGCCCTGGTATAGCAAGATATTTAAGCCAGTTCATGTGATTAGAGTGATTCAGATGTGGAAAGCTGGGCACGTATTTAAATGCCTTGCTGAATGTGAAGATGATACTAAGGAAACTGCATGTTAAGGGTGGAATTAATCTCACTGAACTGTCGTTCTGTTTAAAAGTTAGGTGTCCAGTTTAAGCTACTTTTATAGCCAATTAAGAGAGAGAGGCATCTGAAGGACATTCTTTCTTGAGGGACATCTAATATAGCTGAGATAACTTACCCTATAGATATGCTCACTTCTTTCCATGGACTAGAAATGGAGCCCAAGTAATTAATTTAGTTTCAATGTCTGACTTTAAGATGACTGAAATCAATGGAGATGAGCGCACATTCACTTTTTCTACATCTTTCACTGCAAATAGGTGCTTGAAAGATGTGCTGAGAGCTTTCTTGCACGTGGCTCCGTGCACATGCCAGGAATTTGCATTGCTTTAGAATCTAAGAAATTTTTCATTCCTCCACCAATAAAAGTTTTCCTGTGTTATCATCCAGAACTAACCTAAAGGTTAATTCTAGAGTGAAAATAGGATGCTGCACTTAAAGGACTCATGGCAGTAACGTGTCAAAATTGCAGCATTGAGAGGCACTGCAAATGTTTGTGACTTAATACTGCTACAGGTCATAGAGTGAGTTACAATATCTAGGCTGCCCTGAAAAATGACAGAGTACTGCTCTCTGAGGAAGAAACAGCTTGTTCCACCTGCCACAAGATCAGCCTTGCAGCCTTGTACAGAAAATGCTCCAATATGATACCTTGGGAGTATCCTTGTACAACTGGTTTGTCTAATTCATACTGGCAGACACAATCTGAATTCAGTGAATCAGAAGATAAATGAGATTTCATCAGTGAGATTGTTTGTATAGAACAACACAGGCACCACCAGCATCCGTCAGCTGCTTCAGGGAACTGTTGGGGCAAAGAAGATAAGTACAGAGGCCAGCTAAAGCTGCTTGATTGCAAGTGCCTGTATGGCAAGCACTTTATCGAAGGAGCATTGTCATGGTTTAACCGCAGCCAGCAGCTAAGCACTGAACAGCTGCTTGCTCACTTTCCTTTCAGCAGGATGAAGGAATGAGAAGAGAAAAAGTAAGAAAACTTGTGAGTCCAGATAAAGACAATTTAATGGTACAGAAAAGGAATAATCATAATCATAGAATTAGAATATACAAAACAAGTGATGCACAATGCAATTGCTCACCACCTGCTGACCAATGCCCAGTCATTTCCTGAGCAGCAGCCCCAGCCCACTTTCCCCCCGGTTTATATACACAGCATGACATCAGATGGTATGGAATACCCTTTTGGCTAGTTCGGGTCAGCTGTCCTGAATGTGTCCCCTCCCAGCTTCTCATGCCCCTTCAGCCTTCTTGCTGTCAGTGTATGAGAAGCTGAAAAGTCCTTGACTTAGTATAAACACTACTTAGCGGCAACTAAAAACAAGTGTGTTATCAACATTGTTCTCATATTAAATCCAGAACACACTATACCAGCTACTAAGAAGAAAATTAATGCTGTCCCAGCTGAAACCAGGACAGGCATGTATAAGGAAACTGGTTTGCTAGGGATGGAATATGAAATACCTAGCCCATTCGTAAAGCCTGGTTTAACTGGTTCTCACAGGCAGACATAATGTGTGCTGATCTTGCACTACATTTTACAATGCTTGTTCTAGAAATTATGAATGCCTTCTGTATACAGAAAACATATCTTCACCGTCTCAACAATCTTAATAATGATTGAATAACAAAATGCAAACATTATACTTTGTCAGCATAAATAAAACAACAATTATATCAAAGGTCCTACAGACATTTGTACTAATAATTCCTGCTTTGCAATCAAGCTGTACAAGATGCCAAGTTAATTATTTTAAACACTTTTCACCACTTGGCACTTACTCTGGACTGCAAGTAGGGAAGTGAGGAGAGGAACAAAGATCAGGGAAATGGAAATTACTTCACCACCAAATAATTGAGGCATATAACAGAAGAGGATTTAGGAGGAAAAAGCCCTAAGGAGATTTTTGGAGGTTTCACTAGTTTGTTTAAAGGTGAACTCTCCAAAAATGAAATGCCTGAAAAGCTGGAGGCTGAACAGCATAAGATAGACTGTGCACACAGAAACATTGCATTGATAACTGTTGGAAGAAACATAAATTATGCATTTCTGATGTGTCTCTGTAGGCCTCATAACCTTTTTCGCCCCTTAGGGTGCTCGTTATCTGCAGGAGCAATTAACAGATTGTATCTAGCAGCTAGTATGATTTCTTACCTCTAGAGTGATTTCAAATCAAATAAAAAAGAAGCCAATAAAGCCAAGGAGGCCTGAGCTGTGAAGTTGTTTCTGAAGAATATTGGCTAGAAATAATCAACAAATTGAAGGTACGTGGTGCCAGGGAACCTGGATTATGTCTAGCTAGTTTTGCTTGCTGAATCTCTTATGTTTTAGATAGATATGTCTGTTATTGCGAGAGATTATGCAAGTGGCACACATAATGGAAAAACCCTTCATTAAGTAATTCTGAAAGGAGGCCTAACTTCCCTTACTTCAGCAGCTTCAAGCTGATTAATCAAAAGATCTGATTTTTCAACTCTCTGATTTTCCAAGTGTTTATTACTGCTATATTGCTTTAGCCTATCCAAGCTGCCAGTGTCTAATACCACCTTTTTATTGTTTCATCATGAGTGTATACCAAGTCTGGAAATGGGATTTCTGTAGAATCCTACACTACATACAGACCTGCTGATTTTATTGAGGATCCAGGGGGAGTCAGGGATCTGGCTCCTATTACAGATTCAAAGTCTTAAATCTCAGGTTCTGGGGGCTGAGGATATTTTTCTCCTGTGAACTACAGTCTTGAACATTTGAAAACAATATGCTTGCTGAAAACCTTGATTTTGTAATGGTTTCATGATGATTTGTTAACTACATGATTCAAAACTTTCCATTGTAGTCTGTTAAAAATAAAAAGTAATTACTGTAACTGCTAGTATCAGGCTTTTAAAATAATCTAATTGCATCTGAGTACATTAGGAATAGTATTAAAAAAAAAGCAGAGAAAAATCTTGGGATCATTCAGTTCACCTGAAGTTTATCGTTGCTCACATTGTGGCCAGGATTTCACTCCCAAGAGAAGTGACCAGGTAAGAAGTGAGACTGGATGGGTAGCAACATGATTTTTCTCAAAGTTATAACAATAGTTATTGAACCTAAAACTATTGAACTAAAAGGTATGTTCAAATTATGGTAAAAAAATGCAATTTCATGTTGCATGTGGAAACACCAGTAGATTTATTATTTTTAATGTGTAACATGATACCTAGATTCCAGAAGCAGAAAATTAAAGGATGCTATCGGGCTTGTAAGGAGGGAATATATTTTGGCTGACACAGCAGAGGCAGACTGGTTAGCATTTAGGACAACAAAGCCAATCATCTGGCTCTGGGTGTTGCTGTCCTCCTCTACAGGAGTTAGAGAAAGAGGGCAGTCAGAAGGTCACAACTTTGATCTTGGAGGATTTCAATTACTCAGGTATTGATTAGGATGACAATTTCACAAAAGCTGTAGAGAGGAACACATTTGTAAAGGTTGCCCAGGACTGCTTTCTTTAGCCATTTGTTGAGATGACTACATAATAAGAGCTTATTTAAAAACTCATCTTAACAGTTGTGGGAGCTTGGATAAATAAGCAGAGTTCTGGAAACAGCGAGCCCTTCCTAGGACCTCCTAAAATCTGTCTTGTGGTGACGAAACGCAGCGCTGTTTCCCTATCACAAGTGCAACCAGAAACTTCCTGTGAACTCACTTGTGAGAAATTACCATATGCCTTCCAAAGATCTTTTGTTCCTCCTAAGTTAGCTCAGAATATGTCTCTACCCTGACTAAACTCCTAAAAAAGTCAGATTTAAATCACAGATGTACTACCAACACAGCCTCACAGACACATGTATCTGCACATGTGTGTGTGTAAATACCAAGTCATCATCCTCATACTAGAAGTTTTCTTGGGAGCTACAGTTTACATTCCTTCAAAATAAGACCCATAATTAGGTGGAACATCCTCAAAACTTACACAATGGCAATTAAATTTCCTGTGCAGTATCAACTTAAAAACATCTTTTCATAATCTTTTCCAAACAGGTCAATAGAAATGAAATCTTATTTGGTCATGGAATATGATCCATCTCTACTATTGAACGGTTTACTCATCCCATACAGAGAGTGCTTCTTAGTTACCACAACAAAGGCTTTTCCAGGAGCTTCATTAAGCTGAACACTGCTTCTAGGCCAAGGATCCCAGGTCACATTTGCAATTAATTCCAAGATTTTTCTAATGCTTGAACGTTGTACTAATTTATAATTCATCTGCTACCTTCAGATATCCAAGGCTCAACACCTCGCTAATACAGCATGTTTATTTCTTCACTTTTGAGAGGGTGAAAAGGCCGGTATTGCCTCTAGCACTGTTGTTCACATAGCATCCCTGTGCCCCACTTTAGCCTTGTGGTGGTTCCTCTGCAGTTAAAGTGGAATTCCATCTATTTCCAGCCTGACTTTCAAGCAGGTTCTCTGACATGGTCTGTAATGAGCAGGCTGTGTCCAGCTAGTTCAGCTGTGTGTGGAACCAAGAAGTTCCAGCCTCTCCCCATTACCTCAGGGCTGCTGCTGTTTGCCAGCCCCTGCAGATGCCTGTTGGCCTGGGAAGGAAGCTTCTCCAGAGGCCAGAACAAGGTGTCCCTCACAGGTCAGGTCTATTTTGAGGAACTGTGCGAAGTATTTGTGAGCACAAGGCTCCCCTAAAACACATCGGCATAGCTCTGCTGCGCAGTTCCAGGTTAAGGCGAGTGAGCGGTGCAGCACGGCTGCTACAGGCCGCAGGCTTCGCGTGAGGCACCACCGGTCAGCCTGCTGGCAGAAACAGCTCAGAAAAATCCTTCTTGCTGCTTTAGTCACTGGAGGGAGAGGCAACAGGACTATTTGGCGGGCAGACTCCACTTTTCTTTCGCTGTCAAAACACACGGAAAATCCCTCCTGGCCTGCTGAGGCGCCGCCAGGCGAACCCGGGCAGAGCCGCCGCGGGCTGCGCGGCAGCGCAGCGCCACCTAGCGGGAGCCGTGCCGCGGCGGGGCGCCATGGGCCGCGGCTCGGGCCCCGGCTGCAGGCCGGGCGGTGCGAGCGGCCCGCAAAGGCGTTTTGCGGGAGCTGCCCTGAGAGAGGGGTCACCATCTCCTGCGGGATGGTGGCCCCCGCCCTCGCTGATGGCTGCCGTGCTGGGGGTTGTGCGCTGGAGTTACACGGCTGCCGAGTGCAGCTGTAGCTGTCCGCTCCGAAGAGCGCGAAGGAGAGGAGAGAGGGTGACTCGGAGAGAGGGGAGAGAATGACTCTCACGCAGCCTCTGGCGTTTTAAGCGCCTCCTTCAGAGGGGTGCTGGGGGCCGTTAGGCTTGTTCTTGCAGGAGAGACTTGGAAGCGCTCCGGCGGCTTTCGTCAGAATGGCCGAGGGTTGACTAGATGCCGCTGGGCATGTAATCTAGAGTTTATGAAGCTGAAACAAAGAAATGGGAATTCAGGACAAACTCTGTCCTTCACATCTGCGATGGTAAATATACTGCCAGAAACGCACAGTACCGATGGGCGAAGGGGAGACCGAAAGCAACGGGATACAGGGAAGTAGGAGCAGGAGGATCCAGCAGAGGCGCGGTCAGGTAGGCTTGCAGAGCTTGGGATGCTTTGCTCATCCTTGCTGGCTTCTTTAGCTGTCTTGCTGGGGCTGCTGATACACGGTGTGCATACAATCCAGTTCCAAACTGCTAAAAGAAAGCGTAGCAAGGCAGATTTGTTACATTGCTTGGAAAAAAGCAGCTCCACACATAATAAATAGTCAGTGCATCAAAATTCATACCAGTTTTTTTAGGAAAAGGTATGCACACGTTTATTACCGGTTTTAAATTCTTTATAATATCAAATGTAGCTACATGCAATCCCAGAGGGACTCCCCTGCAGAAAAAAGGAAATATATTGCATCAGTATTTCATTACACAGTCCACTGATCACAACACACATCCACTCTAGGTTTACCCCAGAGTCCCTACCCAACACACTGCTCACTCGAAACAAAACCAAGCTCCAGAGTCTCAGAAAAGGGAATTTAAACTACAGTCTCTCATTGTAGCATCTTGTCCCCTGTAGATAATTAACACACTTCAGAAAGCTCTGATTAAAGTCATCTGTTTGTTGGGTTTGTTTTTTTCCTTCTAATCTTGCCCTGACATCAAATGGTCTGAATACTGCAAAAATGAGAGTGCATTCACTAAGTTAATGATTTTGTGGACTGAGATTCAGTATCTCCTGTATTTTCTGTCTTCCCTAATAACTACCTGGGGAACCAGCTGGTGTCTGCCATGTTTACATGTTTTGGACTATAGGAACATCCAGCTTCCATTTAACAAACTGAGAGTAAGTGGTCTAGGAGCATGATGGCAGGGTGTCCCTGCAGCCCCAGAGGCTATTTAACGTTTTTTGTATTCCCTTTATGATGTTAATATGGGGGAAAGGAGATGGGGGTGCAAGAGTCAAGCAAGTTAACTATTTTAAAAATGCCATTTAATATATCAAGGAACTGGTTTCTGAAATGGGTATGGGGGAAAAAGGGTTTACGCTTCCAAATATGGCAAATTTAGTTAGTTAAGAGATCATGATGTCTGCAGTAATGAACAGCTGGATTGAAATATAAAGTCTGTTCTCTGCATCCTGCACAAAGTAGGTATGAAATATGATTAAACCAAAATGGTATTTTTGAAATACCCACTTTACACGGCCATAAACGACTTCAAAAGGTGCAAAGCAATGAGAAATCAAGCTCCCAGTGATGAAGAGAAAAGTGGTATGCAGGAGCACTACACTATTCAGCAACAAAGTGGTTACAGTACAATGCAAATTGTTCACTTTAAAATTCAAGTTGCCTACTCTTGCTCCTCGTTGCATAACAAACTCAAACTTAAATACTGATTGCTTTTCTGACTCAAGCAGTGTTCAGCTAAAAGATCACTATTGTTCAGACTTTTCCAGGAAATTTGGAGTAGTTTGTACTGTTAAATCAAAATTCTAGTTTCCTGGTTTGATTCAAACTGTATGAATTCAGAATAGAACAGAGCATTTGTGTCAAATAAGTTAATACATGAAAGCATCCTGCTTTCTTCTCACAAATGGTCTACTACAGCTACAATTTCAACAGTATCTCTTTCGTGATATCTTGTCTTTTGAAGCTGAAATTCAAAGTGTGACTTTGAGAACATAAAGATCAGAAATTGAAATCAGAGGATGTACCATTACAGTCTTTATAGGAAAGTACCAGAAAGAGCATTTAAGCAAGCAGGGTTCTGTCAAGGTACATACAGGGGTATATAGAAATTATTATAAGAATTTCTTTACTTATCTTTAATTAGTAATTTGCATTGAGGTAATATTTACAAGTACTTGTCAAACTTGCCAAAATGCACTATGTGCCATCCCTACATATACTGAAGGCAATAACTCATAGTGAATTAAAACATATGGAGAACAAAGCAGAAATAAATAAAAACATTGAAAGGGCAGATAAACAGTCTGTTTGCTACCACAGAATATAATAAACAATTTCATAGGTTGTCAGCTGCCTTTACTTATCGCATGGAGATGAGTTTTGAGGAAGAATGAAAAAGAATATAGTTTTGTTCTGAATTCAGGTATTTTGCTGAAGTTCTTGCTGTGAGTGAAAAAGAAAAAGAGCACCAAGAAGATGTGGGCTGATGGACAGTGAGGAGCTCTATTTTGGGGAAAGCAGAGGCAGAAATGGAAGACAGTAGATGAGATAATCATGATGA
Source organism: Falco naumanni (assembly GCF_017639655.2). Classification (NCBI taxonomy): domain Eukaryota; kingdom Metazoa; phylum Chordata; class Aves; order Falconiformes; family Falconidae; genus Falco; species Falco naumanni. The sequence goes on from NC_054056.1 coordinate 74,130,669, forward strand.
GTTATGGTTCATAAGGTTTATGTATGTTCATATATGTTATATAGGTTCAACCAGGAGAAGTGTTGGGTCCTGCAGTCCTGCACTTGGGTCAGAACAGCCCCACACAGCACTACAGGCTGGGAGCAGTGTGGCTGGAAAGCTGCCTGGCAGGAAAGGACCTGGGGGTGCTGGCAGCCAGGTAAACATGAGCCAGCAGTGTGCCCAGGTGGCCAAGAAAGCCAACAGCGTCCTGGCTTGTAACTGAAACAGTGTGGCCAGCAGGACCAGGCCAGTGACCGTCCCCCTGCACTGGGCACTGGTGAGGCCGCACCTCAAACACTGTGTTCAGTTTTGAGGCTCTCACTGCAAGAGGGCACTCCGTTCCCCCCACTTCAGAGACAGGCTGAAGGGTCTGGAACACAAGTCTTACATGGAGCAGCTGAGGGAACTGAGGTTGTTTAGTTTGGAGAAGAGGAAACTCAGGGTGATCTTTTTGCTCTCTACAATTACCTGAAAGGAGGTTGTAGGCAGATGGGGGTAGGTATCTTCTAGATAACAAGCAACAGGACAAAAAATGGCCTTAAGTTACACCAGGGGAGGTTTACATTGGATGTTAGGAAAAAATTCTTCACTGAAAGGGTGGTCAAGCATTGTAACAGGCTGCCCAGGGAGGCGGTGGCATCATCACGCCTGGAGGTGTTTAAAATACGCGTGGATGAGGTGCTTACTGACATAGTTTTAGTGATGGACTTGGCAGTCCTGGATTAATGATTGGACTTGATGATCTTATAGGTCTTTTCCAACCTAAATGATTCCGTGATTCTATAAGGAATAATGTGACAGATCTTGTCCTCAACAAGATGGCAAGTTCACTGGGATAGGGAGTAGAGTATTTGGGGTTTGCAGTTAGTATAAGTAATAATTACATTGACTTGACTTTCCTCAAAAAGGCTCCAAACCTACTGTCTGCTCTCTTCTGGTGGCTAGAGCTGGCTAGCACTGCAGACCCCTTGACCACAGCTTAATAGACCTGGATAAAGGTATCTTCACAATAAAAGTGAAGAGCCACTTAGAGACTCAACACTGCAAGAGCTGAAGAGTTCAGTGCAGGATCAAGTGCCCTGGAGTACACTCCCTGTGGCATGAGTTCTGCCACCAGGGCAACTGTCCCAGATTTACATTTATTTATTCAACCTCAACAGCCTTAGATTGCCTTCATCATACCTTGGTAATACACACACTTTTGCTTTTGTAAGCAAAGCTTAAGACATCATCCCCATCCAGACACCTGTGAACCAGGAGCTGTTTGTTGCTACATTACAGCTGGGTCACAAATGTGAAGCTAGCTCTGCAATATTCACCTATCAGGTAGCATGGCTTTGTAGCAAGCAGCCATCCTTCTCTTTGTGTTCTTCATTTTCCTTTTGTGCTACTTCTGTGGGTATCATGGTTTAAGACCGCTGTAAGCCTAACAGGAGTCATTTCTCTGCACATCCCTTGTGTGAAGCCCTGCTGCCCTGCATACAGGAGGGCAGAAAGACCAGGAAAAGCCCCATGACATGTCATCTACCTAAAACAGTGGGTGGGGATGCACCACCCTGGTCACTTCACAACTGATATGCAGCTTGGTGCCCTTGTTCCCTTTCACTGGCCTGCCTATTAAAATTGTACAGGACGGTGCTGATGGTATCAAGAGGACAAGCTGGGAGCTATTTCTGTACACCAAACATGAGCAGAACAGGAGTGCGTGACTGTTGGTGTGTGTGGTGAAATGCCAGATGACTTGGGCAAGCTTAGAAAAGACAAAAGCAATAGGGTGACCACATTTAATGTGATGTGCAAAGCATTGAGAAGCTGCAGGTCATGCTCAGGGATGAGAACAGAGTCTGAAACAGGAATATGTATGAACTGGAATAATCTGTGTCAGAAATTCATCCATGGGGAGAAAGTCAGAAAATGTGATTGCTAAATCAAGAAATGGCTAAAGCATCACCAAATTATTTGATTTTTGAGAGCCAGGATCTGGCAGGTATCTATCAACAGAAAGCAACAGCAAGACTTATTCATGGCTGGAAAGTAGAAGATGAATGGGAGAGAAACACTGAAGATTAGATTTAAGCTGTCACGATGACAGTAAAGCAAATGACAAAAGAGAATTTAGGAGGAAGAAACCCTAAGGAGGTTCTTGACAACTTTGCACAATATACATCGGTGAGCCTTCCAGACTGAAAGGTCTGGAAAGCTGGAGGCTGCTCAGAGGATCTGTGCACGGAGAAAGATCTGTTTAGTACAACACCAAGTGGTACAGCTGTTGAGCTGCAGCTGACCCAGCTCTGTTGGGACCAGACACCATCTTACAAACATAACAGAAAATACCTCTGGACACTGACAGGAGGCTGGAACACTGCTGGCCAAAGAGCTTCATTTCATCCCTTGTATCCAGGCGCAAGCCAGCTACACTGAGCCACTGAATCTATCTTCTACAAGGTGGTAGATGCCTCCTGATACCAGTTGTGCAGAGATAAAACACCCACTGAGGAGTGAAAAGAAATGACTGAACATGTCAAGCCAATAGGGGGATTTTACCGTTTCTGGTAGTTGTTGCTATGATGTATTGAAATACTATGTTACCAATGTACCATCCAAGAGAGGAGAAAAGGGTCCAGAACTGAGCAGAGGAACATCAAATCCAGCTACACAGAAGCATCCACAAATCTCTTATGGTTTTTTTAAATCTGTATTTGCAGGTTTGTGTGCCTTGCATAGCTGGCTACAAAACTAAATAAAAACCAAGGGTCCAAAATTCCTTCCCGAAATGGTTAGAAGAAACAAACATCAAATGACAAAATCAGAGACTAGATGAGGGTGGGAAAGACCTCCGGATCATCTAGTCAAATCCCCTTACTCAAAACAATGCCATCACCTAAAGCTTGTTTCCCTGGATCATGTCCAGACGGGTTTTGAGTATCTCCAAGTATGGAGACTCCACGGCTTCTCTAGGCAACCTGTTCCAATGTTCAATGGCCCTCACAGTAAAAAAAAAAAATAAACCAAACAAAAAAACCTTGAGGTTAGTGTTCAGAGGGAACCTCCTATGCTTCAGTTTGTGCCCATTGAGTCTTGTCCTGTCGTTGGACATCACTGAGAAGAGACTGGCTCCATTTTCTTTACACTCCCTTCAGGTATTTATATACATTAATAAGATCCTCCTTGAGCCTTCTATTTATCAAAATCCTTTATGCAGAAAGGTTTTATGATGTATAAAATCTGTGAGGTTGCCCTAAGTCTGCATAAACTCTTCATGAAAAAGCAGAGAGTGGGGATACAGAAGTGTTGGGTTAGAAGAGGGGGGAAGAAGAAGAAATCTTTGCTACGACAGCCCTTGCTCCTGCACCTCTGAGCAGTAAATGGATAAAGCAGGATAGGAGGCAGGAATCTCCCTGCATAAGAAACTGCTTATTTCTCTGGCTGTGGGATCTGCCTTTGCAAGCCATACCTCAGTAATATTTCCTGCTCTGTCCAACAACAGCATATTCATGCTCCAGCCCAACAGCCCCTGAGAGATGGAGGCTGTGGGTAGAGAGCAGCAGGATTTCTGGACCAGTGCTGGATGAGCAGGTGCCCAGGCAGGTCATCTCCCCTGAGACTGCACCCAGTGCCACCACCAGGGCTTTGAACATCAGGGAAGGGAGGTTCTCCACGGAAAGGCACATGCAAAAGAAAGTGTTGCATTAAAAAAAAACTTGTCTGCAGGTGGCCATCATGAATTAATTTCATAATTAATTTTGGCATTAAAAAAGGAAGCTTCAGAACACTATTTACTGTTATAATGGATGTCATACAGTGTAGGGGAATCTGTGCAATGTGGCATTTCTTTACATTTTTTTCCATGCAGTTTTTCCTGGATTGAAAAATGGATGATGGATTCCTATGCTACTGCAGCTTGGGTTTTTTGTGGTTTTTTTTTTTTTTTTTTTTTTTAATAAATCATTGGTTATAACTATCTTACATTGCAATGATAGAGAAAATTAATTTCCTTTTCTAAAGGTCTTTTAGCTTTTCTAATCCGCTGTCTGGGACATGGTTTGCAGATGATGCCTATTTTTTCTGCCACATCATGGACATCCACAGCATCTTGGACTGGGGCAGAGCTCCAGTGCTCACTGCAGCAATCATTACCAGAACAGGCCTTTAGAAGCAGAAAATAATATTAATAGAATTGCCTTTTGTGCAAAAGTTATAGTATGTACAAACTTAATTCCACAAAGATTATTAAAAGATAAAGACTCTGTCTCCAGTCCAATAAACACCATCATTCTGAAAAGTTAAATTTTCAGATGAGGAAGGACATCCATTTTCTCTCTTTTATGCCTGAGTCTTTTTAGCAAGCAGCAATTGTGAAACAAGTGAAATAAGAAAAAAATAAGTGAAGATTTATCCCTGCCTTCTTTTAGATATCCAAGTTTTTTAATCTCTGTTAAAAAAAAATATTTCAGACAGGTCACTGAAAGATTTTTCCATGCAGTCATCAAAATAAGTTAGCTATGTTGATTATTATTACTATCATAAAGGTAGAAGGTTAGTTAGGAAATGTAGCTCTTCTGTGGTATATGCTTATTTTAAATTTTGGGATAAAATTGAAGACAACTTTGGTTAAAGATGTGTTAACAATATTAAAATTAGCAATCAAGCTAGCCATTAAATCATCTCTCTATTTATTTTTCCTTTCTATTAACAAAATAAAATTTTAAATAGTTATTGTATGTGTTTCTATGCATGACAGAAAAATATGCATAGTACTCCTTCCCTTCTGTTAAAAGTTTTACAAGGCTGGGATAAAATCCTAGTGTAGTGGTTTGACTCTGGCCAGCAGCCAAGCACCCACACAACCACTTACTCACTCCTCCTCCCTTCTCCAGGAGGACTGGGGAAAGAATAGGAAAAGTAAAAGCAAGAAAACTCCTGACAGTTGAGATAAAGATAGCTTAATAAGTGAAGGAAAGAGAAAAAAAAAAAAAAATTATTGATGCAAAGGGAATCACTCACCAGCTTCCACAAGCAGATTGGTGCCCAACCAGTCTCTGAGCAATGACCACCTTGGAAGCCAAAATCCCCAACTTCCTTCTTCCTCTATTGCAGTTTTTGTTGCTGAGCATCACACTATATTGTACGGACTATCCCTCTGGCCCAGTTCATGTCAGCTGTCCCAGCTGTGTCCCCTTCCAGCTCCTTGCTCACACCCAGCCTGCTGGCTGCAAGAGAGGAAATTGAAAAAAGAGACAGCCTTGGTGCTAAGCAGGCACTCCTCAGCAACAGCCAAAACATTGGTGTGCTATCATCACTGTTTTAGCCACAAATCCAAAGCAGAGCTCCATAAGGGCTGATACAAAGAAATTTAACTCCATCCCAGCCAGACCCAGACCATTTCACTGATCTGAGAATGGAAAAATTATTATTGCCTCTTCCACAGTCACCTGGAATTGACTCTGGACTTACAATCTAGGATGGAGAAGTTAGTTAGCCTTCACGTCTGATCTCGTCCATAACCTCAGTGAAAAGAGGGAGACCAGTACAGGTAGGCAGAAGCACAGACACATGCACACAAAGCACAAAGAAATTTTTCATGACTGTTAAATGATTTGTAGCATGCAAAGTCTGTTGTGGTGATCTGATAACTATGTCACTCACCTATGAATGATGGTTTTGGACCATGCCAGAGTCACACACACTGCTCACCAACAGCAGCAGGCGACCGAGATGAGCAATTTGATCCTTCTTGTTGCTCTCACCAGTGCCAAAGTGAGGTGTTAAGGAAGAGTGTGTTACTTCCAAAAAAACATGAGTTTGGCTTACAAATCATGAGGTTTTTTAATGAAATTGATTTTGTTTGACTTGTTATAATTTCACTTTTAGAGTGAAGCTGACAACTTCAAATTTGTCTATGGTCATCTCAGGTTCAAACTTCAACGATAAATCAACCATTATGCATGTAAGAGGCTTCCCTACCCATTGCTTTAAGGCTGCTTTGTTTTCCTCTGCTTAGGTGGGGATCTGTCTTGCTACCTTACTGCATCCCACAGCAATTAGCCTGTACAGAAAGCTGTCCAAATAATGCTTTTTCCTGCTTCTCCACTGGTCCTGACTTCTGTGGTCCTCCACATCTGTTTGTAGCCTGTATTTCCCTCTTCTTTTGTCAGTTGCTACATTCTCCATACGTGTATCTATATCTATATGTACCCAAGTGCATGAAACAGGATGAGGATGTGATGGACTCTGGTACACAGTGCCTCTCCCAAGCCACCCATTGCCCCCCCTCTCCCGAGCAATAGCTAGGCTGCTTGTGGAATTAGCACAGATTCAGGGTCTGCTACCAGAGGGCAGTTTGGATGAGACTGCCCTGCTTGTCTGGGTCTGGGGTTTTAAGGAGACAGAGGTGGAGCAGAAAGATCAACTATAAGGATGCAAGTGAAGTTGCCCTCAGGGACAGACAATGGTTCCTGCCCCATTTTATTTTTATTCACCAGTCCAGACATTTTCCTGCACTGTGTTAAGGTTTTTTCTTCTACTTCTTATTGCCTTATATCCACCACCATTCTATCTGTCCATTTTCTGGCTCCTTTACATCATCTAGTCCCATCTTCTCTACAGTTATTTGTGTAACCCCCAAATAAATCTTCTGTAAGGCCCTTCTGTCTCCCTGGAAACAGTGGGAACTGATGTTCACTTTACTAGGGCAGCAGCATGCGCAGTCAGCAGCGCCTGCATCTTACCTCTTCTGAACAGGGACTATTATGAAAATGGGAAATTTTGCAAGACTGAAATAGAAATATTGTTTGACACTAAGAGTGGGCAGATTAAAATGCATATAATGATAAAACCAGAGGAGCTGGCCACACTGCTAGTTGGGGGCATTTGCCAGCAAGTGCCTATAGGTAAGGTAGCAGCTCATCTCATCACCCTGATACACAGAAGAAGGAGGGAAGTCGAGGGTGTGACATCCCTTCAGATCCCCGTGCTGTGAACTGTCACCTTGCTCTGGTGACATCTGTGTTAGATAGCTGTGTACAAGAGGGAAAATATGGGAAAACAGCAACAGGCAGGTCCATATTGACACAAACAGGAGCTGTGATGGATACCTGGGAAGCTGACCCCCAAGATTCTGTGGGGAACAGTGACACTGAAGTGCTGTTTAATCCCTGGGACAGGATTAAATAGTGGAGGGGAAAGAGGATACAGTGGTGCCAGAGGCCAGGAGAGGGAGTCTGAGCCCAGGAGAAGGAAGGGGAGCCGGGAAAAAGTCCTCATCTGCTTCCTTAGTGGTGGGATTGATGGGGCACATGGTGGGGGGACAGCAGTCATTCCCATGGGGAGAGAGCCTGCCTGTGTGTGACCTCGCACCCTTGCCTACCAGCCAGGCCAGCAGGCTTCTACCTCTCACCTAAAACCAGAAACATTTGATAAGAGGGTTTCCAATGGTATCATCAGCCAGGCAGCAGTAAGAGGTTTTACGCTTGGGCTACTAATTACTGTGACCATTTTGTTCTGTGAACATCAGGTATGTTGCGTTTGAGTGCATGCATGCAAAACTATGTGGATATACCTACTGAAAAATTTCAATCTATAAATAGTTTGTATGCTTACATAGGTATACACACGTGATTAATTGTACTAGTGACTAAATAAATCTACTTTAATCCAATCTTGTGATTCACCAGGTGTGCACTTTCAGTTTCCTGCTGACATACACAGCTGTAATCAAAATGCCATCCACTCTTATCCCACCTTTATAATGTGAAAATGGTGCAGGCTGTGGATGTATATAAATTTTAAACGGCATTTCTTTACTTCTGTATATCCTAGCTATGAAATAATGCTTAAATACTTCCCAAATTTAAAATAATACACATAGTGTGGTAACTTTTGAAAAATCAGATCAAGACTAACCAAATCAGGCCCAAGGAATGATGATTTGCTCATTTATTTTGTATTTGTCTTAAGCTGAACTGGTCTTGACGGTTATATTTTTGAGTGTTTGAAGCTGAGGGTAGATTATGCTTTTGAAAATTCTAATTTTGTTTTCAAAATAGGTAGCATACTTCTGTCAAATTTGTGTCAAACTTTGAAATGGTCATATGCACTGATCTCTGAAACTATTTTCTCTTTGCTTTTCCTACTATTTTCCTTGAACCCTCTGAGACAATGTCTAGGAAGTATCCCCCCTCTTTTTCCTGATAGCAACATGTGGTCCCTTTGAAACTAGGAGCAGATTAAAATATCGGGTTTACTGGTGCCTGGGTGAGGGTAAAAGAGGCTTAACCGAAGAGAAAACAGTCCTAGGACCAATCCGAGAAATAACTGCAACTGGTTTTTAACCATCTTTGTCTTGTCCTGCCACAGACACCGTGCAAGACAGCCATCACCTAAGAGCCACAAGCATTTCCTAACAACTGTTGTAACAGTACCATCACCAATAACAAGTCTGACCTTGCTTCAGTTGCCCTTGTGACGGTCCCGTGGCTTTGTAGTCAGCAGCTCAGACCTGGCTGTGAACCGGTGCTGGGAGGGAGCTTGGTATGGGGTACCTGCCAGACTCCCTGTTGCCTCATGGGCAGGCCCTCACTGCTGAGCAGGCTGGAAGAAGCTGGTTGGGATGTTTTAGCAGCACAATTAAAACATAAAATAATTCTGCTTCATTTTGGTGGGCTAGGAATCATGATACTTGATACCACATTTGACAATTATTCTTACTGAATGGCCCCAATCAAAATCAGATCTATTCCCTGCAGACTGGGAAATCAGGCACCAAGATGTAGAGTAAAGGAATAACTCACCTTTCAGATGTGCCCACCCCTTCTAAACACAGAGAGTAGCTCTCAGTTGAAGGCTGGGTGCACAGAAGCAGTTTGGATTGCTCCTGGCCTTTGTAGTAACCAGGTGAGGTCAGTATGTGGCACAGAAGCATTTTGTGTCCGGTCACATAGGGTAGCTTCTTTCATTTTTCCTCTCTGTAACTTAAGCTGAGGAAGAATGTACTGCATCAAGGTGGATGTCAGCCTCTGAGTGATGCCTTGCTCCTGGATTTCCCAGGGTTTCTAGGACTTTGGATATTGTTCTTTGCTCTCCAGGAATGACAAACTTTCATCGTCCCACACCTTCCCCTCACACAGCAGGCACAAGGATCAACTGGATGAAATTCTTGTCTTTTGGTAACATCTGACCCCCACTGCAGGCTTATGTTGGGTCACTTTTGAAAAGCAGTGACAGCAAAGTTTCTAGGAGACTGATGTACTTAGGATTTTTCCTTAACCCCCTTTTTTGTTTAATCTCTGTTTCCTTGTCTACTGTATCCTATAGGGCAAACTTCAAAAACCCCCAAACTTGTCATTTGCACAGAAGGGGCATTCTCAGTTGAAAACACATATTAAATGTTCTCTGATTATGATGAATTGTGGAGCTGAGAGCAGACAAGTGTGCACATAATGTTTCCATTATATTGTCCTCTTTAAATTAAAGCTTGATGAGAATCAATGTCAGCGCCCTTGCCCTTGCAAGAAGAAAGGCAATACTTCACCCAGAAGTATGAAAGTAGTCAATACTTCTAAATGGGAAAAGGTGGAGATGGAGTATGTATATAAGAAATACTGAACCTTAGGCAAAGGCACGTAGTGCCCACCCACTGTCTGAACATGGATAAAGACGTGCTTTTTCACCCCTGTTACTTTATTGAAAGGATGTAGATGTAAGAGACTTTCATGGGAAGGCAGGATGAACTGGCTTTACTCTCCAAAAATGACAGAGAGAAAATGAGCAAAGAATATCTGCAGCAGAAAGGAAAACCAAGGAAGAGATAATTACATGAAGTTATCTTTCTCCATTAAATTAAACTTTCACATTTTTTTCTTGATTGACTAATCTCTGCAATTTTCCAGAATTTGAGCTGGTATTTTTTAATACCACAATGTAATGGTATCTATTTCTCTCAATATGTCTACTTAAAATATTTCTGCTAAGTAGATTTGAATCTTCTTTTAATGCAAATACTTTACTTCCAGCTGGATACAGAAGTATCTATACATGATGTTATGTTTCACTTGTGAATACATTCTCTAAAATCATTTGCTTAGGCTTGGAGAGAATGTGGAAAAGTAAATCTCAGTTTTATTAGTGATCCAATTGCTCTGTTAAGTTAAAAAAAATCAAATCATAAATGTTTTAAACCCCCAGTGAGTTATAGCATCTTAGAAAGAAGTTATGACAGTTTAGGTAAATTAAATAAAACCAGCAATAGCTGTTCCTATGGCAGTGCACATGGTAAAAGTTGCTGTATGTGTTCTGGAAGGAAGTTCAAAGGCCTTCTGCAAGAGCCTAGCAAAAAAGTATCATGAAGCTGCTCCGTGATGCACTTTCTATCCTGTTATGCAATACAGTATTTTGAGTGCAGTTTTTTATGGATTTTCTTTAGGAGATGCAGTGAATCATGGGATAAAATTTCCACATTTTGTTATACCAAACACAAGTTTGTCTCCAGAATGTATACCATGCAGATCAGGCTGGACTTTCATAGGGCCTGGCATGATTGTTAATCTTTGCTTTTCATATTTTAATTTTTCTAATACAACTTGGAAATTATGGCCACAACTTTAAAGTCATTTTGCTTGTCTATTCCATGATAATCCATGGAATTAGACATTGAAACAAAGGTAGTTTAGTTAGTTCTGTTAAATTTGCTTAGTTAATGCACACAATCAGATATCAGGTTCTAGTACTTCTGTGTGATCTCTCCCTCTCCCCTCATTTCTCGTTATGTTTTCTTTCTTCTGTAATTTTCCTGCTTTCCTTCTTGTCTTCTTCCTTTGCCACGTTTTACTTATGCTTTATATGTCTCTCCTCTGCCTTCCTATACTCCTTCCTCTTTCCATCTTCATATTTTTTCTCTTTCCATTTCTTTCTTTCCATCTCCATTGCTCTTCATTGTCTTTCTACATTCTCTATGGTATTCCTTTTCTTTCCCTGCTTTCTTTCTTGCTCTCCCTTTCCCAAGTTCTCTTTTTCTTCTCATACAAGGCTAAATTACAAAAAGAGAGCAGAGTCGGGTGAGTATCAGCATCTTTCACAGGGCTTCATTCCAATGGAAAATACTGCCTATGAGAGTAAATGCTGGTACCCGCGTTTGTACACAGATAATGTGAAGGAATAACTCTGCTACTAAGGTAGATTGTAATGGGTGATTCACAGGCAGATAAAAAAAACCCCAGCTTCTCTGACCTGGTAGCCTTCTAATTTATCAGTAAAAGATGATGAAAGATAAACTTGGAAAGGCAGAGGGCATGCTGCCACTAATATGTGGGTTTTCTTTGTGATTCCATCACAGATTTAACATGTGATCCTGGGCAAGCCATTCAATTTCAGTGCATCTGTTTCTTCATCTGAAAAGGTGAAGATCATACATGCCTGCCTTACAAAATAATGTTAAAGGAACATCAATAATCCATTAGAATTGTGAAGTGTTGGTATTTCTTTTTCTTTTAAATCCAGCATTCTATCCATCCCTTGAAGTACAATGTACATAAGCACAACAGGCCAATTATTTCCTAATATATCCAAAATAGTCTTACGTATGTGTAGTACTGCAATCACTCAGCACCAGCATGTCTGTAGAGATCAGCTTCATTGACAGTCTGATTTCTGATAATTAGTGCTGCTTAATCTGAACCTCTCCACACCCTTATAACCAGTTCTGGCCCTCCGAAAACTTCTAAAGATTTAACTCTCTGCACTGTTGAGACAGGTAAGAAATGTATGCAATACAGTAACAAACACTCTGTGCAGAGTAATTTTTGCTTGGGGTAAACTGCTCTCAAGCAGTGGTAATTTTGTATACTCACAGACATGAATACACAAAAGCATAGACTACAGAGGGACAGAGGGATAAACAGCTCTGGTAGTGGAGTTCTTTGTACTGCTTATCCAGTAGTAGTTAAAGTATAGAATGTGATACCACGATATTCCTTTTTCATGTGTTTTATGGGCTGAAAGCATTGTGTTTCATTTGCTGACTAATATGTCCCAACTGCTTGATCCTGGGGTTAAACAGCACATTTTCATGTATGTTTGGTCCATAGCAGAGCCAGTTCAAGCATTCCCTGACTCTGGTGTGAATCACAGTCACTGGGGTTGGAAGGAACCTCTGCTTAAGGCAGGAACAGCAGTGTGGTCAACCAGTCTGCTCAGGGCTTTATCCAGCCAGGTCTTGAAAATTTCAGAAGATGGGGACTGTACAACAGCTCTGGGCAGCCTTGTGACACTGCCTCACTGTCCTCGTGGGGAAAAGTGTTTGTTGTTATGCTCAGTTTGAACCTCCCTTGTTTCAACTTTAAAAGTTGCCTTTATCCTCCCACCTTGCACCTCTGTGAAGAGCCTGGATCCATCTTATCGACGACCTCCTCATAGGTTCTCCAGGCTGAACAAACCCTGATCCTGCAGCAGCTCCTCACAGGGCAAGTGCTCCAAGCACTGACCATCTCAGTGACCTTCTGCTGAACTCATTTCAGTTGATTGATGCATTTCTTGTATTGGGGTCCCAATGTGATTCTGCTTAACAATAACCTGGACAGAAATATTTTGAGTTGTGGCTGGATGGCAGCTATGATCCAGTTCGCTGCAGAGCCATGCTTTCACATATGCCATGACAACACTGGGGGAAGTGTGGAGGTGGGAACCAGTTCAGGGCAGGGAGGGTGGTGACTGCTGAAACCAGTTTAAGCACCACCACTTAACTGCTTACACTAGTGGCATACACTAAATGTTAAAATCCCTTAAACCACACACAAATGCACGTGAAGCTTGCTGTGACCTTGTAAAAGTTTTCTGCAGCTTCCTAGGCAAAATAGTTATGTATTCAGGGGCAACATGACATATTTGCAGCAAATAATTTGTCCTTTGGCTGTTTAGTGCATGCAGTTACAATAAACAGAGCTGGATTTGCGTTTTCTTATTCTTGGTCCATGTCTTACTCTGCCTTCATTTGGTAGGTTATAGTCTCTTCTCAAGTGAAAATGGTATGTAAACAGACAAACTTTGGAGGAAGAGTATTAGGGCTTTTAAATATTTGTTCAGAGTAAAAAAAGAAAGCCCACAGGACAACTGTGAAATCTGTGCAAATTTCCCATATCCTAGTTGCAGTGCCTTAATGATTACTTTTTTTTTTATATAACTGTAAAAACATATGTTCTTCCATGCACTACTTCAGTAAAAGCCAAAACAAACAAAAACTTCACCACTATTTGTTTTATAAACCAAATGAAAACCTAAAAGTTAAGGAATTAAAAGAGATCAAAAAATCTGCTGTGCTTACTTCATGCTTCTAAAGTGTATTTACACTTACTTTGTGTTTATAAGAAACAATGACTGGCTTAGGAGTGTATTTAGGTATTCTTTTAACTTGAGTAAATGTTCCAGCAACTTTTTTGGCATAACATTTACTTCAAATCTCTTCCTTTTGAAAGTGCCAAGTGCTGATGAGGATCCCAGTTCCAAGACTGACATGCCAACTACTGTTTTCTAAGTAAATGGCAAATAATAATGTAACCATCATACCCTGAGGATATAAGTGAAGTTGTTACAATAAAGGGTATAGTTTCTTCCTACAAACTCATCCTTAAGTAAATTGTTTTCTTTAAAGAAATAGCAAGTTTTATGGCACAGGCTAAAAATGCTAAGTATAAAGGAGATGAAGGCTAGGTTACAAAAGAATAGCGGACAAAAGGCAGTGCAGCACTTTCTCTTTAACCCTTGGTAGAGAAATCCCAGTGCCCAATGTGCCTCTGTATGCAACATAACTCCAAAATGAATTTGGCAAATATAGATGGTACGTTTGGGTTCACTCTGCTAGTCTATGTGAACTCTGTGTGAAGAAATCAAGAGTGTGCTCAGATCATAAACTCAATACCAGTCCACTTTAATCCCTGATAACAGTTCTGTTTGAGTAAGTCCCATTGAACCAGTCTTCTTGTTATGTGATAGCGCTCTATTGCATTACCCAAACCCTTTATGTTACACATGCTTCCAGCTCATCTGTTAACAAACCAGTCAAGTCACTAGTTTCAACAGCTTTGACATCGCCTCCAAGCTGCACTCCTACAGGTCTGAACCTGTTGTTTCTTTCAGCAATGCCTGGGTGCCTCCCAGAGTGGGGGTGGTTGCAATCATGCATCCCCACCTCCATTGTACCGCTTGTAGTTTCTTCTTCTCACACATTTATGTAAGAGCAGAGGTGCAAAAGTCCTAGAGCAGTGGGAGACGATACTTTGCAGTTCGGAGTCATAGTGACAATTTTGCTAACAAATGCATGTTTGGCACCTGCACTTTTTCCATGCTCCTTCTCAATGCTCTTCTCCATTACAGATCCCTGCTCCATAACTCACCAGATTCTGTTGTTAAATGATGTTTCCCATGTGGTTTTTTATCAAGAAAAAAAATTATTCAGCTTCCTAAATTACAACATGTAGGGCATTTAAACAACTGTTGTAATCTCTCTGTAGATCAGACCCTTTTTTTACTGCATGTTTCTATAATCAAGTCATTGGCTGAGCAGAAGTGTTAAAAGAAAAGAAACTGGTAATTACTATTTAGTAGTCTATATAGAGAAGTAGTGGAGATTCTGTCAGGAACATGAGGCACTGCACTTGATAAAACTAAAGGTTCTGCTAGACCAATACTTAATTTCTGACAGTGGCCAGTAGGAGAGATACTTAGGGAAAATGTGTAGGAAATATTGCTCCCTCCTCTTAGCAGGTTCTTCTCTGTGTTGCACAGCAGAAGTATGAGAACTAGTGATCGTAAATTGAAACAGGAAATGTTCTGACTGAATACAAGGAAGAAAATTTCAGCAAGAAGAGAATTAATCATGGAGCGGGTTGTCCAGAGAGGTTGCAAGCCCTCCCTCCTTGGAGATTTTCAAAAGCCCTGAACAGTCTGGCTTGTATTCAGTCTTGATCCTGCTTTGAGCAGGAATTTGACTAGGTGACCCAGGTCCCTCCAACCTCAGTGATTCATTGATTCTAGAAGCCCTATAGGAGTAATTGTCCCTTCTGCAATCAAAGAGCTATCACATCTCTGAGCAGTTCTCACTCTGATTGCATGTGTCTAAATCTGTTCTTCATGAAATGAACAGCTGCAGTTTTGTCTGTTCTAAAGGCAACAGTATTTAGATTACACTTTCATAGAATATTATTCTGCCTGGGGCCATGATTATTTTTATTCAAACATTGGCTCAAATGCCCCCCTTAGATGCATGGAATGGCAGATGTAGCTGTCAAAAAGAAATCAGGGACACTTGCAGTACACCTTCTTCTGTGGAAGTAAGTGTTCTTGATAAAAGGTCTTAATTATGGCCTCATGGGGCAATTCTTTTGAGTATATCTGAGATGTGTTTTATGAGATGCATCTGCTATAAATATCTGCCCTGCTTCCTACAATAATAATGCAACAGATGATATGAACTTCCAGTAATTGCATCCTGTTTATCTCTTTATTCACATGGTCACAGACTTTAGTAACAATAAGAAGTACTTAAGTATTATTAAGTTCATTGCACATTCAAAATAATCTACACGCAGTTTGAGCTTGTTTTGTTGGTGTGATGCTTTGAATTTCTAGAGCAAACTAGAAATTAACCCTGCAGATTAGTGTCTTGGCAGTTACAGCTAGGACCGAAAGTCCTATTCAGTCTGAAAAAACATGTGTCCCATCCAGTAGTTCTGGCAAGGCTAAAGCAGAGCACAATTAATTAGCATGTAAGCATGGAATCCTGTGAATCTCCAGTGGAGAGACCACTTGAAAACCTTTTTGTATTGTGAAGGTACTAATTTAACAAAAGAATTGTTCTGTTAATATATTGATTTCAAACTCTGTGAGTGAAGATATGCATTTTTGCCTATTGTTTCTGAAAGTAATCCAGGAAGCTAAGGGCATACGATGCCTGTCAGATCTCAAGGGGTACAAGCCCATTGCCAATCCAGGCATACATACAGTTTTTTGTAGAACTTGACTTGAGATAACTAAACTAAAAGATTTCCTGTCATGTTTGATGAACGGGATGCAAAAATCGTTTGTCCTTTACTATGTCCTAGGAGGCAAAGAAGAAATTTCAAAGGCTGTCCAACATGGCTTTGATGAGAAAGTAATTAAAGTCACTGACTGAACTGTCCACATGTTTGAGTCAGATAACAATATAATTGACTGTAATGGTGCCTGTGCTGAAGGACAGCAATCAGAAGATAGATGTGGCTGAAACCAAATTTGCTAAGGGAAATTTTATTGACATTTCTAGCCAGTAGTAATAAGTAAAAAGATTAATTTTACTCCATGTAAGAGTTAAGTAGGCTACGCTATGATTTTTTAAGAGAAAAAGAGAACATAATTCAATGTCTAGATGATTTTCTTTTTTTGGTGATAATAACCTGCTATTCATAGTTTACAGTTACTGTTATTGCCTCCTTTGTCTTGCATTGGTTATCCCATGTGCACCACATATGCACCTCAGCAGCTCTACCAACAGCAACTGACTTTGCAAGTACTGCTGATGGGCCCAGCCTACATCACAGCCACATCACAGCATACAGCAATTTTAGGAGCACATCTCCTCCCTCTCAAGATGGTTAGAAACTAATTTTAACTGCAGATAATTTTGTAATTTGCAGGCAAAGAAGTCAGTTTGACATACTCCTTTTAGCCTGATTGAATTAATTTTAAATGCTTTGGCAGCTTTTCTTCATGCTGCTGTTAAAAGAATTGTAGATAACGACACGACTCACAGCTGATCTCAATCCTTCCTCTAAAGGAAAAAAAAATAGCAACGCCTATAAAAACCACAGCCAACCTAATAATTTTTGGTCATCATGTAGCTTGAATCACTTTCCTCCCCCCATTTTTTTGTCAATTCCAGCTCACATAGCTATTTTGGAATGTAAGGTAACCAAGCACACATATTCTGATTTTTTAACTGTGTTAGGTTTTCTGGGTATGCTTAGGAACAACTAACATTTTCCACTTATGTCATTTTTTACAAGATTTGATGCTCTAAGTTATATTGTGAAGTTCCTGCACTGTATTCCATAAATAATCCATTTGCTTCTGAAAAAAAGTTCTTGAGAAGCCAGGGCAACACAGTCTGAGTCTGACTATGAACCATTAGTCTTGGTTTTCCTCTCGCAGTTTCGTGCAGCTGTCATTCATGACCAACTAGTTTAAGCTGTGCGAAGTTGAACAGAATAGCTAAGCATCATACCAGCCTTTACCCAAATGGTCCTTGAGCCTCTAACAGACCTGAAAAGGGTGTTGCTGTTTCAGCCTCATCTAAGGAACTGATGAATCTCTTCTCAGTCTTCAAGCACCTCTAAACAATGGCTAGTGCTGCTGAGGAAGGAAAGGTTACTTCTTCCTATACTTCTCTCATATCAGCTGGGAGAAACATCTAGTTTTGCCCCTGAAACTCAATGCATGTTGGATTACAATGGTCACAGTTGCCTATCAGTCACCAATGTGTCAGTCCTAGGGAAGTCTTTGCTCCTTAGTCAAAAGAGCACCAAGAGACCTTTCCGTGAACCAGAATTTAGCCCCCTATTGTAAGTGCACGATTCTCATAGCTGCTGAAGTAAGACACTAGTGTCACTTTTCAGAATATTCTGAATTTACATTACTGGCAGCAAAAGCAGCACACCTTTAAGTTGTATATTAAGTAGATTGAATTTGAAAGAAACAAGCCCTGCCCCATACTTTTCTTGCAATATTTTTCTTCCAGTAATGTTTCATCAAAGAACCATGTTTAAGGCATCATTTTTAAAGGAATCAACAGCCACCCCTTAATTTGCACATAGTTTAACCATTTGCACACCTAAACAGTAGAAAGGCACCCACAACTTTTTATGTCTATTAAATGATGCTGAAAACATCTGGGCTTATAAACTGATCATTCAAATTCAGCCTGTAACCACAAGATAAGTTTCAAAGCAACCTATTTGTTCCTGTCCCCTCCTGAAACTGCTCACTCACACTTGTGCTGCTGCAGCTGCTTACAACATTGCCTTCTAAACTGGGTAACTTCAGTTATCAAAGTTTTTAAACTCCTGTTTTTCTCAAAGGCTTCCTTAATAATATAGATGTTTCAGCAGATGAGGTGAAGTTTAAGGCACAGGGGTGAGAGGGAAGAGAAAGAAGATAAGAACTTTTTAAGCCAGTGCTGCTATTGAGGAAAAAGTATGTGGAACAAGGCCTTCAGCCATTAAAACACGGGTTTGGAAAATATAACCCAATTAAAGAAAAACCAAGAAATTCATCCCTGGTACTCCCTGTGTTATCAGTCAGTTCTTTGTAGATGACTGCATTGATCCTTCAAATCTGTATTTCTCCTTTAGACTCTGGTTCAGAAAAATCCTTAAACAGGTGTTTGGCTTTAAGCATTTGAATGTTTTTATCAAAGTTCATTATAAACAAAATTCACCTCAACATCAAGTTCTTTCCTAAATTTGGGTGTATTTGATAGAAGTAAAACATCCATCTAGACATTCAGCTGAATGTGGAGCCTCTTAATTGTTATAAAGTCCCTGATAAGGAATATATAGCTAGTAAATGTGTTTAAACATGACTTATGGAAGGAAATTCTTACTTTGTTCTTGTATGAATGGCATTTTTCAAGATAGCGGTTTGGAAACTTTAGCCCTGCCAAAGCAGACTGTGTACGTCTCCGGAGAACGGTGGGCTCTGATCACTGAAATGAAATAGCTGAAACCCTGGAAGATGCTTCATGCTGCGAACCAGAGACAGCAACACATTAGTTATTTTCAAAGCCTTTTTCTACTTACTATTTGCTCAAAGTAGGAAAACGAAAGCGATTGTTACCTAAAATTCATTTTTAGGGCCTGCATCACAAGGCCAGTTTAAAGTCATATTACTGATGAAATGATCAGTCCTCCTGTCCTCTTCTTGGCAGACTTTTCCTACCTCTCCATTGTCTAGTGGTAGGGCTTTTGGGGCCACACAGATCCTGCTGAAATTAACCCTATGCACAAACAAAATGCATATGTTTTCAACCAGATCACCTTGCCAAACCACCAACTGCAAGGCTGTACAAGTGCTGCTGCTGGCACAAGGGATGTGCGGGAGTGAACAGGATGGCGTAGGAGCCTGGGAGCCCTGTGGAGAAGAGGTGAAGTGGGCTGAAAGACCTCACCCCTGCCTTCCTGGAGGAGAAGCTCCCACTGTCCATCCAAAAAGCCCTGTTTGATTGGAAAGCTGTTAATTAAATTGGGTGTTCACTTAGACAAGGTAAAATGTAAAGGTACAGTGAGAATATCTGAATGTGCCTGAATCAATGAAATCAAATGCTTATGTCTTAGAAATAGTTTGGTCAATTTTACTGTTATTATGAAAAATAAAAACAAGGTATTCAATCTTCAGCAACAGTTCTTTACATGGTCAGGATGGGAACTTGTTTTATGCTTCTGATATCTAGAGGGGGTAGAGGAGATGCTGAGATAAAATCAAATCATTGCTTGTTATTACATTTTTTCCTCTAGTCTTTTCACACAAGAGAAAATGGTTTTCAAGACAAAACTCAAATACATAATTTACCATGTGAGCTATTCACTAACAAAAAGCAAGCCTTTACTGGTAAAGCCAATCAGCAATTGAGCTAAAAGTGTATATATTTTTGTGCTGAAGTTGAAGACTAACCCTAGGTCTGGTCTGAGCGGGAGTCTGTCTTTATTTTAATCTTAATGCATAATTATTTAGTTTCACTGAGCTTAATGTGTAAAATCTAAATCCAAACATTTTACTGTGTTCCCTTTTTACTATATTCTCATTTTGAGTGACCTGAATCAGCTAGGGAATAGAATAATGCAGACAGTTAAGCATAATAGCTCCAAGATGTCTAATTTTCAGTGTAGCATCCGCCTCTGAGTCACTGCAAGACCTTGTTCTCATTTCCTAACCTCCTCCCTACCTTATTTGCATGTCAGATAAAATTAAGATAGTAAATTTGCTTACCAAAACCTGCACGGTGTACTCACCTCGGTAGTGGCTGAGCAGCTGAACATACTTCACAGAGGATCAGCAAGGATTACTTATTTTGTATAACACTGAAGATTAAAATTATTTGTTAAGTCGTAAGGCACAGTGTAGGCATCTTGCTCCAAATGGTCACTTCACCAAAACAAAAAGAAAAAGCCCCCAAACCAGCCACATTTCCCTCGGTGCTCTGCAGAGTCCTGGTACATGTGGTCCTGACTTCATGGATCCATCTCAGCCTCATCTGGTTGCAAATACCAGTTTCTTCAAAGTTCCTAAGCCCAAGACGTTTTGTGATTCAGCTCTTTCTTTAGCATTTCCAACTGGTTTAACCAGCATGCAGGTTGTTAGGGATCACTTTCCTTGAGCATCTATCTCACCTCATTCCGTACCTCACCTAAGCCAAGAGCAAGGCAGCCATCTCAGTGCTGGGGCTTGCGCTGCAACATGCAGCGTTGCAGGGGCCGAGTCTTTGGTGACTGTGGGTGAAGTTGTCAATATAGTATGAGCTATGTTTTCTAACCAGTTTTTAATAGACCTAATTTCCTTCTTTGAAAGGATGGTGCCTTCTCTGGCCTAACCACTTTCCATCTTAGATCTACATGGCAGCCCCCAATGTTTTAGGCAATAGCATGAGCTTTGCAGTCTTTTTTTGTCTGCCAGTTGAGGTAGTGCTAATTGAAATGATTGTCTGGCAGCTTCTTCAAACTGAAATATGATTCACTGGCTTGGGTACAAGGCAAACAGAGGGAGAATAGACCCTACTTAAATCATGGCCCTTATAAGCTTCCACATCCAGGAAGTCACCTGCTTCACTGTGCTTGGAGAAGTTAATGCTGTCACATTCTGTCCCCCTCTCTCAGAGAAGACAATGTTGCTGCTGTTGCCCTCCCCTGGCTTTTTAGGAGTTTCTCTAGCTATTTAAGACTTTAAAGCTCTGGCAGAAGTCGTGGGTCCCCCAGACATCTGTAGTCATAATCCATGACAGTATCTTCACGTGCTTCTTTTTAGGAATGAACACTTCTTATATTTGCTTTTCATTCACACTAACTATGCATAGCTACTTCTTATAACCTCCATTTTACATTCAGGAAAGGTGATTTCAGCTAAAGTAAATATCCTATTTTCATCCAGCACGAAGTGTAAACCCCAGGGGCCCTAATTCCTGGGTCAGTAATGTCTACGCACCTAGAATATCTCTAAGGTCTTAAATATTGTATTTTATTTCACTCAAATACCATTAGCTGGAATCCTAGTGAAGTGCAAGAAAAATTAAAAGTGATCCAGAGCTGGAGTATTCTGTTACTTAAGTAGTCATGATACTAAAGAAAGGTGAGAGAAACCTTGGAAGAGATAAAAAAAATGTGTATTGAGAGATGCCTATGCACTTTGGGTCTTTTTGTCCAGTACAAAGCACCTTAGATCCAGATTTACTGGGTCACTGAAGCACGATTTTCTATAGCCATACCCAAATCCCTAGAGCTACAGATTTGGAGCTGCTTTGTTTAAAAGGTGTCTTTAGCCTGTAGTAATGATGCTAGTCTGTGTAACCAAATTTTAGTTAATAAAGCTAAAATGATTACCAGTCTTTGTTTCTTCATAGCTGCTTAAAGTATTTCTAAATCGGAAGAATAATAGAACTGATGGCTATATGGGCTATGCTGTGATTTTTTCCCCTAGATAGATCTCTCATTCTGCGTTAGTTTTACTGACAATCAAATTCCATGTTCACTGAGTTTAAAACTCAGATCTGAAGTGTCTCTTTCTGTCCACTCTTCTTTTTCATCCTGTGTTAAATGTGGGCATGCTACTGTCTTTTGGACATTCTTATCTTTTCTTTGAAAGGCTTTTGTACCCTTGAATACTTGGGGGTATTAATAAGCTCCTTGTTCCTCCTTAAAGATGGCATTTTTAAGAGGAGTGCAAGACAGGAAAGGGAAGGCAAGGCAAGGCAAGGCAAGGCAAGTCAAGGCAAGGCAAGGAAAAGAAAGACAAGACTTTTTGACATCAGGAGGCCAACAGTAACTTCTCTAATGCTGTAGCCTGATAAAGGTAATCACAAAATAAGACTTTCTCAGGCTGAGTATCAAGAAATCAACATTTGAAGTGTGTTTAGGTGTGCAAATCACTGTTACCTTAAACCAAATATAAATGGCATAGCCTTAGGTGAGTAACTTGTCTGCATAAAGGAATTCCTCAAGCTTTTATCAGAAATTCTTAATACCTGTGGTGACCCTTATGTGACTGCAAACTGTTGAGTCTGTCTGTGAAGAGCCTGGTTAATCATGTATTATCAGCACTATCAAAGAAGCTCTTAGAAATGAGCCTGACATTCCATTTAAAAATGCACTGGAGAGATTGAACACTACATTTGAATGACGTAACTTTTGTTTAGCAATTCCAAGCATTCCACTCGGTTGTATAAGTCCTTTTAACAGCTACAATGGGCAATGAATCAATTCATTACATGCTTATCTGATCCACTCTCAACAGATGCATTTGAACTATTTCATATCCGTACAGCACATGGGTAGTGTGCTAACTGTGTTTACATCACCAGGGTCTGAGAAAATGAAGGCAGCTTCTCTTGTTACCTTTCCAGAGCCAAGAAGCTTTCCTGTGCAATGGCATCAGTAACCCACATCGGGCAAAGCACAGAGGAATGGGAGGAGGGAGAATGAATGAGTTAGTGTACATACATAAACTGACCCTTATGGCCTTATTGACTGACCTCAAGTGCAATACTCATTTGTACCAATTTAATACTTGACAAGACCTTAATATAAATCCTTGCTATTAAAGGGGCTTTCCAGTTCTGGATGAACACCCAAAAGCTTATGCCAGCCCCTCAGCATGTTGCCTCAGTATCTCAGTGACCTGCAGAAAACTGGACAAGGGTGTGAGCAAGACAAGAGAAGATAATGTTGTGCTGTCTTCTGCTTCTGGCAAGCATAAAATGGTTAATTGCCACAGTTGCTAATCAAGTATTCATCAAGTTTATGAGCCAAAAACATGCTGTATGTCCACTGTTTCCCTAAATACTTCCATAAATCAATTGTAGTTGTAGCTGGGCTTTCTAGAGGAGCCTGAAGTAATTTGTTTGAAGTTACACTGAATAATATTATAACCGCATAATGTTGGCAGAACCTTTTAATATATATGGAGAAATATCACACTTACATTTCAAGTATTTTTTTCTACTAAACTTTGTAAGTTAGAAAAAAACCTTTTGAAGTCTCTTTATAGATTTACGTTTCAGTTTAATTGAAATACCTGGATGAAAGTGAGACCAAAACTTTAGCATTAAGACTTTCAAGTAGAATATCTTACTTTTCATAGCACCTTTAAAGTGCTTCTAGATCTGACCTAGCTTTGCCCTCCATAGCTTATAAAGTCCCAAGAGGCAAGTAAGAGAAAGATCTTGTCACTAAATAGGCTGTGAATTAATATTTTCCAATAAAATTTCTTCATAATAATGATGTCAAGCTTACACTGGCCAACATAAGTAATATTATTAGTATTTGTATTTCTTATTTAGTTGGAAAATGTAGGTATTCTTACAAAAGGACCAAAGGTCTTAAAAGCCTTTGCGATAGAAATATTTCAGTCTAAGGTATTAGCTGGTTTTGGTTAAGACTGGGATCAGTAATAAGTTGTGCATCCCATTAGGGAGTATGTAGTAGGTCTTCTTGCGCCTGTGCCTAGTAAGAGTGCAACCTAGCAAATCTGCATTTTTTTAGCTCAGGCTGTAGTATGTTAATTCTTTTTAGCTATAGAACTCCCCAGCTTAATCTTTCAAGTTTTGGCCAGCATGGATATCCTTATGGCGATATCAAAAGACTTCAGCTACATAGCACTTCAGTGCTAGGTATTACATAAAACTTTACCATTATAAAATGCACAGCTTACACTTACTTCGGAAACTATGCCCAACATAAAAATGTAAACAGAACCCATGCAGAAATCCAGCAGAAAACCCTTAGGTGAAATCTTTCTAATTCTGCTCACTAAAAAGTGAAAATGAGTTTTCAGACTCTAGGGTCTCTCACTGAATATACTTTACCACAGATATGCCTGTCAACTAATAAAATGGAGCTGTTTGTTTAAGCATACTTTTCCCAGACCCTGATGGCTATCTGATAGCCAGGATCTAAATCAAACAGACCTTTGTTGGGCTGTGCCTGTGTAAACCTTACTGTTTAATTAAGCAACTGTACTGGAGATCATCAACATTGTGTAAACACTGTATTAACTTCTTTTAAATGCCTACCTGGTAGCCAAGGAACACTTGGGGGGTTATGAATAAAAGAAACATTGAAACTAGAAATTCAACAGCCGTTCATGAGGAATCTTAAAGTTATTGCATTCTTAATTACTTTTTGCATTTAACTTTTCTTATCTAAGGAGCGATTTGGCTGTTATAATTTGGCAGGGCTACAAGACTATATTAATCCAGAACAGAGAACAAGCTGCCACTATAACCTTTAGTTGGTTTGGGGTTTTTTTTCCACTAATATACCTTGGACACTTTTAGATGGGACAGCCCTGGGATGAACATCCCAGCACTGATTTCCATTCAGTATTCTCAATAAATAATGTTTACAATCAAGATACACTATAATGCTTATGGTACCAGGCCTTAGTTTGTATTTTGGACAACCAGAGGCAGACTTTTCTCTGAGATTATGCTTTTTCCCTGTAACCTAGTTAATTCAGAAAATCCCAAATTCACTGGCCATAAAGCAACACTACAAGGTTTATCTGTTTATCAAAGTCATATTCTTGGAGAAGGGGGATGGTTGTTCTATTGCTGTTGCTTCAGCAGTAGCCAGTATGATGTTATCTTGAACATCTCTAAACTCCTTGCTGTCTTTTATTCTTCCTCATGGACACGCAGATGAATAGTCAGAGGAAGTATCATGTGCATTGGCAGTTCACAGCATCAAGAATGGTTTCTTTTGCTGCTCACAGACAAACTGACTTAGAAGACTGCTCTGAGTGGTCATTTTCTGGGTTTTCCTCATTTAGTTATTTTGTGGATTGGATATCTCAGATCTATACTGTCCTATAAACAGCACTGGAAAGACACCAGTCACTGAGCTAACATTTTCTAGAATGTGTTTCATCTACCAGACTGTGAAGGCCATGTACCCATGGTTGTTGGAGGGTGTTGGTGCTTCTCCTGAAAGGAAACGGATTAAGCTGTTCAGCTTTGCACAAAAGCTCTTAACACTTCATGATGAAAGTCTTGACCATTCTCTGAATTGCTCTTCCTCCACTTTTTTATGGAGTTTTTTTGAGAAGAGTTGCTAGGGCAATTTTGGCTTTTGGTTTCCATCACCTTCTTTGATGGGAATCTGAATGCGGAAAAGAAGTTGCGTGACCTGTTCACCTGTTTCTGGCAGCAGAAGGAACAGGTTACAAACTGTGGTTCTTCTAGATATGTGAGAAGCTGTGAATTATTATTATTATGAAGGAGATGTTGCAGGTCCTAATAGGGCAGGTGCTATGGTCCTTACATTGCTCTGGTTTTGTTCTCTGGCAGGACCTAATGAGCAGCTGTGGGTAATTGCTCTCTAGTCATGAGGTCTGTTTAATATGGATTATGAGTAGATGTGATGTACTCCCAGCTGTGTGGTGTTCTGTAGGAGGGATGTATGAATCAATCCAGACTGAAAGGTGATAAATGGAGAAAAGGTGGCAGAGACAGCAAGGGATCATACTGATACTAGCAAAGGATGACATAATTTGTATCACAGGTGTATATTCTGGCCTCTTTCTGCTCTGGCTACAAATAACCAAATGCAATTTCTTTTGCTTTTAGGTGGCCAGTTAAGTGCAACCTCTTGCTGTCATTGCAGAGTTCAGTCTCTCACCTTCTTGCAGACCACACAGCAGGCACAAATACCAAAATTATTCAGGAAACAAGATTTTTCCATGTTCTCTCTTTCAAGTAACATGCGAGAACAACAGCTATTATCACTTCTGATTATTTGGTGCAACCCATTTCTTAGAGTTGCTGCTGGTATTGCTGAAGCACTGCAACTCATTTGACATGAGTAAGTGCATTCAGACAAATACTCTTCATGATCAACTTCTGAGCTGAAACTGTGTCTCCTACATGATCCATTAAGGCCTGTATTAGTTATCTTACAAACGCTCTGGAAGGGTCATCTTTAGCACAAGGTATTTATAGAGGGAGCTAGGTGTACTGCTTAGGATTTTATTTAATTTCTTATTTGTCACAGCATTTATCATTAGGGAGGGACTAGGTTGATTATGAAAAATTAAATGAGATGAAAATACCCAGGTCTTAGAGCAGAAACTGGTTCATGCTGTGAATCTAAATAATGCACTAATTAATAGTTCTTCATAATAAAGCAATGAATTCTACATATGTTTTTCATATAATATTGTCCTGGCAGCTGACTGAAAGTTACATTTATGACCCATGAATCAGTTAGCTTGGCCATCTACTACTAGTAAACACAGAAACAGAACAATACTAACCTTTCCACAAGTTTCCTTCAGTAAATTATATTGAAATGTGTCAGGACTTGTCTGATAAAGAATCTAAACCTGCTTTAGTACAAAGGCCTCGGCTGAAGAATTGTATTTCTTTATAAGAAATATTGTTGAAATAGTGTTGAGCAAGTGGCTGACATAACTAAGGTGAGCATTGTATTCTATTCAAATAGCAAACCATTCAGACTCCTTACAATGGAAATTAATAACATAGATTCTTACAGGTTGATGGGTTGTTTTTTTCCCCAGGTTACAGACAAGGCTTACTGAGATAAAATTCTTTTAGTGCTCATTACTGTGCGCTGTAACAGTATAACATACTGAATATATATATTCTCTGTACATATTTTCAGCCAGTAGTGTGTACTATCGTGTACATGGCTTTTGTTGCAGAATGTCACTTGCAATGAAGGTCTGCGAGACAGTGCAAGAAAGGCACAAGCTGGCAATCATTGCCAAGAAAACAGTGACAGTTTCGGTCCCTAAAACATGTACACACATAGCTCCTCTGCAAACCGGTGGGGAAATTTCCAAATCAACCTATAGAAATATATGCATGGAACTAGTACAGGAAAATAAAAATTGGTTGCATGGGCCGTAATTCTAAAGAACATGTCACCGATACTTTCCAAAGCCAATTGGAACTGCTGGTTCAGAATACAATATTGTAAGAGCTCTAGGGCCAACACCTTTCAAAAACTGCCTAATTCCAAACTTGATTCTAGGACAATTGTCCAAGCAAGCAACATTTAGAGGCTTTGAGGGCAGCAGGTCCCATACACATTCTGTTGCTTCATTGTGTTCTACGGCCAATTCAGCATAATCACTCCTCTTCCAAGCAGACTTCTCCTTTCTTATTTTCTGGAAGGTACAGGAAAAGATAATCTACTAATAAAAGAAGTTCGGGTAAGCAGACTTAATAGCTTTTTTTTGCCTTCCATGCAAGGCTGTTGCAAAGGTACATGTTTTGAAATTATGTGGGTTTTTAAAACTGTTTTCTTAACATTTTTGATTCCTCCTATAAATGACATCAGCAGGCCTGATGCCTCAAACTTCATTGACTCATCAACAGCGATACTGAACAACACTGAGGGACAGGTATGTTGCAGGCTTCCATTTTCTTGTTTTATTTCTTCTGTCTTTAAGAAATACGTGAGGGTCTACTGACTTAAATAGACCTGATTCTCTTCCAGTATCTTCCCTCATCAGCAGGATGTCCGACGTATTAGTGTATGCTATGAGAAATGTACAGACTCAGAAACAGAGACTAAAGTAAGAAAGATCTCACATTAAAGCTTCTGCTGCTCCTGCCATCTCAGTTCAGATGAGCTGGAAGGTAACTTGCTTGTTTGAGGCTGAAATTTTGTTCTCCAGAATCTCAGTTTAATTATTTCCAAAGTTCCTAATAGTTATGAAGTAAATTAAAGTAACTCCAGATGAAGAAAGTGATGTGGGCCTGTGTTTGCAGAAAGTCTGAATAGATAATACTGAGGACTGTGAAATACCTCCTTCGTTTCAATGTGTTGTCAAGTGTTTAGGGGCAGTTACTGAACTGAGACCACTCTGTTAACTATTTCACTGATGATTACAGTTTATAAAAATGAAGGTTAGTAAATACATAAAAAAAACCTATTATACATGCAGACATTTTGTTTTGGTCTCATCCTTAGGGAGTTTACTGGAACAGCCCACTATGCAGCAGGAAAATCCTAGCATTGGCTTTTGTTCACCCTCCACCAGGGATGAGTCAATCCTATGGTGCCTGATTCAGCTTTGCAGTCTCTTCGTTGTTGTAGTGGCAGCTCCTTTTCTCTTCTCTTGAGGACAAAAGTAGATGTATTATTACATTGAAGAAATTGAACACATGGGCCATGTTTTCATCCTTTTCTGAAAACTGAAGGCTAAAATTATCTTTATCAGATAAGAAGTTGTGAGTGCAATGAGGAGTAAGCAGTGGTTTGCAGTTTCTTTCGGTACAAGGTCTGATGACAAAGACGGGAAGTTAGCAGATGGTAGGTTGAGAATGAATAAACAGATGTGGCTTTTGATAGAGGTTATATTTAAAGTGTGGAGCTCCTTGCTAGAAGATATTCTGGGTGATAAATTTTACACAAGTCCAAAGAGAAGATATGAGCGGTCATGGAAGAGAATGAGAATTGAAGGTAGCTAAAACGTAAATCCACATTTGGGGAAAGAGGAGGGTATGGCTGTCCTGTTTGTGCACTTTTCCCTAGTGACTGACTGATATGTGCCATTGACAGAGATACCAGACTCTATGCAACTTTGCCTGAGCCAGTGTGGCAACTCCTGTCTTCTTAATCTTTCTTCATTGGTATTTATGTATTAGGTTTTTCTTTTGCTTTGCTGTTAATAAAAAATAATGAGTCAACACCACTGTTCTTTGCAGATAATCAGACACTTTTAAAAGACTCTAACAAGGTGGGAAATTATCACAAGATGGTGTCTGTTGAATCAGCCACCTAAATCTTACACAGTTTCTAATGTTTCTATCAACTAAATAAGCAGGCATCCACTCCCACAGGACTCATCAATGCTTAATTGCCTCTCAATAGCAAGGATTGGTTTCCGTCGCCCTAATTACCCTGCCTAAAGGATGGTATGGACTCCTGCAGAAATTACATCAGCCATTTGAAACTTATCCTGACCTTAACAGTGGTCCTGTCAGGACCATTATCTTTGAGGATGCTCCCACAACACCATCATGGAGTCAGTCATACTCATGTAAATCTGTGTGAGCCAGCATAGCCTGCCAGAAGGATTAAGTGAAGTGTGGGGGGACATGGATACACATGGAAATGGTGCTGCAGAGCTGCACAGCCTCAGTTATATCCTGCAACATAAGATCACACACTATACTGGCTGGTCTGAAAAGACACTCGAGATGACAGTTTCACTGGTAAGACTGCATCTGCCTGTATGCAATTAGCTGGTTCTTCTGTTTTGGCCTGCACAAGGCAGAACATCTTTCTTTTGAATTTACCTTCTCTTTTAGTAACCCTTAAGGACAACATTTTATTTCAAGGCTTCTTTTTGACAAGACTTTTTTTTATTTTTAAAATGTTTACAAACACACCCTACAAGGGGAAAAAGTATGCAGATTTGAACTGGAGTGAATAGCTTTTCCTTAGGTTTTATTTTTTATCGATACCTTTAAAGATCAGATACTACTGCTATTACATTTCTATATAACAAAGAAGCTAAGCAATCTGGTTCTGCAGAGAGTTAACCTGCCATGGACAGGTTGCTTGTCTCTCTGAATTGTACTTTTGTGATGCTCACAACACATTTCTGTGAAAAAGAATATTGCCTATTCTCAAGCACGTTAAGTGTCACTAAGGACAGCTTCTGGTATCCTTGCGATGATCCTAAATAGTGCTCTACTGTGGGAACAGGGCAATACTATCTAGCGTGAATAAGGATATATAAACACTACCACACAGCTTTTTCTCTTTCATTCACTGGAGATTAACAAAGCCATATACTTTTACCTTGGACTACATGTGACTGATATTATAAGTTATACCTTATCTGCTGGGGGGTGGTGGGGTGGTGGTTCTTTTCATTCTTATGTCTTTGTCTCCATGGTATACACTTTCTGAAACACTAGGGCACTGCATGCATTTGAAGATTTATTGGTGGGCTTAAGGGAAAAAGTATGATGCTTTCTGCAAAATATTCTTGATGCTGGAATGATCTGTTCTTAGCAAAAGAAAATAGAGCCTTGTGGGAAAGGAAGGACCTGAGACATGGGAAAATGGATTCATCTTGCAACTTTTCCCAGAGGACATCCTGCTGGTTTCAACAGTTGCTGTTTCATAGAAATTAAGGTCCAACTGTCTGTATATACCTGTCCATTAAGTTTTACCTAAGTATGTCATACTAAGCACAAAGATTTGTGTCAGATTGCATTTCATTTCTAAAACTGCCTAACCTGGCTACATGGAGAGAATGAGATTAATTGATGGTTCATTAATGCCCAAAGCATAAAGAAACTGATTAAATAAGCTACATTTCCTAAAGGAGTCTATCTGTGTCTCAGCTTTTAATTTATAACATGAGAATAGAGACATAACACTACTTTACAAGGGTGTCTGAGGCTCAACCATGAATTTTGAGGAGACTTTAATTGAGAGGGTTGTTTGATAGCGTAGGCTTTATTAGCTGGAAGAGGAGTGCATCACAAACTGGATTTACTGACACACAGCTCATATTTGTTTGGGAGATTGTCTCAGGACAGATGAGTGTGAGACATGTTTATTTTAAGTCTGTATTAACTTAGACCTTGAAAATCTTTTGGAGAATTTTTGCATGCTTGTCTAGGGTGACTGTGCTAGATGACTTGTATTTTTTAACTAAAGATCTATATTTATTATATTTATAATAAATATAAGCTATCTAACATAAATAATTGATTACTTAGAATAAATATTCATGATCTCAGGCATAAGACTTACTCAGGATTATGTCAGTTGTAAGCCTATTCCCAGTCTTAACATCCATATCATTGACCTTCCTACAATACCCTGCAGATTTTCCATCCTAGCATTTTAAGCTGTAAATTTTTGTCCAAATAAGCAGCTGTCTCCTTTCCTGACATACCACAGCTATTCCTTTCTGGTGTTGTCTGCAGCCAGTTGGCATCCACAGGATGTCAGAGCACATCACAGCTGAGGGGAGTTAATCTTTCTAAACTGTTTACCTCCATATGTGACCAGTTTTTGCAGCACTGCAGTACTGTGGCACAACCTCTAAGTACAGCCTTTAGATGTGTTTCTAGGAACACTGGCTTATAAATAAATACAGTCAACAGTCAGCTGATCAAAAGCCTATATTTACCACAGAGAGGCTGACGTGGTGTCTTGTAGGATTTGACAATTAATCTTGAAAATTTCTGTTGACATCTTTTGAAATTTTTCTGAGGAAAACCAGAATTTTTTTAAAAAGAAACTTACAGCACAGTGTTCCTTTGGATTGCAAAAGATAATTACAAACAGTAAGAGGGCAATAATAATTTCATCTCTGTCAGAATTGTGGGTAGGATTTTCAAATGTTTTCTGGGTTTGCTATTTGATGTTTCAGCTGGTTGTATATTAGTGAAGCAGTTTGCTGTATTGCTGCTTCTTTGGTTCCTCTGTATGCAGTTAATTCAGAAGAAAAGTTGGCCATGCCTACTTGTTTTTTTTCTATACCCTGTGTCTTTGCCAGTAATATATCTGGTCAGATGGGGGATTGTGCTGCCAAAGTGTACAGCAAAATGAGCCTGGGAGGATATACCAGAACAATACTTACGTTGTACTTTGAATTCATGGTGAATGAGTTCCTCTTTGCATTGGTCTGGATTTCATGGTAGGTAGTTATTCCTTCTATCCATTCCCACTCGCTTTTGCAGGATTTAGTGAAAACCATGGACTACTGCAAGGAATTAGCAATCTGTCAAAGAACTTTTGCTCTAGACATTAATATATTGCCCCTCTGAATGTTGACATGTTTTCCCTCCTGGAAGCTTGTTCTAATGGTGTTTTTATCTTATCTTGCATTTTTTATTATTTATATTTATTTATTTATTTATATTTTCTATTGTTGCTTCAGCACAGAGAAAGCAGATGTTCGTGGGTGCATGGCTGACCAAAGGCAGAAAAGGATACACAGGTATCTTAGCTAGACAGAGCGTCTTTGTCTGCCCCTAGAAACAGCAGAGCAAGGCTGAACATTTAAAAGTTACCAGAAGAAAACTGCCATTGAAAGCTTAGTTCAGGTCTTGGGGAAAGTGTAATTTTCCCAGACAGGCAGTGAATATGTCCTCAGCAAGGGACCAGATCAATGTGTGCTCAGTTTACATTTCCAAAACTGTGACTGAATTGGAACTGGCACTGAGGGTTCAGTGTAAGGGTTTATTTTGAGCTGTGGTAGGGGTCTTACAGAAAACGATGTCAATCTTGTTTTTAAATGTGGAGATTTTGGCCCATAGAATTTCATCTGAAGTGCTTTAATGTCTGGCTTCCACTGATATTCAGGGGGTTAAGTACCTAAGTACTGCCAAAGATCCAAGTTTAAGTTACTTTTGAAACTGGAACCAGGACTTTTCACAAATTTAAATGAAGATCTTTCTTATGATGGATTTAACATGGCTCAGGTCCTACTGTGTTATGTGTTGCCTTTGCTCCTTGTTGTACCATGGGTCACCATTCATCAAACAAAAGTAAAAAGGTTTACCCCTAAGGTGAAATGTTGGCAAGTACAGTCAGCACAAGAAAGAGAACTGTATTAAGAAACAGCTTTTTATGTTCCTTTGCAGTACCCTTTTCCTCCCATGTGACTATGTGACTGTACTGAAAGCAGTTCTGGAGACCTTTATTTTTCCTCATAGAAACAATCACAGGTGTTTTCTAGTTGCTTACAATGCATTAAGCCTTTGCTCTACTTTCTTTCCTCCCTCCCTCACTTTCTTCTCTCTCAAACATTTAGCTTAGGTGGTTTTCTGGGGCTTTGATGCTTTGTAACTGAGGGAGAAGCCTTGCATTGCTTGGCAGGCTGACCTATTTCACAAATGCAGGCAATTACTCCCACCACACAGCAGCCCTTAATTCGCAGCCAGAGACTGCAGGAGAGCTTTCCAGTGTGCAACGGTCCCCTGATGCTCTGGAAGGTGAGTAACTGTTCCCTACCATGCAAAGAGCATGGCCCTGGGAAAGGCAACGTGGCTAAACTCCTCCAAAGCTCATCAGTTGAATCAATAGTATTTTAAAACTGTCAGCAGCAAAGGCAAATGACAGCCACCTTCAAGCTGCTTTAATTTATACAGGCTAACATATTGGTAAACTCCCTCATTCCACCCTCCAGCTGCTCCGAGGGCCAAGGATTTACATTTCCTATAACAAATATGTGTGATTATTTAAGCATTTGTCTTCAAAGGTGCAAAAGGTGCTCTGATTAATTTCATCCCAGGAAATCAAAACTGACCAAACTAATTGTATTAACAATTTATTTAATTAATTGGCATTTTAGCCAAGGTATGTGGTGTTTGCCTTTCATGATGTGAAGACATCCTGTGCTGTGCTGTGGATGCCTGCTGCATGCGGCTCACCAGGGCTGTCATCCCATTTTTACTCAGTTCTGTTATCATGCATGCCTTATAAAGTCATTTATTATACAAATTGGCTAGTGCAATTCCTTTTTCTGGATGGTGCTTGCATTTTTAAAATGCAGTGTGGGATGTTTGCTTATTAGTCAGTTTCCTTTAGCTGTCACTCAAAGTGACGGCATGATTCGATTCCCTGCTGGTTAAAAAAAAAATTAAAGAGAAGCTGTCAGTCAAGTTTATCAAACAGTCCAACAACAGTAAAAGTGCAAGCCCAGAATATTCTCCAGTTTCTCTAATTATACACTGTGCAGAGTAATAACTGTATGATAGCCTGGTATTCATTATGTGAGCTTAAGCACTCACATTATGGACTTCTATTTTGAGGACATTATTATGATACAGTAATAGTTCTTTTCAGGTTGGCAATACCTAGTATGCATTAGCTTTCACAGAGTTAGGGAAATTTGTTAATATCCTACTTACAAATATGCCGACAAAATTGCTGCTTGATTTCTATTCTAAAAATGCAACAGAATTTTTTAAAGACAAGTAGAAAATTTTTGCTTCCATTAATCTTGAATATTTCATAAAATATGGATTTAAGCCAATATCCCTATTTAGCCAGTACAGCTATTTAATTGCTATTTAAACAGCAGAGTATACACCATATGGCAACAAGTACAGAAGTACCAGATGTGACTGTGCTGGAATGTGCCATTGTCCAGAAATAATAAATTCAAGTCACAGTGTTTGACTGAATAGTTGTACCAAGTATATCAGAGAAGACGTTCTGAAAAGGCCCGTAAGGATTTAGTGAGCCAAATTCTGCTAATGATCCATAGAATTTATGCTCATCAATACCCAGTCCTCGAGTTTCTTTCAGATGAGGGAAACTATTGAAATTTTACACTTCTGTAAAACTAATCTAAGAATTAGTTCATCTAACAGTTCTTACCAATGAATTAGCGTGAAATCCATTAGACCAGGGGTCCTCAAACTTTTTAACCAGGGGGCCGGCGCGCGGATGCAGTGGCAGGCAGTCATCTGCGGCTGCTTGGTTTCCCCCCCAACCCCCGGCGGGGGGTCTGTAAATACCGGGGGCCGGATTGAGGACCCTGGGGGGCCGTATCTGGCCAGCGGGCTGTAGTTTGAGGACCCCTGTATTAGAATTTTGTTTGCACAAATGTGAAGTCTTTAACCAATCTGTCACTGCTGTGATAATCTTGTGAAGGGCACCTAAGGTTTGAAAAGCTCCAAGAAAACTTATTTCATACTCACCCAAAGGCGTGACACTGTTTGTGGCAGGCATTCTCAGGATGCTCAAAATATGGTTAAACACTGTCTTGGGTGAGCACAGGCACAAAACTTCACCTGCAGCTGTAAGAAGATAAACTAAGCACTTGATCTAGGATGTAGAAAGTTGATAAGTCGTTAAGAAAGTTTGATTTATATAGCTCTTGAGAAAAGTTAATTGTGATCATTCTGAATTGTGGTTGTTTTAGCCATGTGCTTGTAAGAGTGAAATCCCTGTCACTGCCCAGTACTGCTGAAGGCTAATTTGAAAACATTTTCTCCTTGTTGCTGTGACCTATTTTCAAAGCCTAGCTGCTTTTGGTAGATTGAGTGGTACTCAGTTGGCTTCCAAAGTATATGAGTTGTTTATCTTTTTGGTAACCTGATCACTCTGGAAACAAGTTTCCAAAGATTCAAGTCTATGCTGATAAACTAGCTTTGGCAGTGCGGGCAGAGATGGTAATGCTGGTTCATGGACAATGGTGCTGGAGTCCACTGGTAAGCACAGTACCAATGCAGACAGCTAATTTGTTGTTCAAAAGTTTGGCCAAGGAGTCTGCTGCAAAATGGCACTGAGGTGCCACTGAAGGTGTGTTATTTGTGGCTAGGGTAATAGACTCTGCTTCAAAACTCTTGGGTTTTTCCTGTTGAAAAAGCTTTGTGCGCTAATATTTCAGGCAAATCATTTTGTTCCTTTTGCCCTGGTTCATCCATCAGGAAAATGGATGTCAAACTGACATTCTTCAGAAGCTATTTTAAGAATAATGTAATGACTATAGAGAATACTAAAATATTTTGAGAAAAGGTGTTAGATCTGCAAAGCATTGTTAAAATGTCCCATTCACAGGAATATACACATGCTGGGAGCTAATATGTTGCTCAGCTTGAAGAGCTTAGAGGAATACAATGGAGCTATAAGGGGAAATTTTGTCACCTTTTCAGCATGGATAAAGGAGATGGAATCTTATACTAGGGACAGAAATAATGTGTTTTACTAACGGAATACTGGCAGACAACATCTTTTGCAGGAACATCACTCGTGTTTTCTATTAACCTCTGAGATATGCAGTTTATGAACTCTTTCAATTGCACTGAGAATAGGGTATATTGAGATCATGCCTATAACTTTATCTATTTTATATGTTAAATTATGAATTTATGGATCCAGATACTCTGTGAATAGCATAAATCATTTTAATGCAGACAGAAATACAATGTGAGAGCAAATAATTACAAATATAATCCTGCATTCTGTGGAGCTTTACCTTGATTACTTGACTATTGTATTCAGGGTTTTTTCACCTCATTATGAGAAAGAGAGGTAATAAAAATTAATAGATGCACAGGGCAGAGGTTATTCTGATGACATAATTCAGCAGGTAGGAGCACTAGTCAGAACAGAAGAAAGTGAATTGAAATCCACTAGATAATGAGGGCTGCTTTGAAAAAAGTAAGAAACAGTGAATACCCTTGCTCACTTGATAGTTACTCACACAAGCAGACCTTTGTCCTCAGTATGACATCTCATATTAAAATATGAGTAGTTAATAAAACTGACACTTTCTTTAAAATTAACAAGAATATTCCTTTCCTATGGAATTCATTGCTATAGGAGGATCTTTTTTTATAAAAACCAAAACGTCACTGCTCTTTAACAGGGTTTTGAAAGAACTGACTGTTTAAGGAGAGCAGAATAGCTGGCTTGTGGGAAAGGCTTGAAGAACAACGAATAGGCACAGCCTGTCTGTGACTACGTACAGGCTGGAAACCAGAGCAGTGAGTTTCTGGGACATCCTGCTGCTGAGAGAGAGAAGTGAGCACAAAATGGTAGCTGTCTAGGTTTTATGGTGGGCCACAACACATTCCTGAACCAGGCAGCTACGGTCTCCATGCCCTAATCATTAAGGGGTTGTATCTAAATACAAAGGCATGGACATCTTGTGCCAGTGCTGGGACAGCCGTGGGGATTGTGGAAACATCAGGTGAGATGGGCGTGGGAAGAGAGGAGGCAGGGCTGGGGGTTCAGAGCACCTCTACAGAAAACAAATATGGGAGCCAGGAAACCTGCAGAAAAGCAAGAAAAATGAGGACCATTGAGAGAAGAGGGGTTTGAAAACCTTGCAGATGAGGTGACAAAGAGGAAAGGGAGGTATCTCAAAGAACATTTGGGAGGCAGGTGATGTTCTAAGGGCAGAAACACTGGAAGGGAAAGATGCAGAACCAAAATGGAGGAGATGTTTAAGCTATCAGTTATGGCAGTTAATTTCCCAGAGGAGAAGGAAGCATTGAGAATCTCAGAAAGCATGAATTGGCTCACACTCTTGCACCTTGATAGACCTTACTTTTCAAAAACAGAATAAGGAAAATTTCTAAATAAGTTTGTACTTGCATACTGTTCTAATCCTAAACAAAACAAAGTGTCTCTGTCTCCTGCCTCCCAAATCAGGTTAGGACTGAAAGAAAATGATAATATAAATAATGTAAGCATACTAAGTTATTGCGAAAGTGTTGCATTTTTTTCCTAAACTAACATCAATATCCATAATATGTCGTTCCAAAACAGTCAGCGATAGTAACAGAAAAATGCTAAATTCATTAGTGTATAACCAGGCTATAAAGTGCTTAGGCTTCAAATTAAATACTAATATCTTAAAATATAGCTTATTTTGGTATCCTGACTTTAAAACTTGTAGAGGCAATATACATGCTTACTGAATGGATTTCTGATTAATGTGAAATATTTTTTCCCACCAGCACCTAAGTGTTTGGAGAAAGTTATTTTGCATTTGCTCTAATAAGAACTGCAATTGTAAAAAAACTTGTGCCTATTTACTTGATCTCTCTATGAAGATCGTTTACTCAAATAGATGATGGCACTTCTTTTTGCTGTAACTGGGAATGTGAACTCTTTGAAGCGTATTTCCATATTACCTTTCAAATCTTGAAATGCGATGTTTGTCAGGGTACTGGTTTTGATTCTTTTTTGGCAGTGTGTTTGTAGCTTGGCTCAGAGGGCTTTCTATAAACCCTGTTTTCTAAGGAATAGCAATGTTTTTAATTGACTGAGGGGAACAAGTTATCTAAATGTAGTAGTAGCAGAGATAAGCTTTCTCTCTGCAGGCTGAACAAAGAGTCATTCAGTGTTGCACATCCAAACAACTACTAAAGTTGAAGGGAAATAGCATATCCATATCTGCCCCCCTCCCCATCCCCACTGCCAAATGGTGGGCATGTGCTTTGTCCTTTTTCCTCTCCAAGTCATGATGATTAAGGTGGGCCAGACTGGAGGCATTTTGTTAGTCTAGTGTATTCACCAATAGGTTTAGAGCTACTGCTTCTGGACTTTTATCAGTTATTGCTACTGCTGGTGTTATTGAAAAAAGACTGGATTTTGGTATCAGATTCTTTAGTTAGGTTACTAGTGTAGATTGAATGCTTTATTATTGTTATTCTGTTTGTAAAAATGTGCCAATGATGGGAATTGATAACTTCTTGATCACCTTCAGTGTCAGAAAAAAATGCCTTGCTAATCTGCTATCACACTGTATCAACAAACCAATAAATCAAATACATATTAGGTATGCAGCGGACTGTCACTTCCCCCTTTGTGTCTGCAGAGAACCAGGAAGTCACACAGGTGTAACACTAATACCTATTTATTTGCTTTTTGAGGCAGGTGCTCAGTAATGGCTAAAACATAACTGGAGTCTTTGAGTTCCAGTTGAAGCGCCCTCTTTGTGTTCTATTTCCAGTGTGAACTATAATGCCTCCAGCTTGGAGGACCCTACTGCAGTGTCTATAGACACAGAAACATTCATTTTTGACAAAACATTGGAGAAGCAGGTGAATTCCAGAAAAACAGGGTGCCTATTAATATAGTTTCATAGGTTCTTCAAGCAGCAAAAATAATGAAGCCTCATTTCCTACTGGCTTCTTCCTATCCCTGCTGCAGGTATAAACACATAATGTCTTCATAGCCTCCTCATGCAGTGTCTCCTACTCATACCCTGCCCTCAACCACTGCATTCGAAATATCAAGCGTTTTCCTCAGATTCCCTGGGTTACCACACTGACCTGTTCGCTCCCTGCCTTGTTCCCAGTTCTCTCTCATGACTTTGGGTTTGGGTGGGTGAGAGGCAGTATCTGCTGGGGTTAGCTCAGCATTATACCTATATGGATTTGCCAGCTGCCAGGAACATATT
Organism: Falco naumanni; assembly: GCF_017639655.2. Taxonomy (NCBI): domain Eukaryota; kingdom Metazoa; phylum Chordata; class Aves; order Falconiformes; family Falconidae; genus Falco; species Falco naumanni. Next base: position 74,169,837 of record NC_054056.1, read on the forward strand.
TATTCACTTACTAGTTGTTGCCTGGCTTTTGGAATAAAAATGCCTAAAATTCAGGCATTAAAATGCCTGAAGTCTGCTTTCCTTTCAGTGGGCGCACTTCTATGGGCCATTCTCTAGTTGCCATTTTCCCTGAACTTTACAGAATTTAGTATCTTTGAGACATCTATTTCTGTGTCAAATTCTGTTGAAATCAGTTGGTAGTTCCTAAAAAATGCCATGGAGCAGACTGATGTGCAGATGCATAAAGAAACAAATCTAAAAATTATAAAAGAAAAGGTGCACAGAGCTAAAAGTAAGTATAGATTAGCCTGACATTAATTCAGTATACAATAATTAAAAGGTCAACTCTGTACTCAGGTAACAAAGAACTAGAAGCTAGATAGCAGAATTCTTCAAACCTTTTTTTACTTAACATCGAGTCTTGTTACCCAGACCTGTTATGTTACATTGACAAGCTTACAAGTTAGAATGATGACAGCAGCTCTAATGAATAATGTATTGCTCTTTTTTAAAAAAGTTAATGGGACTTAAAGTCATATGAGATCTTGAAGCAGGAGCGAGTAAATCTTACATTAAGTGAACTAAAATCTGTCTTCTAGAGGGATATGAAAATTAGGAAAGAGTGAGTGAAGAAATGCTTAGCAGCACTTACAAAATACTTGTCCTTGCTCTCATCTTATTTGATAGCCTTATGAATGATGATGCATAATATTTGCTGGCTGGGTTTCCAGTGACTGGTAAAGTTTTTCTAGGCTTTGCACGGAGATGTGAGGGTAGTTAATAGTGCATAGGACAGCTACCGTCACAGGCTGATCTGAATAATTTGGTCAGAATTATCACATCCAACTAATTATATTTTAAAACAGAAAAGTGTATTTGACAATCAGAAACACAGACTGTACCTATAGGGTGGGAAAATCTCTGTCTTAAAAAAACAGTAATTCAGAAGATGGCATAGCAGTCAGCAGACGTTTTTTATGTGAGATCTCAGTATCAAGTTGTGGCTTTGAGCCTTATTTCGATCCATGGATGTAGAAGAAGGAAGATACGCAGTAGACACATTGAAGTGATCATTACATTGTGACCACAGATAAGACCACTGTTAAAAGCCTGTGCCCTGTTCTGTGACCCACAGCTCCTGGAGGATGGAGCTACTAATGGCAACTCAAAGGAGAGGAACAAAATGGTCCCAGAGGCCATTGATCAACCATTGGGGTATGTCTTTAAGGAACTGATCAACCCAGAATATTGGGAAAAGGCTGAAGAAGTAATTTGATCACTCTCTCTGGGTACTTTTACATGAAAAAAAAAAAAAAAATGTTTAATAGCAGGAGCCAGGGAAGCTTTTCCAATCTTCTAGACATGCACCAGAAATTGAAATTAGGTTAATTTAATCTTGCAACAAGATGCAAATTTTGGCACAAACCACAGATAAATATTGAGAAAGCTTTTCAGAGGAAATATTGAGTCATTATTTTGCTTAGAGTACTCGAGTTGTGCCAGTTTATCTGTCTGTATGTAGTATATAAATCTAAATATGTACACAGATATATATCATATCATAGAATTGTTTGGGTTGGAAGGGACGTTAAAGATCACCTAGTTCCAACCCCCCTGCCATGGGCAGGGACACCTTCCATTAGACCAGGTTGCTCCAAGCCCCATCCAGCCTGGCCTTGAACACTTCCAGGGATGGGGCATCCACAGCTGCTCTGAGAAACCTGGCCCAGTGCCTCACCACCCTCACAGTAAAGAATTTCTTCCTCATATCTAATCTAAGTCTACCCTCTTTCAGTTTAAAACCATTCCTCCTTGTCCTATCACTACATGCCCTACTAAAAAGTCTGTCCCCATCTTTCTTGTAGGACCCCTTTAAGGACTGAAAGGACAAGGTGTCCCCAGAGCCTTCTCTTCTCCAGGCTGAACAACCCCAACTCTCTCAGCCTGTCTTCATAGGAGAGATGCCCCAGCCCTCTGATCACCTTCCTGGCCCTTCTCTGGACTTGTTCCAACAGCTCCATGTCCTTCTTATGTTGGGGGCCCCAGCGCTGAATGCCATCCATAATATTTGCCTATATAGTATTATCATGTGGACATATTCTAGCTATATCAGAGATAGGTAGAGATATAGCTGTAGATCTTCCTTACTGATAACTAATATTGAACACAAAGATATAAATATGAGATCTAAAATAATCCAAACCTGGGCATGAGCTAGAACCAGAATTAATCTCCAGACTCCCCTGAATATGCTGAATATTCTTCAAATCAGTTCCTTAGATTTTGTTTCAATTTACATTATCTGCACAGTAGGTCAAAATATGGATTTTCTTTTGGGAAGGAGGAGAAGAGGTTAGTGATTGCTTTTCCACTAACAGAAAAATAAGTCTGTTTAATGAGATATTGCAAAAATGTATTTGAAGTTTTTCAAAGTGAAAGAAGCATAACAAAGAGTGAGAACTGTAATATTTCAGCTTGAGCCAAAAGGAAACTTAAAAAGGATCATGTACCAAACAAACCTAACATCTCCAGTTTTCCCTCTGCTGAGAGGGATTGCACAAATGCTAAATCGATTTCCTTTTCAGAGTGATGCTAATTGCCTTTTGTCCCAAAGCACCATATCAGGCATTATCCTCAGCATCTTTTCAGAGCTAAAAAGCTTAGAGAAGCTTAAAAGGCAAACAGGAAAATGTTATATATGAAATATTTCTTAGACTAATTGTGTCAAATAAGGTACTAACTTCAGGCTGACTTTAATGTGCAGGTGGGAGAAATATCAGTTGCTTAATGAGGCTGAAATTTATCCCCTTTCAGAAAGCCAATATGAGCCTATGAACCACTGAAAGTCAATCCTAAACTTATGGCTTAAGGAGGTTTAAGGGGAGTAGTGGCCCCATGCTATCTTTCTGCATGTAGTCGGTGTTTTGTTGCCAGTGACCTGGTCCCATGCTATTGATTTGTAATAAGACGTAGTATAAGGTATTTGGGATATTTTTCACGCCAAAACATGTCTTGGCTTTTAGTGTTCCCTCTGTGCTGGATGCTGGCCACTGCTAGTGCAATATCTAAACAAGAATAAATCTCTGGTGTATTAGAAACATTGATTTAGCCCTTCCTCTTCTAAATCTTCAACAGACATCTGTAAAGCTAGTATGACACAGCTATGTGTATTTTATGATTTCAGTATCTCTTGAAAAAATAGAAGAGAGTTGAATAGTTGGTTTGAATCCACCAGATACTATTTCTGATATGTTCCACCATATCGCAGCCAGTATGGTCATTTCAAGCTGTTTTGCTTGTGGGATGCTGGTGGAAAACACATCAGAAAGCTTGGTTAATAGTAAGAACATACATCTTTCACCAGTTCACTTCAGGCTTAGGAAAACTGTCTTCAGATATTAAAAAATTGTTTTAAAGTTGCTTTGTCCACGCTGTTGACATTTCTATGGGTATTCATTTAGCCACACAGATGATGAAGAACCGTAGAGCTATCAGTAATAATGCTTTAAGCCCTCATTCTGAGGGCTATATGTGATGGGATTGTCAAAGTTCATGTCTCCTTCTCTTCCAGCATTTAGTCTTTGCATAACAGGACACACAAATGTTCTACTAATTTAAAAACAACTACTTGGAAATACTACTAACCATCAAGTCATCTTTGTCAATTATACCCTGATCTCTACAGTCCCATTGCATATTGAGAAGGGAAGGAGATATCCTTCCCGACAAAAAAAAAAAAAAAAAAAAAAAAAGGAAGGAAAGACAGGAAAGACAGACATATCTCCAAGGATATCCTAACATTATGCTATTTTAAAGGTACTGAGGGCTTCTGAGTGAAAAACTAATGTCCTGGAAACCATTGCTTTTAAAATTCTGAAGGTCTGTGAAATGTTATGCTGAAGTTGTTTGAATATCATTCAAATCAGTGGCTGAAAATCAAAAGTGGATAAAGTCAGACTGGAAAAAAATGTGCATTTTTAAAGTTAAGGTAAATAATCCCTGGATGTTTTCTCCCTTGTTTGAAACTTTGGAATTCTTATGTGCCTGTTTTAACACAATTATGGTATTCAGTCAGTGTTCATGAGGTAAAGCTCTGTGCCTTGTGTTGTACACTGACTGACTGTTACTGTGCTATCTCACTTTGAATATATACCTGTATCTATGAAACACACTACTGAAGTATCAAATTTTGTGCATGTTTCACTATAGAAGAAGATAGTAAATTGGTTGTGACTATGTTAAACTAAACCAGACAATGTTAAGAAGTACGTCCTTTTTCCAGAATTTATACTTCTCTTCAAGCATAGAAAAAGTGTTATTGCAGTAACTTTCCAAACCTCCTGGGTATTAGGTGCATTCTGCTCCCATACCCTCTAAATCTTAGGAAATTATGTGGCAGCTTTGATATTCTCAGACACCCATTCTTTGAGGTGGCCAGTGCTTTACAGGCCGTTGGCAGGTGGCAGGACACCCTTTGGAGCAAGGAGGGTTTACAGAAGTTTGAAGTATGTTTCTATGCATCCCTCTGCAAGGAAAAAGACTTTTTCTTGAGTAGTCCTGGAAGGAAGAGGTACAGCCTGGCCCCTGAAGACTGAATGTCACTTTTTAATGACCATATGTATGGTTTGTGTATGGAAAAATATGTTGCCGTGAGATGATTAGATGTGGTGGGCTTACCTTGGACTGCAGTCAGACGCCCACACAGCTGCTCACTTACTCCCCTTCCTCAATAGGGCAGGGGGAGAAAAGAGGATGAAAAATCTTGTGGATTGGGGTAAAGACAGGGAGGTAACTTACCAGTTGCCATCACAGGCAAAACAGACTTGACTTGTGGAAAATGAATTTATTGATGGTTAAAATAAATGTGGATGGTGAGAAAAAGAGACAAATTAAAACAACACTTTCCCTTGGCATTCTCTTTTCACCAGCCTCAACTTCACTCCTCCATTTGTGACCCTTCCACCTCCTCCTGGCACGCGGTGCATGCAGGGTGAAAGGGAATGGCAGCTGCAGTCAGCCCCAAACAGTCTGTCTCTCCTGCTCCTTCCTCCTCCCACTTTTCTTCTGCTCCAGCGAGTGGTCCCTCCTACGGGATACAGTTCCTTCAAGATAAACCTGCTCCAGTGTGGTCTGCAGTTTCCTTCAGGAAACATACACGGGCTGCAGGATGTCTGCTCTGCCCTGGTCCTTCACAGGCTGCGGGGAAACACCTGCTCCACTGTGGTCCTCTCCCAGGGGTGCCTGGAGTGCCTCCTGCCCCTCCTCCTTCCCTCACCCTGGTGATGACACTGCTGCTCTCCATTCCTTCTTTTTCCCCCTGCTCTGCCTATTGGGTGGTTTTGCCCTTTCTTAATTATGTTTTCCCAGAGCCAACACCATCCTGGCTGACAGGCTCAGCTGTGTTTCAGTTTGGAGCTGGCTGGGACCAGCTGTGTCTGGCACAGGGCAGCTCCTGGCCACCCCTCACAGGGCCACCCCCCCGTCCCCCTGCCCGCTGCCAGCACCTGCGCATTGGCACCCAGTACATCACAAAACTGTGTTACAGAGAACTGATCAGGAAACCAATACTGTTTCTAGTGCCAGCATGTTTTCACTTCAACAGATTTATTTCCAAAATCATGTAGTCGTTTAGTTCTGGCTTTTGCAGTGTTGCTTTGAGAGTTGTTACTCTGAAGTTTTATTTTCTTGCCGTCTTTCGCTGTACGGGTTCAGTCTAACCTGCAGAGGCCCCAGGCCAGCCGCCGGGGGCTGGCAGGCCACTGCCCTGCAAGCTGGGAAGGACAGCATACAGACCTCAGGCTGGTGACTGTAGTGACTTTGCAAAAGAAACAAACGCTAATATTAATTTCCCCCTTATTCATGCTCGTACACTGTTGTAGAGTAAGTACAATGTCTTTTATAAAAAAATATTGGCATATTCCTAAAGAAAAAATATATTTTGTTTTCATAAAAGACTGAAATCAACTAAGTGGCATATACTGTGTGCATCTTTTCGGTGTTGGTTGGTTGTTTTTTTCCACTCGATGAATATTTTTCCAAAGTGCTTCCAATAAAAGAATTCCACTTGATCTTGTTAGCAGCCATGGAATGAAAATCTGTGGGGCTGGGTCCTCCAAATCAGTAGAATATACCAAGAGGAACTTTGTCCAGAAGTTGCATAAGCAAAATTATATAAAAGCTCAGCTGAAAAATAAAGGTGAAATCTCAGAAATGTGGATCAACAGAAAGGCATTTCCTCAAAACTTATGTTTTGCCAGGATTTTTTATGTGTCTAGTAGAATATATCTTTTCCTCTTTCTCCTGTTGGGTAGCAGGAAGAAATGCTACTGCTTCTGCCTTTGACTTTATGGAAGGTGCCCACATGTGCAGTGCGCTGGACCAAGCAGTGCAGGTGGAGCCTTCTCCCATAGATGGTGCCCTATCTTTAACTTAGCATTATGTGATCATGATGTTGTTTCTCCTCAAGAGCTAATGGCAGGGATTTTGTTCTGCTTGGGGTTGCTGCAGTCTCCAGATAATCCCTTGATTTCTATAAGCTACTTCTAGCAACCTCAAGACATCAAACGCACATTTGCCTAAGAAGAAATGTACAAATCATGGAAATGAGTCTGGAGTCAGTGGGTATGTTTATGCTGCACATACTTCATTGGAATATAAAGATACCAAATTACCTAACAGACAAGGAGTCTAGCTATGAAAGTACAGAAGTGTAGGTTTAGCTTCCTAACAGGCAAAATGATCTCATGCTGCCTTGCCAAACCTGGCAGAACACAGACTGCATGGCATACATGAGTACCTGGTGGTTGTCACTGCCTGTGAAGGACTGGTGGCTAACAAGGACTCCTGAATTGTAAGTTATAAATGTAACACATGTTTAGTTGACCAAGAAACTAACAAATATTAGGAAAATGTACTTGTAAAGGAGGTCACTCAGGATGCTCAGTCATCTAGTAACTGGCCTTAGCTAGCATATTCTGGCAGTGTGACTTCAGTTCAAGGATCTTAGAGTCAGTTACTTCTACAGATTGATGAGAAGGTAGCAGAGCTTTTGGTCATTGTGCCCCAAAACCCTTTAATCATTAGTGGTCTGTGAAGAAAGAGAGGTCTGAATTACTGGCTGTGGTCTCTCGAAAGACAGGAGAGGTCCAACTTTCATGCATCTTATGGTCCCTGAGTGCTAAGTCAACCTAGATATTAACAACAAAATTTCGATAAAAGACTTAGTTTGGATTTAGGGGAGAGACAAAGATAAACTGTTCTTGATGTTAGCTTGAAATAAAATGATGACCATCATTCAACTGCAGATCTGTTTAAAGCTGTGACCAGGATTGCTGCTTAGCAGAAGCATCTCAACAGTATGTCAACAGTTAGATTTGCTAAGGTGGATATGAACTTGAGTGCAGCAAGAGGTAAATCATTATCAGGTATCTGGTACAGACCTGAAGAATCTGCTAGAGATAGGTACAACAAGCCAGCCTTTTTGTCAGTTGAGTTTGGTCCTCCACACAGAGTCCAAACCACCACTGGAAAAAAATTAGGAGCAGGTGAAATAAGCAACATTGAAAATAACATTTTATACATATATATGATGCTTCTATACTTCCAGGGCAAAGGTAAATTGTTGTGGAGTGCCAAATCACATGGAAGTTGTCTCACCAGAAGTGTCTATAGAAAGCAGCTGAAAGGAATCATGGGAGAAATTATTCCTATACGTGCTGGCATAGCAGAAGCAATAACACATAGGAGAAGTAATAACAGGCATTAATCTGACTTAGATTTCAACAAGGAAGTGTTCCTGTCATCCCTTATGCTGTTTTACCCCACCCCAGTATGCTGTGGGAGAAAGCTAAGCCGAATGTTGGCAGATGAGCTGATGAAAACATCTCTATTGCCTTGAACATCCCCAGCTGTGAATGCAGCCTTGTGGCAAACAGTGGACATATGAACTCCTAGAGGCTCATCCTCAGACACTGTCACTCCCATGTTCATGATAGCAAATAGTCTAAACATAAAACAGTCTAAGTCTAAAAATACAGATGTGGAATATTTCAGTAAGATGCCATTCCTATCTGGGCGCCGTCAGACCTATTGGCACCTAAGAAAGAAGAAAAAAAGTGCCTTTCTGACCTCAGACAGCTTGTTTTAATTGCACAGAACGTCTTTGACTATGATTTAGGACAGCTAATTGATGATGTGGGAAAGTAATAAGATTATCTTGGCAACATGCTGATGGAGAAATAACCCAGGTGAGGGCAAAAGTTTATGTTGTTATCCCTTTAAATAATATGAACACATAAAAGAGTAAGTCTCATCTTTAGGTTTCATCTCACAGTGTTGGTCAGGTAATGAGACCCATGAGCATGAAATATTCTGAGAACCTGGACACGTGGTCCCTGATATGATCTAAATCTGCCCCTGAAGCATGCAAAGCGTCCTGTGCACTAAACCACATGCAGAAGCACAGTATGTATGCCATGTCATTCATTGCCATACCAGTGTATTAGGAACAAAAGAATTAGTGCAGAAACCCATTGATTACTGTCAAGCTGCCCGCAAGGCCTCCACGTGAATGTCAAGCTTGTGGCCATACTTGCAGAGCAGTACAGCAAAAGCTGTGTAAATCTAGCAAGCCATTTTCTGAAGCTGGAGGGATGCAGTCATGATATGCTGTTTCCTATAGGATCAAGGCTTTGGTTCAGAGAAGCACCTGGAAGCTTGGATGAGTATAATATCACTCCTCCAGCTGGGTAGGAAACTCATAAAAATAGGCTTCCTTAAAAAATGTTTCATAGTCCCAGATCCCAGGCAATATTGTCATGCTCAGATGTCCTGCTGCATTTGGTATCTCTGCTTATACACGAATCTACTCCTGGAAATGGTGATACGAGTACACGTTTAAAAAGGGGGATGAAGCAGAGACAGAAACCTTGGCAGGAGTTTGATTCCCAAAATCAGACTGAATGTTAAGCACTTTCTCTGATCACTTCGTTCATTTGCAGGGTTTTCAGCTGACCTAAGATGTTCTGTACTTATTCTATATAGGATTTATGGACTTAGGGTAATTAGAAAAAAAGTAGTTTATGGACCTGAATATGCCTTTACTCTCTCAAGTACAAATCAGGAGTAAAATGATTAGTTTGAGAATGAGATGCATATTTTTTTCAGTTACATCCCAGTCTAAAGATTATATTGTGGGAGTGGGAGAAAAATACAAACTAGTAAATCATACATGCTGCTTAGACATTGAATTGCTTTCCTCAAAGTATAATAAATTGGGAGACCCATAATGCAAAGGCAGAGGTGTCAGCAGGATACAATTAAGCTGTGAATTGCCAAGCAGAGATATAAAATGGAAAACCCCTATCTGTTGTGAGCAATTATATTTGGATTACTCATAAACAAAACACTTCAGTCAGATTTCTCACAAATACCATTGAGGAGAACTTCAAGGGCTCTCCTGTAGCTATATGAGCTTGCTTCCTTGAAATAATATTACATTTGTGAATGTAGCCATCTCTGTATGCATTGATTTTTCCCTCATATATGTTTGCTTTCACTTGTGAAAGTCATGTCCATTTCTTTTTATGTTGTCTTTGATGAGCTGTATCTTGTTGCAGTGTATGATGTATTTATAGTTGAAGTACCAGTACAGATATGAAACACTCTATAAAATGCAAGAACAACTCTTATATATGGAGAAATTAATAATTTCCAGGGAAAGAAGTTATAATTATAATTCAATCAAGGCAATTCTGTTTTTTCGTTTTCAGACAGGAAGTGCTCTGTCTTAAGGACATCTGAAATTCATCTGTAATTACAAAGTTGTCATTTGTACAAATAATATGATTAAATAATGCTAATCTCTGACAAAATAAAAGAGGCTAAATTGTCTATTTCACTCAAAACAGATACTAATTAGTTCCAGACAGAAAGTTGTCCTGGTACAATGCATTACTGGCTAGTCTCACTATTGAGACTATTGTCGATGGGCTGAGCTGCAAAGGCTGGAAGTGAGTAGGTACACTCCCCACTAATTGTTACTCAGTTTTTCAGATCACCAGTTTAGAAACAAACAAAAGCATCAGTTGCCTAATGCAATATGTGAAAAGGCCTTTTTTCTGTGCGAAGCCTGTATTTCTTTCCTCTTCAGCACAGAACTTTAGAGACCAAATCATATACTGCAGAAAAAATTTGAAGGTTCAGCTTTAGTAAAGGAAGAAACAGGAACATGCTTTCACGTTTCTCACAGCCATTTTACAGAATTCCTGTTTTCCCAGACTTTTAACAGTCTATAACAGATGAACATATAGTTTCTTGAGTACATTCACTGAGAATGGCTAGTTAATCTTCACTTCCCAGATCAAGACCATCAACACAAGGCTGTCAAATACACCAGAAAGCTGCTGCGATGGCCCAGGGGAGTGCGGAGGCTGAAGCTGAGCAAGCAGGAGAGCTGGTGCTCGGTCTTCATCAATGGTGGCTCCACAGATCACAGTTCATTTCTGAATGGCAAATAAGCCTTCCCGACCGCAGAAGTTAAACCACCTGCATTGTTACAATTCTTTTGTTTTCCTTTAGGTCTATAGGATGTCCTTTTTTCCTGGTGCCATGTTGGTGCCTTTAAAGTTTTGTTTTTAATAGTAATAGAAATGTGTTGTAGTTCTTCTTTTAAAATAGGGATAAAGAAGTTTATATGAACACACACGCAGCAAATGCATCAATATGTTCTAAGTAATGTATTACCCATTCTGTGCTACAATAATTCACTTTATCTCTCACCACTCCCAGTGAATTATTTTTATATAGTGATATTTATTAGCAAACTGCCATTTGCATCTCTTGTACATTATTGTACTCAGTATTAACTATACTTCTAATAATTCTTTAGTGCTTGGTCTCATCAATAAAGAAAAATGGATGGTGCCCGTGAAGCATTTAGCCTTATCTTAGTTCTATATCCCTAACACCATTGCCAATAGCACAAGGGTAGATACATAATAATTTAACTGGCAGTTCTTGTCCTTTGTACATTTCTTCATCTGCTTTTCTCTCCTGTATGCCAGTATCACTGAGTTTGTTCTGTAAGAGCAAAGGATGTTTCCCTACTAATGACTATTTAAATAACAGAATTACATCGCTGTTGTACTTGCTTCTTTCTGTCCCAGAAAATGACTAGGAATTAATTAACATTAGAACACTGGAAAATCCTATGAATTTTAACATTATATTCTGTGTGCTTCATTGAATGATTGTACACCTCCTAATGCAGAACTGATGATATCTTTACAAACCTCTGGGGGAGTGTGCAAGGTCATTAAAGTTAGATTTGCAAAGAAAATATATGGATTTCTCTCACACATTATTCTTTCCTGTGCTGATAATACTACTTTTGAGCTCTTGTTCAGAGTAGCTTATTTGTACTGAAAGATTCTTTTATCCTTTATCCTATTCATCTACCTTTCCAAATTTTTCATTTCATAAGGAAAATGAACTGTGGGTTTTTTCAATACTTAAAACAGTCCTACAGGAAAAAGAGAACTTAAGTTTTCAGCTGTTAGTGTTGTCTCCAGAGAGAATGGTTACTGAAAGGCAGCCCAGCGTGAAAAGCAAATATACATGTCGGAAAGGAAAATAACGATTTATACTATGTCTCCTTCCTGTCTTCATCGCTGCTAGTTTATTCTGTGAAGGAAGATTCCAGAAGTAATGCTGGTGTTTTGGCATCCAGGCATCTGCATGGGAAGAAAAATGATGTTTTATTAAAAATTCTCCTTGGAATCCTAAGTTTATTCTATATTTCTGCTGATTGTTTATTTTTATTTTTATTTTTAAAACAAAGGGGGTTTAGATTTAGGGGAGCTCACAACATCATTAGCACCCTGCCAGTGACTGAGGGAGAAATACTGGCAAACACAATCCCTCCTGAAAGCAATGAATCCCTCTGTACTACTTACTGAGCAGAATCTTGGCATGTTAAGCCAGATGGATTGCTTAATATTTCTTTTTTCCTTTACAATCAGGTATTATTTCCATAACCTACATTTTTCTGTTTTAAAATGAACTTTTTTCCAAAAGTGAATAGTATTGTTGCTAAATGTATTAAGCAACAACTTAAATGTACCACCCTGTATTAACAAAATTTGCATAAAATTTAAAATATTTAAATAATATATTCTTGCTGGTTACATTTTAAAGGAAGCTATTGAACAGGGAAGAAAAGTACTGTCTATGCATCCAGAACCAAAGGTTGTTGAAATTATTGAACAGCTTTTAACAGCAGTCAAAAGAAATGTTGTCTTCATTTCAGTTTAATTTACTTCAATATCTAATTCCAAGTTAAGGAACTGCTTAGAAATAGGGTGGGCTGAAGCGTCATTATCTTTAAATCGTCTATGAATAAATTCTTAGTGTGGGATGCTAAGACTTATGAATTCATTCATTAACTGTATATAAAATTTGCTTTGGTAATAAACCAGTTTTAAGTATAAAATGTTTGATTCATTTTTCCTCTGTATACTACATATTTATTGCAATTTTATTTAAATAATAAATACAACAGAAAGGCTGGGGTTTTGCATTTCAGTTGAATTCCTATTTCCTTCCAAAGCAGCTTGATATAAGTGGTAAGTAAATAAAAATGAATCTTCTAGTAAATTAGAATTATCATTCCTTTGTAACAGAATACTACATAAGTGTTAAGCATTTGAATAATTATGCTGAACTATATCACTTCTTAAATAGGAATGTAAGGTGTTTTTCTGATAGCGTATGGAAGTATCAGGTTCGTTTACAAATTAGACTCAGTGGCAAAGCAAATATTTTTTTTTATTTTATCTACTGACAACAATCACGCTCACTTGAGAAAAAAGAATAATACACATTCAAAATAAACATAGAAAGTTTTTTTTTAAAAAATGTTTTAGGGGTTTTATATTTTCAAGTGAATAGGAATTATTTACACAAAAATAATGTTGAAAATCTCATGAGAAATAATTTTATATTGCAGTATTTTTGTGAAAAATATTTGACAGGTTTTCCAGAAATATTATAGTCAGGGCCTTATAAATAGACCAGTTCTGTGATATATGGGAGATAGAATGGCTATATGAACATTAAGTCATAACCCGCTAATGCAGGAGCATCTGTACTCAGAATTTTAATTCAGTAGAGGAATCCAACATTTCTAAAATTATTTTAATTTCCCAATGGAAGAAAATAAAGTTTTTACATTTTCTACTTATTAAAATTCTGCTTAAAAGTGGTGGAAATATCAAAATGGGATGCATTTTTTCCCCTCAGCAAAAGTAAGGCATTTAATTTAAATTTTGATGGAACATTACATCAGTTTATTTTAAAAATGTAGATTTATGCTCACATTGTTATTGATGTAGATTATATGTATATGAAGCTGGCATTTTAATTACAGACACTTGGTTGCTTTGTATTAGGCTGCTTTAATGACTTATTAGAATTAGAAAATTCTTATTCTTTCTTTAAAGCATTAATCACAGGAGATCCTCTTAAATCACACAGCTGACAGACACCTATTCCCAACTTGCTTAAAGTTATGAATGCATTAATTTGTTTCAAACATAAAATTGCTAGAGAGGCATTTCAGAGTGTAGTTTGCTGGCCACTCTTGTTTGTGTGTATCCAACATGGTAGAGGCAAGAAAATCCTAGCAGTAGAGGTCCATTTCTCAATGCCGGCTGAGCTAAAGGAGAAGGAAGAGATTTTAGTATGTCAGTGGTGGGGAGCACATTTAAAGCAGCAAGAATCACACCGGTTTCAACCAAGTGGTGATACACTAATGATGCCTTAACTGTGTCTCCTGTTTCCTCCTAGGTCTTACTGCTGCGGCATCTCTGGTATCCCTGGCTTGGGCTCTGGCTTCCTACCAAAAGGCCCTCCGTGACTCCCGTGATGACAAGAAACCCATCAGTTATATGGCTGTTATCATCCAATTTTGCTGGCATTTCTTCACGATTGCAGCGAGGGTCATTACTTTTGCTCTGTTTGCCTCGGTTTTCCAGCTGTACTTTGGGATCTTTATCGTGCTGCACTGGTGCATTATGACCTTCTGGATCGTCCACTGCGAGACAGAGTTCTGCATCACTAAATGGGAGGAGATAGTTTTCGACATGGTTGTTGGGATAATCTATATCTTCAGCTGGTTCAATGTCAAGGAAGGAAGGACACGCTGCAGGCTTTTCATTTACTATTTTGTGATCCTTTTAGAAAACACCGCCTTGAGTGCTCTCTGGTATCTGTACAAGGCCCCACCAATCTCTGATGCATTTGCCATACCAGCACTGTGTGTAGTGTTCAGCAGCTTTTTAACAGGCATTGTTTTTATGCTCATGTACTATGCCTTCTTTCACCCCAACGGACCAAGGTTTGGGCAGTCACCAAGCTGCGCTTGTGAGGACCCCGCTGCTGCCTTCACCCTACCCCCAGAAGTGGCCACAAACACTCTGCGGTCCATCTCCAACAACCGGAGTGTCACAAGCGAGCGGGATCAAAAATTTGCAGAGAGGGATGGGTGTGTGCCTGTGTTTCAGGTGAGACCTACCGCACCATCCACACCTTCATCCCGGCCACCAAGGATTGAGGAGTCTGTCATTAAAATCGATCTGTTCAGGAACAGGTACCCAGCGTGGGAGAGACACGTGTTGGACAGGAGCCTGAGGAAGGCGATCTTAGCGTTTGAATGTTCCCCTGCTCCTCCACGGCTACAATATAAAGATGATGCCCTCATCCAGGAGCGCTTGGAATATGAAACTACATTGTAAACAAAGCAAAAAAGCTTGAAGAAGCTCCGACATTAACAGTCCAAATTAAAGGTTGACAGTAGGGCTGTAGGAATTACTGAACTGCGTACTACAAGTAGAGCAGCAAGCTGTAGTGTTCTTAGTCTGGCTATCATCATGATTATCATTTGATCCACTGTGTGCAGTCTGCCTGCCGGACACTGATACAGCAGCATCACCTGAAAGCCTCAAAAAAACCCCAAACCCTGACCCACACATACAGATCAGTTACTTCAGCTGGGGAAACTCACCCGTGACTCCTTGCTGCTATGAAACTCTGACTGCACGATATTTAAAATGAAACCAACAGGAAGGCTCTGCCCAGAGCTTTCAACTCTAGCCAGTAGTGCATTTTATTTTAGAAATGAATGATTAATATTTGCATAATCAATGGCAAAAGCAAACAAAAAATACCTGTTGAAAAATAACAAAACTGTAGCACACAGTGTTGCTGTTACAAAAACTTTTCTGGGGAAAAAATAGGAGCTTAGTAGTCTTCAACACTCCCATCAATCAACCATTCGGGTTAGAATAGATTTACAAAATAGTTCTTAATTAAAAAGATACATCATCATGTTTGTAAGGCTGTCAATGGAAAATAAGCTAAATTCTGATTAATTAGGTTATAAACATTAATACAACCAGAACTGTTTGTTTTTTGTGGAATTTCAAAGTCTTTTGAAATGCAGTTTAAGTTCTTTACATTACTTTCAACAGAAATCCTATGCAGCTCGCTTCTGGTTTTCAGGAGAAATAAGGAGCTCTAGCACGTAGTGATGTAAATTAAATGATAATCATGATTCAGTGTTCAATTTGCAAAAAATATATAGACATATGTAAAAGAACAGGGAAGTATAGTTTTCATATTCTAAACTTTTTGGAGGACCCCATTCAGATATTTCAGAAGAAACTATGAGGAGATGAATACACTGAAATTTCTCTGTTTCAGGACTGAGAATGCATGATTCAGTGTGTGAATGTATGCAGGGGTGACAAGAGACTGACATGCCATACCCTTCTAGTGCCAAACATTGTATAACTGCAAGGTTGATATTGTCCGAGGGACAAATAACGAGTGGCACAAGCCCTGCCAGAACAAGAAGCAGGAAAGACCAATCGAGTTCTCAACGTGTAGAGACAGCTCTGATTTTTCCCACCCAAGGTGAAAGTGATGTCTTTTAAAGGCTTTCAGCCACCTCTTAGTAAGTATATTCACCGAAATATAACATAAGCAAGTTAATGTGGAAGACCCTCTTCTGCCTGTTCGAGACTTGTGTCCAGATACGTCTAAAAATTATGTTGAATCTCTTGTAATAGAGTGCTTTTGCTGCAAGCTTTTGGGTTTTAAATACCTCCCTAAATCTAGTCAGTGATGTCCTCCTTTATGTTAAAAGTATCCCCTGATGGTGCTTTCAGATGCATTAAAGGTGCAAGTCAAAATTTGATAGTATTTTTTTTAAAGCTGGTGCAGAGTGAAAAACTCATGAATTATTTCAATATTTTTGTAAAGTAAAAATATGGTATGAAAAGGTTACTTTTTATAAACCTCAAATCTTTTAATACATTTCATTCTCTTTATAGCTTAGATTTTAAGAATTGGTCCATGAATTTTATCAACTGGCTTCTGCAGGTTGATACAAACCTGGTTTTCACACATTATGGATTTGTTTTGCAGTGTAATGCCATATGAAAGCCTACATGGGTACTTTTAGAATACTCCATAAACCGTGGATCCTACTTCAAATGTAAGTGGCTTGTAACGACACCAAGCGGTTCCATAAGAAACAATTTGCTATAACTATTTCCATCCGTTTTAGGAGAGCGAAGCAGAACTGAAGAATTACTGTTGTAAATGGCATTGTCAGAATGGAGAAGACCAGATGATTGGTATTGTAATCTTCATTGTCAGATGTATCCAGTGTAGTCACTGCTGTATATGCTGCTGGGTAAATTTCAGTCTTTCCTATTATTAGTATTTGTGTTATGGAATGGCCAAGGTTATACAGCCTATGTTTATTTGTATGCATTCAATTAGCCATTTTTAATGTTGACTTTTTTTATTAGTGAAATGTTCAATACCTGTTATTCTTTGCTGGGGTGAGTTCCTCAAAACAAAATATCTGTGAAAGTGCAGGAATCTGCAAGGCAGAGGGAACTTTCCACAGATCAAAACCCACCTATGCTTCAAGGTTTTCTTAGCTATTTTCAAATAAGCAGTGGCCAGCTGCCTCTATAGTAATTTTTTTAAATAAAATAATTCTTTCATAGTTCAAACCTGCAGCTTTGTATAAAGTGATTGTTCTTCCCTCCATGGAGATGTAGCTGATTATTCAGAGAAAAGCACTGATATTTTGTCAGAAAATATACCACTGCAAAAACTGCTAAAAAAAGATTTTGGGAGCAAGTCCTTTGTCCCGTCAAATTCAGTAGCCTTCACTCCAGAATCAAACTAGCTCGCACAAGGAAATTGCTGGGGTTTCTTTGCAAACAAGGCAAATGGCAAGCTTTGTAATCCAAGATGTGAGGTCTCTTTTGGAAACAGTTCAGTGTGTTTGCTGCTGCTTTTACAACTCAGAAATTTTAGCACTGGTGAGGTACAGCAGGCAGCAGCGTTCTTGAGCTCTCAGCTCCCTCCAGCACCTCCCAGGGAGAGGGACAGCATTGCAGCTATCAGTGAGGCTGGTCCTCTTCTGATGTCCCTCTCGTCCTGTCTTGCTCTTCCTTAGAGCTGTGACCCCTTTGGTCAGGGCTTACAGAACTGCAGAAACGTTTCATACAGAATTTAAAGGGTTACAGTCTGGACCAATGCTTGCATTGCAAGGTTTCTGAAGAAGGCTTGGGGTGAATTTGTTTGATTTGCTCTTGTTTGGTTTTGGAAGGAAGGACACAGAGGTGTTACTTATCCATGTGTCTTTTAATATTTAGCATTTACTTTCCTTACTCTCCCAGCATTTTTAATTTTTTTCAATACTGTTTGTAAAAATGTTTATCTTGAGCAAACTACTGCGTGGTCTGAGTGCACAGCACCATACATGGCAGTACGTACACATACCTTCTTTCAGAATTCAACCCAGCTGTTTGAGGAAGGGGAAGTCCTTTTACACTAAGTCAAAATTTGCTCTCCAAAATCTTGCTCTGTTATGTTCGTAACATCAGTGATGCTTGCACTGAGAACAGGCTGGCCATTGAAATCTTAACACTCAGATGACTACATGGACAATTTCTTAATTTGTATTGCTGTGAATAATCACATTAAAAGCTGTAATAATTTTTTATAGAAATTGTCAAGATTAAACATAGTCCACGTTGAAATTCCATGATGGCCTTATGGACAGTTGATAATCAATATGCACTATTCTTTTTACCACAGACAGTTTTAAAATCAATAAAGTTCCATTAAGACAGCAATAGGAAAAAAAAATAAGGGTTGTAAAAAGTATTAACTTCTACTTTTGAACTAATGAAAAAATCAGGTCTTTTAAATTTCATTCCAGAATACAGGAAAATAAAAAAGTTTGTAATTGTATTCTGGTAAAGAAAAGCAATCACATCTCTTTGTTAGAAGTTAGACTTACAAAAGCATTGTTCTAATGAACCAAACAGGTTTGCCAAGCGGATTTAATGGTAACTTATCTGGTTAAAGACTTGGTCCTAAAATTTTGAGAGCTGTGGATTTGTATGTTACAGAAAAGTCAATGTAATTAGTATTCACTACTCTAATTGGATAAAGGAGAGGTAATGCATACCCACGTTCATTCACAAAACATATAAGAAAATGTAAGATAAACCTTTTGTCTTATTTTAAAAGGAAAGTTATTTGTTCTATAATAGGATAATTTTTTTTAAATTGTTTGAAAATATGTGCAATACTTTCTTCCTGCAGATTTAGTAATGAAAAAACTCATTTTTACTTTTGTTTATGTCAACTTAAATATGCTTCTTGTGCTAGAACAATGTTTCTGTGCTTGGTTTATATGGGCTTGACGGCATATAAATAACATTTGCATTGGTAAATCAGGAAATTTTCTATTAATTGATTTCTATAACATCAGAGAAAACTTTCCTTTCAAAATTAAATGCTAGGCCTCAGCTGCCTGATTTTGTAAACTTTTAAGCAGAGGAGGTAAATTAAAATTGTATTTGAGCTGCAATTTTTAATATGCGATAAATATCTATTAAACCCAATTTCCTTTAAAACATGTGATAGTCCCCGGAAGAGCAATTCATGAGTGGTACTAAAAGTACAAGTGCTGCTTTATTTGGAAAGGGACTCCCAATCACACAATATATGCATTTACTTTTTATTGGCCAGCAAATATTCACAACTAGCCTGTTAGTTTTTTAATATCCCAAATTAAACAATTTTGAAGTGTTTGTGACTTGATCTGATCATACAACTCCTTAAGAGCCTTAAAAGTGGCACTGTACTGAGTTTTAGTTGGCTCTGCCTGTGATTCAGCTCCCAAAGCCACTGCCCTTTCTCCGTTCCATCCCCAAAGTCGTGCAATCCGGAGTGACTGAGATTCTGTGATTTACTCTGCACCCCCTGCACTGCCTGCACAATGCCAAGGAAAAGACTTCAGCAGATTGCTGGGGTCCTACTGCTGCCTCTCTTGCTCCTGTGCGTGGTGGGAAGCAGAGTACATTGCATTTGTGCATCCATCTAAACAAGCTTATTTAGGCTGAATTCCTACAAGAAGCGTGTGATGAAAATAATCACAACACGTGTCCATGAATTTAAAAGCTCAACACTGTAATTACTAATTCTATAGTACAACAATGCAGAGTGTGGGACCAATTGTCTAAATACACAAGCCATTTAATTTTGCTAATTGTAGCAATTAGACTAGCTTGCATGAAGCCCATGCTCTCAGCAGAAAGCCAAATGGAGTAAGTGGCAAACTGCCATTTATATACCAGAGACACTATGTTATGAAATCCTCCCTTGACTGTTTGTAGAACTATGTCTTTTCATTATGGCATTGAATCCATTCCTCTTTATTCTCATAAAACAGATGAAATGCAAAATGAAAACAGATCCTTTTAAAGATGAGATTTAAAAAAGAAAAAAAAAAAAGAAAAAAAACCCCAACAGATTACTGCAGTTCACATATAGTGGTTTTTTGAAACAAATTCTGTCATCATTTTCACTTGGCTGCAAATTGCTGAGTGGTTGGCTTCTGAGATGATTTCTCAAGTCTGGTATGAGCAGATTTCATTATAGGAGAGATGGAGATGACCTTGTAAAGCCTTGCTTATGCAAAGTTAGGAACATGGAGTCACTGATCTACAGATCATTTACAAAGCTTTTTTAACACAAGACAGGTCCCCTGGGACCATTTGTTTTGCTGTAGTGACAGCACTGCAGGTGTTTGGTGGGATTTCTTCACAGTTACACCAGTATGAACATGAGAAAACAAAGCCTCTGGCCTTGGGTGATGAATTCAGACCATGGTAGTGGAAGCCTTCACCTCCCAGCTGCTAACTGAAGTCAGCCAGAGACCTGCTTCATACCTAAAAGCCAGAATATCGCTTGGCTCAACCAGAAATACATACTCTAAACTTAGTGCTAAGTCAGCATGAATTGAAAGATTTCTTCTTCTTTCCTTTCTAGTTCAAACATTTAGGAATATATCCATTTTGACCGAGTTACCATTATGTGATTCTTTTAAGGAGACTTTGAAAAATGTCTCTGAAACCAGTCGTTTCCAGTAATCCTTACAAAAGCCAATTGCTGACCACACATTCATTAAAGGAACTTTTTCTAAACATGTAAGCTTGGCTCCTGTCCTTATATTTTGTTCTCAATGCTTAGCATTTAGTTCTTATGCAGAGGATCTTATATACCTATTAGTAAGCCATCTGCCTACCCTGAATCCTGGAGCAAAGAGGACAGATATGCAAGATGCAGGGGCAAAAGTCTTCTTCAGCACATTTACAGGGTGATTTACATGAGCTAGAAAGGTAAGAGAGAAGCTTGTGTGTAATTACAACAGAGTTACAGACACCATACTCATTGGTAGAGATCTACGAGAAATTGTGAGATAGGTAGCAGCTAATAGGAAGATCAAATCTAAACTTCTACATGCAAGGCACCATAAAATAAAAACAGCCAAGAAACTTTAAAGTGTAACCAAACATCTCGTTTCCAGGAATAGTTGGGATAAAACTTTAAAATGTCGCAGATTTGTCAATGTAACTAGATGCTACACTCATAGAAAGACATGACTGTTATGGATACAAACGTTTTCTCTGTCTGTAGATTTCAGTCTCTTATTTCAGATATCTTTGGAAGCAATCAGTTCTGGATCTTGCTTCTGGGCATGCTGTAGCCTTAAGCATGGTAGCAGCTTTTCTGCACAAGATCTGTGCTGCTGTAGGAAAGTCCACATCCTTTCAAAGAAGCTTTGTGTTCGGGTTTTTTGCACTGAAATAAACCTCACAAAAGCATTTCTAGTGTGAAACAGGTGTGTCCACTCAGCCACCTAGTGTGTAAAACGTGCCACAAAACAGAACTTCACTGATAAGTGATTTCCTCAAGGTAAAAAAGATGCCAGCTGAATGTCTAGAAGAGCCTTCACAGACATAACAGGGCTATAGCAAGATGTAGGCTGTTTGGGTGCTACGAGTCCTCTCAGGGCAAGGCCTGGCCATAGTCTAGCACTCTCTCCCCCACCTCATGCACCAAAGAGCTCACAAAGAGGACAACCACATACGTGGGCTGGGTGAAAGCCACAACACACTGGGACCAGACACCTGGCATGCTGTGGCACACGCACAGAGGTCGGCACAGGCACATCAGGGGCCTCAGGCTAATACTGTGATCCTCCAAACTGCATTAACCAGGAGCTCCCAAACTTTTTATGCTAGACGTTGAAGTACCTAAAGTTTGGCTTCTGGACTTGGTCAGAAACACCTTGATCTTCACAGTACAGAGTAGCTCAGCTCCTATCTCCCACCGAAGCCTGCCAGGATCCCCTGAGCAGGTATTCTGCCCATCTTACCTGAAGGACTCGGGTCCTCTGGGGTGCTATCAGACAAAGCTTTGCAGAGAAATACTCATGACTGCTTTTCCAGCTGTAGATTTGTGGCAAGCAGAGACCAAGAGGAGAGCCAGGCTCAGTTATCTCTTCAACTAGCAATGATTCATATCTCCAGCTACTATCTCTCAGGGGAAGGCTATAAGGCTGCATGCTATTGAGGAGAAGGGCATGCTCCCTCCCTCTAATTTTGAGGCTGTTCTTCCTCTTCATGGAAAACATAAAGGTTATCCTGTGCAATGTAGGCATACTTCTAGTATTTTGATGTATTAGGTCCCCTTTATGTTGAGAACGCTGAAGTTGTTGCACACATCCAGTGCCATTGCCCGCATCCAGCCAGAGTAATGTCTACAGTAAAAATTTGGAACAGATGCAAAATTACTCTGCTCACTTTCCAATGTGACCAAAAGCTGTATGGACATGGTTAGCACTGTGACAAACCCTGAATCTCTACACACTGCCTTGAACCAGGTCTATTAATGCACTGTGTGCTACTCTGGCCACATTCACCTGGTTTCTCATTAGAGCTCAGGCAGACTTTGTGTGTGCACCAGAGTTACACCATGTAGCTTATCCATAGTTCCCTGAGCCTGTGGTGCACTCCCAGTTCTTTTGACAAACAAAGATCAGTTTGGGCTTAGCAAAGGGCAAACGGGCTCTGTGCTGTCTAGTGAAGCATGTGGAGCAGACATGGTTTCTCTGGACAGTACGTTTGAACGGCAGTTGTGTGCAAATTGTCCAGCTTATGGTGAATGTAAATATGTTCAGTGCCCACAGTTTGGAGCATGCTATAAAGAGTACTATTTGTGAAAATATTTGTTTTTCTCATAAGAAAAATACTAGGATCACGTCTTGTCCTTGGGACAAAATTTACAGTATCAAATGCATTTTTATATATATATATATATACAGACACGTATATATAGTGTGTGTGTATGTATACACATGACAATGAGTCCCGAGATTCTATTAGGATTCAATCTTATAGTTTATTTAAATTCTAAGCCTAAAAAAAAAAAATATCAGGAGCATTGTCATCAAGGGTAATCAATTGATAACTGCAAAAGGAAAAGAACATTATTGGAAAACACGTCTCAGTCATTATTGGAGACAGCTTTGCAAAGTATAATGCCAGTACATCAATGAAAAGTTGTGGAGGAAATAAGTCTAATGCTATATTTCATCATCTTAAATATTTTTGTAAAAGAACAGAGGGGCGGGGGGGGGGGGGGAAGATTTGTACAAAATAAATAAGCATCTACCACATTTAGTTAATCAAGGAAAAAAATAAGCAAATGGCAAAGGGATCAATTGAACCTTTGTTTCATTTAACATTTGCTGTATTTGTTTCACTGACTACCAGTTATCAATGTCAGTAGGTTCTGAAGGAAATAACCTTCATTAATTAGAACAGTTTACTTGAATTTCGACTGAAGAACACTAAAGAGTGTTTGTTATCCAACACAAATGCGGTTGCCTGATACATGCTGTCAGAAGAGAGATTTTCTTGTTCATGGATTAAGTACTGAAGATAAATTTCAAATGCATGTATTTGAAAACAATACCTCTGTCAATTTAAATGTACCATGCATATACAGTAGCTATTTCTGGAATTTTAATTAGTGATGCTTTTTTAAGTATGTGTTCTACATTACTATCTGTGTATCCCAGATTGTTTCTTAGATAACAATAAGAATTAATTTTAAATTTTATGAAGCTGAGGAGAAGATTACTAGCTAGTGAAGGCCCTTGTTCCATTGACATTCAAGTGTATGTCTCAAGTTCCTGATCTGAGTCACCATTCAGCATTAAGGATAGAGTCTGGAAAACATAGTAACTTTCCAACAGGATCTGATTTATGCACAGAAAGTTCTGAAATTGTAACAGCGACCTGGTCAGACAATATCAGCAGCTACAGAGAGAAAGTCCAAAGGTAGTCACTAATGACTCCCAGTGCCATCCCCTGTATTTCCATTCTGGACACACCCAGCCTTCCTGCCGGCCAGCATCCACCCGTGCTGTGGTCGGTCCTGGTGCCGGCACCGCGGGAGTTGGCTCTCGCTGAAAGGGAAGACAAAGTAGGCAGCTCGTTTCCAGCTCCAGTTCCCCCTGGCTTTGGGCTGGCCCACAGGACATATTTCACTGAGAACACCGAGACTGCCACACCGATCTGAGCAGGATTTAGCCTTTAGACAGCACTGTACGGACAATGAAAAATCTCCCTCTGTCAGCGGAGAGGGCAGCTGCCACTATTTATAGTTGCAAAGTGCTGGCGTATTGTCATGTATTCATGGCTGCTATTGATTCCTCCTTTTTTATTTTATTGGAACAGCTTGGAACTTGTCAAGCTTTGCTTAGGTTGATTTGCTGCTAATTAATTCAACAGACATTTTTAATCTTGCAAATTTGTGACTTGTAATACAGTAATCAAGCTCCCGTGAGCAAACATTAATCAGCTGGGGAAGAAAAAAAAAGAAAGCAAGCCATTGTTAACTGTGTTCAGCATGGTGCCCACACTGGAAAGAGAGATCTAGAAGAAATGCAACATTAGGAAATTCTTCCTAGCTAAGCTTTCATCATCCATTTTATGAATCATTCATCCATTTGATGTTTTTTACATACAACGAGTTGTATTTAAAAGAAGATTGCTGGGATTAAGACAGCTCTAGTTACCATCAATGGGGAAATGGCCAGATTTCTCTCTGGCCATCTATGTTCTTATCAACCAAAAAGTCATTCTACCCAGCTGCAGCACAATTTAATTTCTGAGGTGACTGTACTGGTTGTGGAACGATGTATCCTAGAGAAATGACTGTAACAAAACAAACACCGCATTTAGCACCAGCACTAAGAACTGGGTGAACAAGTGGAGAAAATATTTTATTCATAGTTTTTAACACACAGGTGGATTTTAACTTCTTTGACATGAAGCAGAAGGGAAAAAAATATAATGTTGCCTATATTGAATCTGATCTCTTGAATGAAGAAATGCTTGTGGTCAACAAAGCATTTAAGTCCTTTCATAAGCAGGAAGGATGTAGGTTAGTACACTTGCAGTTTATAAAAATCAGTAAGAAGAAGCGGGTGGTTTAATATTTAACCTAACATTGGTACTTGGAGGAACACGGTTACAGCCACACAGGGCTCAGCAAGGGCTCGTGGCTTGGCTTTACCCCCTCTTGGTACAGAGTTTTCAAGCAGGGTGCTGTCACGGCCCCCTCCGGTCCATCTACACAGGGTCCACGTGTATGTACGTCAATGAGTAATCTGTACATACGTTTTGTCGTGGAAGGATCATCTCTGGCAACCTTAGCAGGGAGGCCAGAGATCAGAAAGACACGAAAGCAATTAAATGATTCCTCCAGTCAGGATTAGGAGATGGTTTGTGAAACACTGTGAAAAAGCTGCCCCTGCTGTTTCAGTGGATAAAGGGAGGAGCAGTCTTTTAACAGCAAAAAGAACCAACAAACCTTAATGCCAAAATACTATTTATGGTGCAGTTACTCCCTCCTCTAGAAGACATTGACTGAGAAAATTCCAGGTATGTTACAAACTACCTGAAACACAAAGGGAGAAAGTGAAAGATACTTCTTAGATATAACTTCATTGCTGCTGACAGGAGTTGTTTATTAGCAATAAGATACAAGGGTGTCTCAAACTAAGGCCTGAGAGACAAGGGGTTTGTATGGCTGTTACGCCAGTGGTTGTTAAAATTCGAGATCATAGTTCTTTATTATAGATTATAGGTCAAATTTATTTTATTTTACAGAGGATAAATCTCAGAGAGCTTCCACAAAAAAAAAAAAAACCATAAGGTTTAAAATAGGCTCAGAAGATGGGCTTTTCTGTATGTGGAATATTACAAGGCTTGGTGTTGTTCAAGTGCTTGTGCATTTTCTCGTGCTCTCAGTTTCTCATGCAGTACATCTCAAGCAAATAGTGGGTTTGCAGGTGCATGTTCCTTTATCACTAATACTTCTTGCACCAACTTGTTCATGCACAGCTGAGGAGCACATACTTAAGGAGATGTGTGCCTGTAAAGATGTAGAGCAGGAAAAAATAAAGAAGGTAGAGATCAGTAGATGACGTGGTAGAAGCCTTATTATATTTACGGAACAGCTGTGAATCTTTAGAGTAGGTGAGCTCTCAGAGTGTTTGTTCATGCTCAGGTATTCTGTCACTCAGCCCATCATGGAAATTACTGCTGAAGGACTTTCAACTATATTACAAGTTATCATCAGTCCTTTCTGGTTCAGAAGCAGGAATAGTATCATCCTGATTTCAGCAGAAATTATTATGGAGGCATCCATAGCCTCATGCATGATCTGTAAATGTTGCATGCCACACTTCAAAGATTTGTTCAAATAAGTTTGCAAAATTTACTAGATGCTGTTCTGATCTTTTTACTTGCTTCCATTTTCCTCCTGTGCTTACAAGTCTCATATGCAAACCCCACCAACGAGATAAGACAATGCTTAGGTTATCTCAGACTTTCTTTTCTCATGTCATAGTACAAAAATTCATGTACATAACACCTGGCTACTGAGATAACCTCTGTAGTTAGAGAAAAGCAAGTTAAAGGTGCAAATACTGAAGTACTTTTATCAAGTGCAAAGCAGGAGCAATTTTAAAGATAGCTGTCCCATCTTACTGCTCAACTGATCTTACTTCATCATTCCAAAGCCTTGGTATATGCACATAGTAACCTAGAAGTAAATGTCTTGTGTTCCTGAGATCATATCTGACTCACAGAACAGTCACTAACTGGGGATCATGCTGGATTAGCAAGCAGAGATCTGCTATCCCAGTGCAGTTCTTCTTTAACAGGACTGCAGTCCTTTAAATCAATTCCCATTGATTCTCAAGGGCAGAAACTATCCTCTGCATAATTTGATCTGCTTGAGGGGACAGATATTTTGCTGTCTGTTCTTTGAGTTGTGTATTATTAACAAGCTAATGTTTATTCTAGTAAATGAGCATCATTGTATTTTCCTGCAGGTGCCATTCCATGTATAAGGCTGTCTCAACAGTGGAAGCTGACTCTCTTCTTCCCATGCTTGCTTACCTGCCTCTTTAATCAGTTGTTATTTCTCATGCTGCAGAGCCATGCAAAACGCAGCCTGACTTCTGGATTTGACCTGTGGCATTAGCAAATGGGAGAGTCATCTTCTCACTGTAAGCCAAGTGTATTGGAAATGGTACCCACTGGAATGCAATAAATATGGTTCCTTAACATGCTGATTTTAATTTTCTGGTAATTTTTTAATTCCTGTAGTTTCCAGTTTCCAGAGTAGAGCTGTCCTTTAAACCTTTGTGCAGCTCTCTGTATTCTTCTTGTATTAAAAAAAAAACAAACCAAAACCAAAACCAAAACCAAAACATAGAAAAGTAAAAAAAGAAAGTAAACCCAAATTTAATTGTTCTTCCTCAGTATACATTGTTCTCTTGAAATTTGTGAAGTGCAAGGAGCATGTCAGTTAATTCACATCGGACATTCCAAATGGATTCCTACAAAAAATACTAATAAGCCCAGTAGTAATTAAAAAGAGCATATTCTTGACATTAGAGCAGAATGTATGCTCAAATAAAGCTAACTAATTCACATGTGCTTCTACCCTTCATCTCTTAAGATACAGAACATAAATTTTGTTTTCAGATTGACTGGTGAATTTGATTTGTTTTGGGGAAATGTGTGCAAAAGTGTTTCTAGGCTAAAACAGGGGAGCCTTCCAAAGCAATTTCACATGAGGCAAGGAATCCTAAAAGACAGACTTGTTAACAGCGGTGCTTACAAAACTTTCTTGAATGATCTACAGTTAAGCAAAAAATTCAAACCAAAAGACATTCTTAAAGGACTAATAGAGAAAATCTGCCTGGTGAACACATCAATACGTCATACTTACACCAGCAGTCTAAACAGGAGCATTTATTATACTGGGATTTGCTTTGATTACAGGCAGTTTATAACCATAAAGGGCTTCCCTGAAGGTCCACTGTAGCAAATGAATTACTTTCTTTTGACTTTAATGGAGTCCAGTAAGCCCTGGGTGTAAGCATGTGGGCATTTTGCTTTTAAATTTCACAGTGCCTCTCTAAGTGAAATTTATTTTTAAGGAATCTCTTTAACAAGTATTTTACAGCTCACTTGAACTTTACTATCAAGTGGAACTGTCAGCCATTGTGTACCCAATACTGATTAGGCTGAGTCAATGAAAATGTCTGAGGAATGAATGTCAGGCTTTGTACTAAAGAACAGTCCACGGGAAATAATACTAAAGCATTTCTAGGTCTTCCAGCTCTGTTAGTCACTGGATGAGGCCAAGATACCTGGCTGGATTCCAGGAGAAATTAAAATAGCCATTTAAATTTTCAGATGGCTTATTAATATGTTAATTATATTTAAATATTTTCTATGAAATAAGTATCCTTTAAGCTATACTTTTCAATTTCAAGAAAAATCCACATCTCTCTATAAAGCCTAAGTCACTAGGTTTCAGGGCAGCAGGAGAAAAACTGGACAAGTTGGGGAGGTGAAATTTTATCCTAAGCTCAGGCAAGAGTCCTCCTGCTTTCCCTGCCAGCCTGCCATCTCAGCCCTCCACGACACTTGCCTGTCACACTTCACCACGAAACCCCTGAAAATCTATCTAGGATTTGGATCCTGTCAAATCTTATTTCAGTCTTCGATGCTGGGGCACACGGGAAGGGGATGGAGACACTTCAACGGCACAAGGGTAGGATCAGGCACACGCAAGTAGATCCTCTTTTCTTTGGGTTTCTCCAGTGGCTACCACTGACACAGCTGAACTAGTGATGAGAGAGGGGTGGCTTCTTCTTGGGACAGAAGTTGTCTGTGAGTACTGGGACTTGGGAATATTATCTGTGGCATGATTCTGTGAAAATGAAAGGAGGCGAATAAAAGTTATGATGCAGTGAAGAGGATGCCTGTGTGTGTCAAATACCCACAATGTCAAAATGCTGAGACATCAAGCTGGGTGCCTAGACTGTAGAGGTTAGTGCTAAAACCACAAACAAGTTTATTAGCTGGTGCAATGCAGTCCTTAAAGATGCAGTTTGTAGTTTTCTGTCGTTTGCAAACTGACATGCATAGAGAAAAACAAAGGATTGCCTTTACTGTTGTTCCACATGAAGAAAAAGATTTTTACATCTGTTTCAAAAGTGTGCCTTTAATCATCTTTGTCTTTTATGAAATAAGGCCTGAAAAATAGTTCTGTCCCCTTCAAAATCAGAATATCTTTTTCTGCTTAGGTGTACATAAAACTATAAAGCCTTGACTTCTCTGAGAAACTGAGATTCTCGCAGCCCCATTCCCGCTCTGACTCAAAAAATCTGAGCACCTGAGCAGGAACTCCTAAGAAATATTTTGGGGAAAGCTGCCATACTGCACCATGCTAAGAAATCTCACACTCCAGTGTTCAAGTTTTCCACTTAGTTCTGTGGCAAGAACAGGAAAAATTAAAAGCCACCATGTGCAGGATGTGCAAGTGTGATTGGCAATTGCCAGCGGTTCTGCCACCATAGTACATAGGTTCAGCACACTGTGAACATCAGTGACTCCACATTTTGGGCTGCCAGAGTTTAAATTGGTCAAAACCACTCATCACTTTTGAAAATCAGAATCAAAATACAGGGAGCTTAAAAAGGTAAAGTTAAAAAGGGAAAAAAAAAAAAAAAGAAAGAAAGAAAAAAGAAAAGGCGAGGCAGGGGGGAGTTTCAGGATTCCCTTGTTTAATAGAAAAAAAAAAAGAAGGCACAAATACATTTTTCTCTTTCATATGTTATATGTAGACCATACGTACACATTTCAGAAGTACAAACCCTATGTTTTCACAGGCCAATTAAAAAAAAAAAACCAAAAAAAACCAACCACCAAAACTATTCCAGTTTGTGATGCTTCCTGCTGTGCTTTCTTCAAGCCAGGTGCCTAGCGCAGAATTCATGACACCAAATTGCACGTACCCATGTTGTGAGCATCAGCAGGGAGGTCTAACAGTAGGACTCAGAAGAGCCAGCACATCGCATGTTCAGTAATGGGGTGCTAGGTTGCTGCTGCTGAAGACAGGAACACGTCTCTAAGTTCATCTGCCTCCTAGAAATAGGCTTTGTTTGTGAAATTCATTCCCAGAGCCTGAAGTTGTTTCTCGCACCTGCACACAGAAGTTGTGCATTTTGGTAGAGAAAACTGCCTGTTCCTCTTCCTTGGCAGGATGGGAAGGGAAAGCTGAGTCTGCCTCTCCACCGTGAGCTATTAGCCGGAGCTCTGGGACCACGATGTGAGCTCAAATCCCTGCTTAGGCTGAGTGGACTCAAGCCAACACTTCCTTGGTGACTGTCCTGTCTGCAGGAGGGGGAACACAGTCCCTGTCTCCAGATGAGAAAAGGTCACCGTGAGGGCTGAAATGCAATTGTTCTGGGCTGTGACTCTGTGGTCCAAGGTGGAGGCTGATCCTCTCTTTGGGGACTGCTCGGTGCGCGGGGTCTATGCCTGGGCTGGGTGCGCACACACAGGCTCTGCAGGAACATCATGTGGGGGATCCCCACTACATGGGCACATTCCGCATAGGTCCAGACGTATGGATACATCCAAGGCAGCCTCCCAGGACATCTATCTAAACAGTCCCCAGGAGATGTAGGCACAAGATCCCCGACCCTGTGACTCTCAGGTGGCCTCGGTGGAGGATGGGTGTGTAGAAGTTCACCCAAGCTGAGATGGTGCTGCCTCTGGGCACACATGGTGGCACATCTTCAGGCATTCGCAGTGTATTTCTGCCTTCCAGGAGCTGCAGTCCCAGAGCTCGGCCAGATCCCATGTGATGCCTGATAAAAAGTAAATTACTTCCTAACAGTATAAAAGGCCTGTAAAAAAATGCACATGCAAATAGACTCAAATACTTGAAATTCAAATTCCAATAGTATATTCTGTGTTCATTCCTATGTATTAATACTAATTATTTTTTTTCAGAAATCATAGTTTCCTGCTTTAAGTTGTTGCATCATACAAAACTAGTATCTATCCAAATGAGTGGATTTTTACTGTATATGTCCTGGGTTTAGTTTTTCAGTTATTTTTCATAAATACATTCTACATCTAACTACCTCAGCTGCCTTTTGTTTTGCTTTGGCGCATATGAAGTCATGCACTTTCTATATTTGGGGATTTGGGGGGAGGTTTTCTTTCCATTTTGAATAACCAGGTTCAAAGCCATGTTGATCAATTTATAGAGGAGATCAATCTAAAAAGACATAGTTATTGACAGTTGCAGAACATACATTTTATTTTTAGGTTCTGTTGGGGTATAGTTTAACAAAAAACACCATAAGCTGCTTATTAATTTGCCTTAAAAAATGTGTGCTCTTTCCTATTCAAGTCATGTTATTTAACTCTTCTCTTGTACACAATTTATGTGACAAAGACTAACATCATGGCAGATAAACAGCAAATTGAACAGAATGGACCAATAGTTTCTCAGTTCTCTGTTGTAAACTGTTGCATTATACACTGATTGTGCTAAAATAATTGTTACTGTGCTTATACTCCTTAGTCACCGTTGCGGAAATAAAGTGATGGAAGATCACATATGTGTTTATGGATCAGTGTAGATATCCCTCCAGTACAAGCACAGTGACTTGAGGTGAATGATAATCATTGCAGAACTTGTGCTTTGACTTGTAAACATTGTAAAAATGTATTTGGTATTTTATTTGAAATGAAGAATCGAAATAGTTATTAAAAAAAAAAAGAAATCTTCCTGTAAATATATATATTCTGAATCCATGTATACAAACATTCCTTTAGAGTTCAGATTGTGAAGTGTGTCTTTATTGGCTAGAGACCACTGCCTCCCGCGACAGGGGTTACATGTGCTATAGTAAAGAACACAGTGTGTGAAGTATTTGATGTACTGCAGTACCATAGTTCTTTTGGTCTGTTAAGTAAGTTGCAATTTGTGATGAAACGAAGTTGAAAGTAGTGCTTCATACTAACAAATTTCCTTGGTTACAACTTGATTTTTCTTGTAAAACTTAAAAGGAAAACTTGAAATTTTATATATTTGGATTTTGTAGATTTTTTTTATTTTATTGCAACACAAGGTACCAAAATCATTAAATAAAGTACACTGTGGTCATTTTACCATGACTCTGGAGTCTTTTTTAAAACTTTTATTCTGGTAGATGGGCAAAAAGATGCTAACTTTTCAGCTTCTGAAATTATTACCAAGCAAGATACAAGTTGGCTCAGCCTGGACAATTCTTTGGGACAGATGGCTTCCAGAGATCCTTTCCACCATTACTTGTTCTGTGATTCTGGGCAGTACTATCACAGGAGCTCCCATACCTGAGCACAGGAGGGATGCAAGTGGCTCCCAGGCTACCTCTGGGACTGGGAGAAGACTTGACCTGGGACTTGCACAACCTTATGCGGGGCCACCTTCCCCAGCCAGTCCATGGCACCAAGGAGGGGAGAAGCAACTGGAGCCTGACTTCACCGCCAGAAAAGGGAATTTCTGGGCTCTGCTCTCAAGGTTGTTGGGGGAGTGCAGAAACCTAGGACTCCTCCTACATCCGAGAAGGGCCCTGCTCACAGGGGACAGAAGAAAGTGCTTCATTGCTTTATTCTCCCTTCAGACTACAGAAAGCATGGCTGTTCCATGATCCCCGTTGAGCAGTGGAGGAGAGAGATCTGAGACTCACCCAAGCCTTGTCCTGAGCCCGATAACTAGGAAAAACTCAAGGGAAGATGCAGCTGCTTTCTTGATCTTACTGTGTTCAACCCTGCTTGAGTTGAGGAGGGTTTAGTTTCTTCCACTTCTGCCTCCTGGGCAAGTGCTTTATCATTAGATTGTTACACAAGTCATTTCTGTCTTTGGCAGCATCTCCAGCATCCTTAATAGCCCTCTTGGACTCCATTGACACATTTGTGTGTGCAATGTCACCCCAAGCAGCACGCAAAGTTTGTGCAGTGAAGCCCAGTGCCCAGATCTCCCAGGCTTTCTGTCTTGTAGCCATGCTCCCACTCCTTCTTAAATGCTGCTTCTTGGGCTCCCTCAGGTGACTGAGAAAGGGAGGCAAGGCGAAAAGACCCCACCAAACAACTAAATAATTGGCGTGGGTTCGAAGAGAGGAAAGAATATATATGTGTAGATTTTGGGTAAGTGAATTTGACTGCAAGTAGGGACGATATGCGACTGATAGATTCTTCAAGGTTTTGTTTTTCATGTGTATCTTGTTCGGCTGAGGGTATGAAGGCAGCAGTTTGTTATTGTAGCTTGGCAAAGCTTAATGGAGAGAACAGCAGCCCAGCAGCGCTGCTGGTACCTGTCTTATTTCAAATGAGTCCTAAATCCTCAGTGCCTGTTACCCCTGTGACTCCCCACCAACGGCTTGGAAACCAAAAGGCAAGTAATAGAAACACACTCTTAAAGAATTTTCTCACCTGATCATGTGAACCAGGGGGCAAAGACATCAAAGCCGCAATCTTGAATGCTGGAAAATCATTTGATGAGACCTCATAAGTAGATAAGCGGTGAGATGAAAGAGCATTCCCCAGAAAAGCAGCACAAGGAGCATTTTAGATCTTCTCTGCTAAGCTGGACTGTACCACACCTCCAAAGAGACACTTATCTTGGGCAAGGTGGGTGGCTGGGCCGACCACTTGGGCAGCCTTTCTGAAGCCAGGACTCCCCACCTAAGGATCTTCTCCTTGCATTCAGGTGTCTCTCAAAGGAGCTGGAGACCTCTAACATAGCTTGCTACTCCTTTACCCGAATGTGGGGTTGGATGGGACACATTAACTGGGGGGGTGGGGGGGTGGGGAGCAGCTGCAACAGCGTGGGACTAGTTAGCTTGGGCTAGAAGGGATTTATGTTGCATGTTTTTAGGCAAATTATTAACCTCTGAGGCAAAAGCTTTCTTCAGGAGGCTTGTAATGAAAACCTTCTGCATGAAAGAAGCAAAGCAGTTTCTTTTTAGACTGAAGGCCAGTTTAATTAGATTCTTAACAACAGATTGAGAGAAAATGTTTGCAAGTGGCTTGCAAAGTGCTTATTCAGAATACTTCTTGTCTATCCTGCCTTAAAAGAAGACAGAAATATCTACAGTTCCAATGAAAAAAACCATGCTGGTTCCATATAGTTCCAATGAAAAAAACCTAAGTACAGGGACGTGGTAGTAAAAGCCCCAAGTGTCTTGGCAAAATCATTCAAGCAGGGTTTTCCTCCTACTTTACTTAGCTTGGGAGCTAGCACGAGGCTTGACTTAATGCTGCTAATAATGCACTTTGAGAGCTGTGTGCATGGGAAGGAGCCCTTTCTTCCTACAACAGCAATGGGAAACTTGGAAAGGGAGATTAGAGAA
The DNA here is from genome assembly GCF_017639655.2 of Falco naumanni. Lineage (NCBI taxonomy): Eukaryota > Metazoa > Chordata > Aves > Falconiformes > Falconidae > Falco > Falco naumanni. Next base: position 74,204,062 of record NC_054056.1, read on the forward strand.
CAGAAGTTACTCTTTTTCTCCTGAATGTTGTGCAGGTATAAAATGCTTTTTTTCAGTGACTTCAAAAACGAAGCTGGAAAGTAGGCAAGTAAGCACTGGTATTGTATAGTATTTTTGCTGTGGGAGCATTTCAGACCCATGGTCAAGCATAGAACCACGGGTGAATTTGATGTGAGGAGGGGCTGGAAACCTACTCTCTGGCACGGGTTTGGGCTGAGTGAAGTCTAAAGTACAGTACGCTGGAAAGTGTGTTGTCCACACAATAATGCATATTTTAACTACATTAGTGTTACTCTTACGTGCCCATCTGCGCCTCTTTTCACTGGGCAAGGGGAGGACAGCTCAATCAAGCATAGCTCCAGAGGATGTAGAGCCAGAATGACTGGAGGGGTGGCTTTAGATGTGTTTGCTGCCACTTAGCACACCAGGCCATGCTTCTCTAGGAGGCCACATAGACTTCACATCTGTTCTTAAGCAGCAGGGTTTTGCAAGATGGAAAGATTTCTCATTCACAGGAGGCTAGACAAAAAAAAAACAGAGGACAAAGGGATGCTCATGCTTACTGTGTCTTCAAGTAACCAAGTAATTTATTTTTAAATGGGCTCTTGGTTAACTATCGTGAGCATAAACTACACTGCCATGACCACACCCAAATAATACATGGTGTTTCCTGCTGCTGTGTGACAGCTACGTGTGGTCATAGGACTTAAATTATTAACCAAGTAGACCGGTTTATGGAAGGCAAGATCACTGATAGCGTCTCAAAACACAGAAGGATAAGGTTAAGTATATTACCATTATAAATATTGGTATTGAGCTAATGGATTAATACTGGTGTTGTTGACTGCTGCAATTAATCTCCAAACCATCTCATAGTATTAAGCAAGTTAATCTTATATCAGTTCTAAATTTCCTGTGTTGGTAAAGACTCTAGCAGTCCAAATTTGGATTTTGATCAATTCATTAAACTCCAAAGGACATTTAGATACTGACCTAACTTCATTTTTAACGTCTGTGACTAGTGGGGCTCTGACAGTAGTCAGTGTTAGTAGTTCCTCTATATTCCCACTAGCATTGTCCCTACTTTATTCCATCTGTTAGCTTCATGCACTCCTTCTGCCATGCCAGTGGATCCACCATTACAGCGCAATGAATGTAGTTTCTCTTCCCCAGGCCAGTGTGATACAAGAGGCACCATGACCAGGCTCAGTTTAGCCACCCTCTGCAAACCAGCTATTTCACAACCTGTAGTTACAAAAGAGTACAAGGGAACACCTGGAGGCTCCTTCAGACTGAGCAAGCAGCATTATGAAACTCAGCCCTTCCTCATTGCATGTTTGTCCCTACTGATCTTTTTTTCTCGTCTGATGATTTTGTAACTCTTCCAAGATTCTCCCTTTAAGGCATTTTCTTTTTGTGTGTGTTTGCTCATTTATTTTAAATGCCCATTTGTCTCTGATATTTGGTTTTGTGTTTTCCTTTGGGTATTTGTTTTTGCTTTGGGCTGTGCTTGCCATCTGTTATGTTTGAGTTTCCATTTCAAACGCGGTCACCTTTTCCTGTTGATTTTGACTTCAGCCGACTGTGTTGGTGCAGCAGTGGGAGAGGAGCTGTGTGGTTATGTTACAGTTGTGTGGCGTTTCATCAGAGGTCTAATGGCCTGAGGAATGTCCTAACAAAATCCTGATAGAAGCCTGAAAATTAACCCACCTCTCAACTCCTCTGACTGCTCAGTGTTTTCTTGGGTACCCTGTGCCATCTTCTGCCTACAGGTTCACCCCAGGATCTGTTGTGCTGACTTGGAATTTGACTTTCGTGCATGACTCCACCTAGCCCATATTTTAAAATAATAATTTTAAAAAACCAACAACAACTCAAAATAAGAAGACTCTGCCTTAGCTGGGCCATAATATCCTAGAGCATTCACCGTTTCTGAGGAATGCAAATAACTGCCATGTGCTTAAACTCTGCTATCGTATAAAGCATATAGCATGCCTTAATGAGCATCTCCAAATATCATACCCATGTGAGCAACATACACAGTGCAGTCTGTGTTTGTAAAGGAAAAATAAGGTTGAAGCTTAAGTTTCATGTTATGGTATGAAGGCAGAAATGGGCTGGTTTGCCTCCTTTGAGAAGCACCTGTGCTCACACAGAGGTTACAGCTCTCTGCTCTCTGCCCCAATGGTTAGCAGGCAGAACATTATTGGCAGTTAAGGGTAAACATGCCTCATGCTTACACCTTTCTTTAAAGTGACATGAACTCCTATGTGTGACTTGTAACTAATAATGAATCAAGTTTAACCTTTAGATGGGCTTCTGCTTCTCTGATTCATCTGATCTCTAAAGTTATAATTATCCAACTGTATTTTATTTATGTAGCTAGCAGTATTTTACATTTGCGCGCATCGTCTTGTCCCAAACTGTTCAGGTAAGACATGAGATTGCATTGATAACAACTTCTTCCACACCCTAATGGGACAGGATTTCAATGCAATGGTGTATTATCTAGCATATACAATTAATTTACCTTGCCTGTAGAGCACCTCTGTGAAGCTTTGTTGCAGAAACAATTAGAGTGAAACTTCTGTCTTTGATTTCCATGCATGGATTGCTAGAATCAGACGTCTTCAGAAAATATGCAATTAAATCAGAAATGTTCTTGGAAATTTGGGGATCCAAGGAGTGTGGTCCTCAGAATTCATTCTCAGAGCTCAGTTGGACCTCTGACACACCTTTTGCTTTTCCTCACTGCAGTGAGACTTTAAACTGCAGGCTGGGGAGCGGGGAACCAAAAGGACCGTTTCTGCTCCTGCCTGATCCGTTACCCAGCCACCTACATGATGTCATCTGTGGCTTCTGCTCATTTCAAAGTTTTTTGTGCCTCACGCTCAGCACAGGGAAATTGCCGCTTGGTCTGGATTCGTCTCACCCACCATGCAGCCCAATAGAATTGCACAAGGATAAGCTGTCTGGCAGGAATTTGCAGCTCTCACCAGTGCATGCCTTGATTTAGATGGCGATACGGGTTAACGATCTGATCCAGTATGGCACATCTCCTCCCCGAGTGGTGGCTGAAAAGGCACCGCACTGTATTTCCAATCAGGTATGCCATTCCCCTGATGGCATGTGCAAGTAGGACATGAGAAACATCAATTTTAAATTCAACTTCTTTTAATATTGTTTTGAGTACAGATCTCATAAAACCTTTGCTTTAATTAACTTTTCTTGCTCAGAGAATTCATTTTCACTCACTGCCTATGCCACAGGATGCTCCTGACTGTGCATAGAGATGGCATATTCTCTTTCTGTTTCTGCCTGAAGGAGAATTAGAATAAGAAGGGAAAGTATTTGGTTGCACTTTTATCCTTTGGAGTACTTTTTCTTGTGTGCACACGTACAGCATCTTTTGAGATCATAGCTCTCATATTTCCTAAAGGAAGAGGAAGAAAAAACAGGGCAGCCTTAGAGAAAAACAAAAAATCTTGGAAGAACATAAAAGTCTTGTATTCATTACAGTTTGCCTTGAAGAGTTTATCTGACATTTCTCTGAAACCTGAGTTATCAGAAACAGTAATTTGCTCTGCATTATCTACTACCTCGATTCAAAAGAAGTACTAAAGAGGTGTCATTCGAATTCAGACAGGAAGCCAGATCTCAAGGGAGATGCTCTGCCTCTTATGAAGGCAGCTGGTGTATGGGGAAGAAAGTGGAGAAGCTTCTGGGCTCAGGATCTTTCTGTTATTTATCTCGCAACTGCCCAGTACAAATATACAAAGGCTCTGGTGCCTAGGTGTCAGGGTGTAAGTGTACAGATCAGATTGTGTAGCAGGAGCAGGCAGAGCCAGCAGGGAGATACAGCCAGTCAGACAGGGTAGGGAGAGCGTGTAATGGAGTCGGGGACCATCACCTGCTGCCTTGCCAGAGCTCAGCTTTTATCTATCACAGGGCAGTGCCCCATGTCCTGGCACTTTCCAGGTCCCATACATCTGAATTTAAGCAGAGGCTGCAAAGAGGACCGTTTCATACTGGCTTTTTCAGACCAACATCAGGTTACATGAATAACTTGCTCCCTACGTGCCACCTTGCATTGCTGCTGTCTTAGACGGTACACGGCACTGAGCTGAGCTCTTCCTGCGAGCTGTTGTGGATGCAGTATTTGGTGTGGATGCGCAGAGAGGCTCAGCTGAAGTGTTCAAAGGAATAACCTCTGCTTCGGCAATGTGGCTTTCCCCTTGTGTCAGGGCAGCAACACTTTTGAATTCTCCATGCCCTTACTGTTTCTGACATTGGAAACACTGGCTGCAAACTTCCAACCAACTTGCCTGGGGAAAAAAAATCAAAGAATGCAGGCCAGAATGTTAGCAAACCATCTCTTTTCATGCCATAAACTTCCCTGTGTAAGGATCCTTCCTTCACTTGCCCTCAGATGCCAGCAGAGGTGATGCAATGTCTGGGTTTTTCCATGCGATGTATTGTGGCATCTGTAAGTGTGAAATGAGCAGACCTAACTCCTAAAGGCAGGCAGGCATGGCTTGCTTCCAGGCTGGCCAGGGCAAGTGTCTTTTTGGGATCAGGCATCTAAAAAAAGGTTTCCTTCCATCTTAAAAAAGGCAGTAACTGCACTATCTGAGCCACACTGAGCCATCTGGCATTTTGACAGTTTTTCTAACTTAAGACAACATGCCTTGCTAGATATTAACCCATCTCTGTGCTGACAGCAGCTAAAATCGGTGAATTTTTATTAGGATGGTTGTAATGGGGCAGCACTGCTCACTAAACAATGGAGCATTACGTATGTAATGAAGCGGGGTGGGGGGGGTGGGGGGGTGTGGGGGGTGGCAAGGCAACAGCCCAGCACACTGTGCAGGATCAAACATTTCCATTCCAGATAGGCTGTTGTAAAACAAGCAGGAGAAATACACCTTCAGCTTTTCTGCTGAAATATAAAGTAAACCCAGCACACACACAGAGCAATATGGGGTGCCAGGAAGGGAAACTTGGGTCATGGACACAGGGATTACCTAGAGCCAGTCATGTTTTTTTCAATTGATTTATTCATTTATTTCATGCAGCTGCCAACACTTGCTGCACCTCTTAAAATCGACTTTGCCCCACCCCAACCATGGCACATTCATATTGGGGTGAATCACCACCACCTTCTCCCTATGCAGCCTACCTGTGCTCAGCCAAACCTCATCTCCTCTCCCCAGTTGCAAAACTGTAGCTGTTCCCAGCAGCTGGGTATTAAATCTGATTAAATTTGATGGAAGCAGGTCTTCATTCTGTCCCAAAAGAGCCAATACTACAGGCTCATGTGTTTGCCTTTGACTACCTGTCTCCACTGCTGTCTCTTGCCTGGAGTGCTGCCTGGAAGGGTGGAGGGACTGTTGAAAAAGGACAGCTTGCCAAAGAAATAAAGCTTCTGAAGGAACAGCCCCAGTGTCAGTCTTTCTCAGGAGTTTCCTCCTCTACAGGTGAAATTGCACCTTTATATTTGAGCGTATCTGTTTCCCTCGTTGTCAGACCTGCTATCTTCTGTGTTTCACTCTAGAGCTCGGGAATATTGGTGTTGCAAGTATTTGCTGAGGTGACAGCACTATTCTGGAACCTGAGTGCTTCTGGCTTTATTTGACCCTATGTGAGCACACTGCTAACACGGATGCTGTCTCCTATTTTACACATTGGAAATGGGGCTCAAATCCTCAGAGACGGGCCAATTCCTCATTGATTAAAATATTCCTATAGATTCAGTTCCTACACTTACTGAAATCTGCATTAAAATCAGGCTCTTGGGCTCCAGAAATCATTATTTGCTTGCTATCCGTGTTTGGCTGCACAGTTTGAAGAGGAGATCTGTTAGAAATCAGCACATCTACAGAAACTACTTGGTTCACTAGCTAATAAAAAATGATTAAGCATGATGACAAAGCCAGCACGAACGATATCATCTTGACATTTGCAAAGCTCAGGTGGACTGAATAATAAGGTCTGCTATTTGCCTTGCAACAGCAGCTAAAGTAGGTTCCATGCTCCTGTTTATACTGAAGAAACAGGGCATCACGCATGCACATGCATACACATACCTATGCTGCTGTGTAAATAATAAAGTCAGACAGTATCTGGTCCCGCAGCCGTTAATGGTCAGAAGATGTTAAGAGTTAAGAAACTAAAGTAAGAGAGATTAATGCATTCCAACAGCTGAGATCTTCTGGCTGCCTTTTTAGGTCATCTCTCTACTCCCTTTGCTCCCTGAAGTGTGTTTTTGGGCAGTCGCGGGTGCTTAGCTGCCCACGTGCCAGGCTCTCCTGGCTCACCCTGCTGCAGAAGCAACAAAAGCCATGCTCCGATTTTAACTGCTTGTCAAGCTGTACATCCACTGGCTTATGAAGAGAGCTTTGCAAATGAGGCACTGGGCATGGAGTAACCAAAGCAACTTGAAAGTGTTGTTTTCAGCACAACTTCAGATCTACGTATGACCTGGTTGCTGCACCAGAAGGGTAGAATAAATTGCATAGCGTAAGAGTGTCTGTTGCTTCATTTATTACAGCTGCTATGCAGAAAGTTTATTGCCTCCCAGAAATGGTATTTGTGGATACTGTACATATGGCAGAAAAATACCACAGGCTCTTTATATAAACCTTTCTCACCTGTTAGAACAGCAGTCTTCCCTTACAAGGTGTCATCTCTGTGGGGATCTTAAAGGTGGTGGTGGTGGGATGCGCATGAAGACCAGAACTTAACCACATTAACTCCTCAGCTGTAACTTCTTGTGTCTGTCTCAACACACCTGCGCCAGCCTTGGGCTGATCAAGGTATTTCAGGGCACTTGAGGCACTACAGATGGGGTGGCTGTGTGAGCCTGGCTGCTGCCCCTTCCCCTGCCTGCTCTGCCGTGCCATGCGTGCCTGCCGCAGGGCGAGCCTCAGCGCTGCGTCTGCCGGGGGCTCAGGCTCACTTTGCCCCCTGCAAAGGCAAAGCTTCACTGTGATTCAAGCCTTGCCTGAATGACCCCGGGTATCAACGTGGGGAGCCAGGGGAGCCTTCGGGAAACAATACAGACCAATGCAGTGATGGAGAGAGGAAACGGATAGCAAGCATGGCTGCTAGCTTACTTTTGAGGGGAAATCACAACCCTTGACGTGCTGCTGCCTGACAAGCAAGCCCAATGCAGCATTGACTACTAGATATCTTCTGCTACAGTCTACTGGCTTATGGGTTGCTCCAGGCAGGCTGCAAGGGCTGCTGAGATCTTCTCCTGAGGCTGCTCCTCCCAAACAAGCACCCCTGCTGTGGCTCAGCTGGTAACTTTGGTCCTGGAAATGCCATCATTACTGCTATGCTCCTGTGCTGGTGCCAGGTTTTGCAAGGAGAAAAAGGAGTCAGGAAGTTTTGTTTCTATAAATGTGACCCAATTGCCCAGAATAAGGATTCCAAAACTAGTCTGGGGTTTGAGTGTGCTTGTTTCAGCTGCAGGGCTTGGTTTATATCTTCATTAATGCATTCACAAACTAAGCCAAGTTGCAGTCAGACCTTTTCCTTCAACCTTGTTGTCACAAAGCAGGATCAAGATGCCAAAAATTCTGTCTGGAACGTAAAAATCTACGGTAATAAACATTAACCAAGCAAGCCTGCAACTGCTGTGCCTGCTAGTTAAGAAAATGAATCCATTTCTGAATAGACAGGACACTTCAAACTTTTTGGTGGATCTCAGGAGAGTGGTTTTTACATGGTAAGGAGAAATCTCAAGTAAAGTAAAATTAAGGAGTAAAGAAGTGATTGGAAAGCTGGCAGCTCCATCACAGCAGTTGAAATAGGGGCCCAGAAATGTTTCTAGGTACCTTTGGTAGACTTCAAATAAACCAAAAAAAGAACTAACAAATGTACATTGGGGTCTCCATTTCTGTTCCCACTTAATAAATAACTGAAGGAAAGACTGGAGCTGCTCTGAGCAGAGCATACACCTGACCATAAGAAACATTCTGGAAGAAAAGCAAACCCAAGTCTGGAATATATGAATATCAGTCACAACTGTAATAGGACTCATCCCAAATGATATGCCACAAATTCCCTGAAAAGACGACCCAAAATTGTGAATTCCTATCTTCCCTGATGTTTGGCACGTTCTGTTTCGCATTAAAAGGAATTAGGTAAAAATGGTTCCGTTTCTTGCCTTTTTTTTTTTTTTTTTTTACTTTTATGATCTTCTCTAAATAATACAATACACCCCCACTCCCCGTCTCTTTCTAGAACTTTGGCATCTCATGTTTCCAGATCATGCAGCGGTTTTAGCTAGAAAACAGGAGCCAAAGGTGATCTGAAGAATCATGCTGCGCTCTCTCATTACAGTAACTAGTATGGACAGCAGGGAGTGGTGGGCTTTTTCTCATGTGATGGCTGCAACACAAGGCCTGGTGGAATAGGATCTGCTCTACAACAGCCAACTCAGCTCCGTGGTGGGGAAAAAATATTGGGTCTGCCTTATATATGCAGCCTGATGTTAATTCCAAATGGCATCTTACATTTTTGTAATGTTTCAGACACACACGCAAAAGCAAGAAGTGCGAGCAAACGCTTTTGTTTTTTAAAAAATTCTCCCTACAGTTCAACAGTTTATTACACTTTTGTGACCAATTTTCTAACATGAAGAGATCGTTATAACAATTTTTAAATGTTTCAGGAAGCAACATATGGTATGCACTCAGTATATGCTGTGACAAAATTCGAGGCAGTAAGTGGTAAATTTGCAACCATCTGTGCAAAACAAAATTACTCAAACAAAAAAACCAGACAAGCAAATACTGCAAATAACCCATGCTGAGAAGTGTCATAGAATCATTTGGGTTGGAAGGGACCTTGAAGATCACCCAGTTCCAATCCCCTGCCGTAGGCAGACATGCCTCCCACTAGACCAGGTTGCTCCAAGCCCCATCCAGCCTGGCCTTGAACACTTCCAGGGATGGGGCATCCACAGCTGCTCTGGGAAACCTGGCCCAGTGCCTCACCACCCTCACAGTAAAGGATTTCTTCCTAATATCTAATATAAATCTATCATCTTTCAGCTTAAAGCCATCCCCCCTTGTCCTATCACTACATGCCATTGTAAAAAGTCCCTCTCCAGCTTTCTTGTAGAACCCTTTTTAGGCGCTGGAAGGCTGCTATAACATCTCCCTGGAGCCTTCTCTTCTCCCGGCTGAACCCCAAGTTTCTCAGCCTGTCCCCACAGGGCAGCTGCTTCAGCCCTCTGACCATCTTTGTGATTTGTGTTGAGACTACCATTCATTTTGGCTAGTTCTGAATCCAAAGAAAATATATATATATACAAAAATGCATTAGCATCACTGACCCGTTTTGTAGAAACACAGTATCTTTGTCACCGGCAAGGACCTTCACAGACATGAAGTGAATAGAACTAAGAAAGTGACATCATATTGCCTTGTGAAGTTTCAGCAGACATGTTTTGGAGGATTATCTTGCTTAACATATATTTTCTGTGCTACTACACTCAAGTAGCAATTCCAGGCACTTCCATGTTTACTTTTGGTACCGTAATTTTTTTGGTGCAAATATAACACAAAAGCAGCAGTCTAGCCTCTATGACAGGCTTAATAAGGATTAAGCACTGTAGAGCTAGCACATTGTCACCATAGCTCTATCTTTCTTTACGGAGTAATAGGATGGAGCAACTTACTGGTATACTTCTACAGCAAACCCAAGACCAGATGAATCACCCAATTGTGTTGACAATGCTGATTAACTGCTCTACCTTGTATTTGCAGTGATTAACCTCACACGGAAGTATCCTAATAATAGATGTTCAGACTGAGCTCTGCTATTACACAAGAGGACAGTAAATTGGCCAGTAGGAGTTCTGGGTCTTGCCGAGAGATAATGACAAATACCTGTTAGTACAGCAGTCAGTCTGTTTCTACCTCCAAACAACCTAAAAATGCGTATCCTGGTTATGCTGTTTGTATAGAGAAAACTGGAGCATCTTCAGCATATCCAAAGGCCAACCAGGCAATCAGCGGTCTAGTCTGCTGTTGCTAAACTCTCCTTTAAATACTTCTGCCTGACCCACAGCAAACCAAAGCAGCTGAAAGGAAAAAGCCTGGTCTATAACCTTACTTGCGAGAGTCTGCAGGTCTGCTCCCTTTTTCAACAAAATGAACTAGGTAACTCACACCCCAAATATTTACAAATAAACCTTACTAGTCAGTATTTATGACATATTGTGGAATCTTATTGCAGTGCCTGCGAAGGCCTCCTGCAGCACTGATTACAACTATTAAAACTCACTTGATTATGTGACTTTTATCTTTTACTCCACTGTTGTCTAAATTATTTTTCCTTTAATTCATTCCTTTGGGGGCTTTGATCCTTCCACCCCTATTCAGACACTCAGCAATAAGAGCTTCTCGAGGGTACTACGTGCTGTTCAAAACCACTGAAGGTTCAGCAGGGCAGGCCATGTATAATTTCATTTAGTTCACACACAATGCAAAACTTCAGAAGCCTATTCCAGTTGTCAATTTTATTCAAATTCATTTTATCAAAAAAAAGGTCTTCTATACATTTTTTATATATAGTAATAAATATGAAAGGCCTATACAAATATGAACACTTAAAGAGTACCAATACTGCCCTTCATTTTTTATACTCATCTTTCAATACTTACAGGGACAAAACTGCATTAAACAGCCAACATTATTAAAATAAATTTTACAAAATCTCAGATCGCACATGTCTGTTGTTGTCTAACAGAACCTTTTAGACTGAGTTTTCTTTTACATATATGCAACCTCAACACAAAATATGTTCAGCTGCCTGAGAATTTCATTATATAGAGTAATACACATTTTCCTCAAGATGGCCAGTAAAAACAAAGTCATACTTAAGTTATACTCTGATGCTGGAATTTGGCATTATCACTTTTAATGACATACTGTGTTAACACAATATTTTTAAAAACGTTCTGATAAATTAAAAGAACACAATTGTGCCTTCAAATAAAACCCAAGTCATTTAAAGAACTTCAGAATGGTCATTTGCTTTTACATAACATAATTCTTCCTCAAGCTTTAAAAAATTTAATTCAACATCACATAAAGTCCTTTTGATATAAAGTAACATCATGAAGTAAGTAAGCTTTTTGCAAACCATAATTTATAGACTCCTTCCCATAAAGTGGTATTTTTCTAACACAGGGCATCATCCACATGCACTTACATAGTTTCACTAGTATAAAGCAAAGCATGGATACTAAACTGAATACAAGTGAACTTTCAAAAGTTGGCAGGGGGGCTGTTGTTTTTGTTTTTTCTTTTAAGGAAAGGTCAAACCCCAACAATATTGAAAGGAGACAATGTAATATGGCAAAAAACTCTTTTGTCTTAAGGAATTTGTCCTCATCCCAAAACTGAAGAGTACCCAGATGTTAACTTAAGAACTGGAGATTAAACTTGCTGGTAATCAGACAGAATATTTCAAATATTTCCTGTTTGGACAATAAAAGCATAGGCTTTAGTTCAGAAAAAGTATAATTTACTGTAAGTGCACAAAAGCTCAAGCCTGCAATTCTTTCCTGTTCATTCAATTGTTTTCACTTAAGAAAAATATATAGGATTTGCCTCTCAACCCTGATTTAATAACTTATGCAAATAACTGTGTTTAAAGAATATGCATGTTTAACTGTTTATATATGTAACAGTTTGCATATACTAGACTCAAAGGGTATTTGGGAACGTATGTCCTGTTTTTCAAAAGAACTACTACTCTTAAAAGGAATTTTGTGCTAATTCTTTCTTTCCTTCAAAAGAAAGCTTTATAAGCTCATGTTACTAAACAGTAGTCTCATTTCCATTTCTTAAAGTTTAAATGCTTGGCTCATACTTCCAAAGGAGAATTTGCAGATTCACTGAGAAGTATACAGGACAGCTCTCTACCCAAGGGCCGATATCCAATGTGGCTCGGCCTGGAACAGCACCTGTGCTGTAGGGTTCTCGTTCACTGCATCGGAGTGGTTTCCAGTAACAAATTTATTTGGTTCACTGCAGTTCTCTAATCCACTCTCACCACTCCAAACTCTTTCTGAGCTCACCCAGTAAAACTAAACACTTTCCACCATAGGTTTTGTCGTTCTACAGACCATAGAAAGTTGACTGTTTTCCAACAGCACTAGAGTGACAACCTGAAGAAAGATTTTATAAATGCTGTACGGCATTAATCTGGCCTGCGAAACCTAGTTACAGTGATTATGATCAAGACAGTAAGACTCTAGCTCTTCAGCAGGTCTAACATTCAGGTTAAAGAGCAACCTGGAGGGAGGGAGTAGGGGAATGACACCAAAAAAAGAAAAAAAAAAAAAAAAGACAAGCGACCACATACATAAAGACTCGCAGAGCTGCCATTTAAAAAAAACAAACACACACAACCACCAACCACTTTCAAGGTAGGAATGCATTTATCACAAACTAAACTTTGCTCCATTATAAATGATTGGAAGTTTGGGTTCCTGAGCTTGATACTGGGTAGGAGGAAGGGGAAGGGAGTGTCTTGTATCTTCAATTATACAGCAGTATCATTAGGGCAGAATTTAAAACCTATTATTAGAAGAATGAATAAGTTACAAATATAACTAAGAATATTATACCTAAATAGTATTTTATTCAGAAGACCTTAATCTTCTTTCTTTTGTGTTTGAAATCGTTCCATTAAAGCCCTAAATATATTTCCTGGTATTTTCTGATGTTTTTCTATTAGAGCTTGGAGTGCTGCTTTTGTCTGTAAGGAAAGAGAAAAGTTTTTTGTCAGATTAAGTCATCTTTATATTGTTCACACATTAACACAATTTCTAAGCTCTTTTTTTCATCCTGTCAAATGTCACAAACTACTGCAAGTTCCAAACACTATTTTTCCATATTTAAGCCCACAAGATGTGTTTGCGGAATCACTGGCAAGAAACAGACCAACAAACTATCTTTTATCTCTGGTAGCTGTGCTTACAAGCTCTATTAGTGATACGCAATAGTAAAATGACAATGGAGTAAATTAATGAAGAGACCTAGATCTATAAAACATGTCAGCACCTGTGTGCTGTACTACAACTCAGGCACTTCTGCCTATGCCCAGGTTTGCATCTGTAACACTTCCAGTATGCAAGAACATTGCTTCTACACCTGCTTATTAGCAGCACAGGAAACACAATTTGTGTCTCAGCACATTTGGCTTCTACGAAGTAGCTATCCCTGCACCCAAGTCCTCTGAAGGAACTGGTCCTGTAAAGCATATGCTTAAACCACACCTACAATAACTGCATGTGACAGCAGCATTTACTTTCAGTCCAAAACATAGCAGGCCAAGAAGGTAATAGCAGCTATTCTAATTAGATAAAAGCTCTACGGGGAACATTCAAAACCAGGGCAACATGCAAAAGCTATGGTGAGTACATGCTGTAACCTTCCTAATCTGCCTAGAGAAGCACAGACTACTGAATTCTTAAGGCTAGAGACAGAACAGAGAACTATTTGTCTTTGTAAACCAGTGGTCAGCAAGGAGAAAACTGATTCTTGGTACAAGCTCCCACTGTTTTTATGAAGTATATGATCAATTGTTAAGTCCTAGGCAAAGGTTCCTGCCCACATCTCTTTATAGATCAGGTCCTAAGTGTCTTTACAGATCTAAAATTTCCATTAGGTCAAAAATTGGTGCTTAATTTTCTTCGACACATAATGGGGAAAGTGCATACTGTGCCATAGCCTGAAACATGAGATACAACTTCAAAATCACTAACCAGAAGCCTAAGGGATTCACAATCTAGGTGCCTTATCTAGCAGAATTTGCACTTAAGTCAGAAACAAGCGGGGGTTGGCATAAAGGTAAGATGCCAAATCATGTTTTAAAGTCGTTTAAACATACATTCTCTCCTGAAAGCAAACAGTTCTGAAGTCCTGTCATACTGAACTCCCAGAAGAAACAATCAGTTTTCCATAACCAGGGCATAAAATAACGGAGATAAACATTTTAAGATGTCATTTTGCAGAGATCTAATCACAGAGTAATCAGATGAGGTGAGACACCTGCATGGTCAAGAAGAAAAATCTCTTTCTCTCAAAGTTTTCTGAATGCTAAAAGTTACCATCTGTGGACCTTTAAAAAATGGCCATTTCAGCCCCCTCCGTCTGACTGCTCCATCACTCAACTGTTTTAAGTCTGTGCACTGTGAAATCTATTAATAAACTGAATGAACATGAGAACCTGACAATCTTTTCTATAAGCCACCTAAATCTGAACTAGGGGAATGTTCAAAAGTTAATTTTGTTGGGTGAGAAGTTGGAGGAAATAGAAATGGAAACACACTATACAGCGAAATGGTTTACCTTAATTTTTTTATTGTATTGAATTTCAACAGTTTATGAACACAGGTTTGCTCTATTTGACAGGCTTCAGCAGTATGTTTCTGAAAAGGCCAAGAATCAGAACATTTTCTCTGGGTGAAGTACTTAAGTCTTTATCAACTCAGAGCAGTCTTATCTGACTGAACTTCTCCAGTCCCTAAAGTTATTCCTTGAAGCAAATATAGGGTGCAGTATTGACTTTAAAAGGCCTAGAACATCTGCAAGGCGTGGTAATAAAGATAGCATTTAAGAAGCGCGTTCAGAGTTAGGCTAGTCCAAAGCTTACCACCATTCCACCAACTTCTGTAACTAGCTCCAAGGCAGAAATTACTTGACAAGAATATTCCAGTGTTTTCTGTCACAACAGTCAATATTTTAAATATGTATATGCATATCTATCTTACCTTTGCAGTGAGTTCTTCAGCAGTTATATTTGGTTCATACGGAATGGGCTCTCCAATAAATGTACGAAGCTTGACTGGAAATCCACCGTACAGAGGAACTATTGGCAATCTAATACGTTCATATAGTGACCTAAGTATTTCTAATGTGAAAAGATTTAGGGGAAAGGAGGAAAGCAGGAGAAGGAAAAGGAAGGGTGAGAAGGAGAGGGGGGGGAAAAAAAAAAAAAAAAAAAAAAAAAGAGGAGAGACACTGATTATTCTGTAAAGTTTTTTTCCCCAGTATATCTTAAAACTGAAACTGGCTTGTCAAGTAATCCAGCCCCTGACCCAGATTCTCAAAGAGTGTGTCATCTCAAGTGCTAGTCTACCCTTGACTTTCATTTCCTAAAAGCTGTGTTAATGCTAACATCAGACTTGTTTCCACCCTAACTTGGTGTGAAATCTCTCCTCCAAAGACTAGCTGCAAAGAGAAGGAAGAAGAGGAAAAGAATCCAGGAGCTACCTCTCTGGAGAAGGGAATGCTACACAATACAGGTTACAGTCCAGCTAATTTTACAGGTTAGCATAAAAAAAACAGTATTGGAAGACTGTTCTGTTCAGTCCCACTGAGGTCTACAGGATCTAAAACAGTCTTATCTGCCTAGCCTAAAGGCCGGTCATGCTAAAACATTGGATTGCTCTTTCAGATCACAGACCGGTTGCAGTGAAACAACATGAAAAGAGAGAAAAAACAGGTATTTTGATCAGCTGTAAGAGGACACATTATCTTCCCCACATGCCACCTTCTAAGAATCTAGCCCAAATACACTCAGAACAGATTCCTTGCAGAATGGGTACTAATATTTTCTGTCTCAATTTTAGACAAGGAATTCCATTAACTGAAATGTTGGCATAAGAAAATCCTTACTGTCCAAGATGTGGAATTTTCTATACATGACCTATAAGAATAAAGAATATTCCAAACCCACTGAAACTAGAGTAACACCTCCAGTGATCAACAGAACTCCATTCCTGTAGCGCCTCTGCTAGAATACAAGTAGCATGAATGATATGGGCTTCAATTTCTGCTTGGCTGAGAAGATCCTCCTGAACACAGCGACAATTAATTGCTGTATATTTTTGTATAACTCGACAAATGTGTGAATTATTCTGCACGTCTACATCTGATGCCTTGGCTTTTAATTAGAGGAGGACAGAAGTGCTTTGCCCTGCAGTCCTCTGATGCAGATGATGCCATACTTGAGGCAGAACATGTGGTGGGGAGGAGACTGTTCAGGCCCTTTCTGCTAGATGGAAAATATAAAAAAAACAGGGGATTAACACTAGCAGATCAGCAGAGATGGGGGCATCTAAACATCCCACAAGTGGACCCTTCACATATATACCCATCTATTTGTGTGCTAGCTAGAAGACCCATAGAGATGAGAAAAGAGAGCAGGCAAATGCCGGGGTTTATAAGGACCTGTGGTTTAGTGCTGAATACTAAACCAACTACAGATAAAATAAACTTCAGATGGTTTGAAATATAAGTACAGGTAGAGGTGTAAGCACAGAGCTTTAGGAGGACATTTAAAGAAATTACGTGTCAGTCACAAAACCCTATTTGCTTTGCTTCTTAACAGACAGCAGAAAACCTGGAGTTGAGCGAGTAGATACAAGCAGAGGAAAAAAGTGCTGTAAATCTATTTGCCTTTTTCTGGCTTTTTTTTTTTCCTCTCTTCTACTGCTTCTGTGAAAGGCACACTTATGTGGAGAGTAACTTAGATAAGCCAATACCACATCTAATGCTGACACTAAACCTTAATAACATCTCTGAACTCTACGGGACAGCAAACCTCCAGAAACAAGGCTGTGTCAAATCTCAGATTTATATGGGGATTATTTCTACAGAGATAGGCTAAACATATATGGAAAAATAAACTACAGAAAAATAGAAAATATCTTACTTATTCCTCCTAATGTCCTAACGCCTTCTCGAACATTTTGTGTAAACATAGGAATGATGGGCTAGGAGGGAAAAAACATAATTAAGAATTTAACGAAGATACCACTATCTAAAAATTTCTACCTCAAACCCAACAAGCAAATCAATTTCAGAAGTGCTTCTCAGACAAGACCATACAGAGAGCAAAACAAGTATTCTTTAGTTCTTCCGCAATCTTCTGCCGTGAGGTTTCAAGCTCGAGAATACCATGAGATTTCAGTGAGTTACTATTTCAGCAAGCCCATTTTCTCAAAGCAGTCCAAGATTTCAGAACCTGTGGAGCATTTAGGCCTCCCCTTGTCTAGCAGTGTTTGCACAGTTGTGACTTAAGTGGTTAAAACTCTTACCTAATTTTTAGCTATGCTCACAGGGAAGAATTCACAGGATTGGGATTCTAAACTTGTCTGATTCATCTCTGCTATGTTAATTGTATTGCTTCACACATCATGTGTCATATTCCATACATGTCCATGGTTTATTTCTGCTGATGAATATTTGGAATGGTTGCATATTTCAAGTTTTTATTGCTGTTTTTGAACTTGCAATTTAAGATTTACAAGATTTACAAGAACCGGGAGGGGGCTGACTACTACATGAAATTTTTTTATCATCTTATAATATGCACTCACTGTGTATAGCATCATCAGAAATACAGAACTGTTTATGGGATTTTCAAACATTCAGATTCTTTCAAACTTTTTTTTAAAAAAGCATGGAGATGAGCTAGTAAGTGAAACTTTTAAAACAGGTTGGGTTGTTTGGTTTTGGGGTTGTTTGTTGGGGTTTTGTTGGGGTTTTTTTGGTTTTTTTTGGGGGGGGCCAGGGTGGTCTCTAAATAAACCAATGCAACTGTAGAGAATAGAAAGAAGTGCAGTTACCTAAACCGAATGTTAACAAACTTCTTTATGCTAGAACCATCTTATTTGGAACATCCTACTTTTGACATAGAGGTAGAGATTTTTGTATGTACCAAGTTGGTTTATATGACAAAAATTTTGGCAAACAAATCACTGAAAAGAGACAACTCCAAGCTGAAGGTCCCAGTTTTAAGACACATTTTTCTGATGTTTTAATTTCCACGAGGAGTTATGTTCATGATTAAAGGTGAATTAAAGTTCATCTTCAATCTAAGTATTTTCCCCACTTTCAGCCTGCCTCCAACACTATTCCTATTCTACTGCAACTCTCAGGTGTTTTTTAGGGGGAGATAAAGCTGCAAGACCTTTGCAAGTGCATAAAGGGAACTGAACACACATTCAGTAAAATAACTAGTACAACCATAGTTGAATCCCAAGGATGGTCTTTCATGTGGTATTATAATACATTAGTAAAATGTAAATCTGTTGAAAATAGCCTGTTTAAACAATGTTATTTTTCTCCTGAGAAAAGTGACACACACTTAAAATTGGGTCTTAAAAGTATTCTATTTCTGTATAAAATCCAGAGATTTTATCTTTGACAGTACCTAACTATAAAACCCTTGGTGTGAGACTTACTTTCAGATTAGATATATGCAGACCTACAGACATATGCACACATCTTTCAAGTACCAATATAGAATGAGAAGGACTCTGAAACGCTTATTAAAACAGGTATAATTCAACTATTCATACACTTATGTGCCTTTCACAACTGGTCCCATATGAATAAGTATCTGCCTGCTGATCAAGTGCAATGCTATATATTAGAATTGAAGAGACAGCTCACACTAGCGAGCAGCATCTGCTACCGCTGCTGCATGCCCTAGACATCCCTTACTACCACAAAATGCCACTACAGGATGTAGCGCCAGTGAATCCATACTGTGCTGGGTCACGGTATACTTCAGTGACAGGGGAAACAAATGTTCATGTTGCTTTCCAACCATTCTGGTCAGGGGTTACACCATCACAATCCTGACCAGGTACATGTAAAAGAGCACAGGCTTGTCATGTAGAAACCGTCCTGGACTTCACCTCTCATTCCTTTAAACTCTGGATTTCCTGGCAACACTATTCTTAGCTGACTCCAAAGCCACCTTATCAAAAGCAACAAGAGACTTGAAATGTAGTTATGAGAGCAAATAGACCATACTCACGATACTCAGCAATGTCACACCAAATATATGATAATCCAAACAGCTTTCCCTAGAAGAAAGTACTAGTAAGTCAGCATTCCTTGCTTCTCTTCTGTGATCTGTCATACTTACCACTTTTGCATCAATGGCCACTTGAGCAAAGCCCTTCCGATTACCCCAGATTATAGTATACATTTCATCACTAAAGAGTGCTTCCCGAACTCCACCTGGGGCAATAGCTATCAGGTAGCCCTTCTTCAGAGCACTGACGCATTCTTCTTTTGGTCCATGCATAACTCCATGTACATCAAGTAATATTTTAAAACCTGTAGGGTAAGAAAGTATTAATTCAGAAAATGTTAATTCATACTACCATTGAGTACAGATTTCCAATACAGAACACAACAGCTAAAATTTATTTTATATAATAACCTGTAACCCAAAATCAAAGATGATTGTAGAGGGACTGAAGCATTAAGTCCTACGTATAAATTTTGGTCTAAAAAGTTGAAGATTTAGGGGTTTCAGTGGCTTTTTATCACAGTAAAGTCAGGTGCTATCTCACAATCAGAATGAAATTGGAAAAAGCTGGCAAGCACTATGCCATCTTTCACATGCCCCTTCAAAGGAGTTGTTAAGTTGGCTGCAGGGCACTGGCTCCTTGCCCAAGCTCTACTTTTCAAATGTAGCACAGTCCTAATAAAATGCAACAAGAGAAAATACCAGTAAATTGTTGTGGGTTTTTGTTTTGTTAACTTCGGCAAACAAAAAGTAGTCTGTGCACAAGGAGAATGACAAAGAAAAATGCAGCATTCTGTGTTACACATCACTGCAGGAACTGACTCCCTGGTTCAGTCTGTAAGTACCCTGATGGCCTTTCACACACAAAGGTATCTGGCAAGCCTGGATTGGGTATATTCATCTTAGGTTAAGATTTTTCATTTACTGAAGCTTTTAACTGTAAAGTTATATAAACTCCTTATATCATCTTAAATTTGAAATGTCATACTGACACTGCTCTTCAAGAAACAGCAGAACATCAAAAGTTTGCTTACAAGCATCAAATGGGTGCATACCTAATCAATTTAGACAACTAGTGTAATGTGAAAGAACACAACTAGCATAAACCTCTGTTTGCAGGAAATCAATCATGTCTGCTTGGTTCAATAAATTTTAAATACAGTATTTATGAGTACTGCATACCAAAAAGGGGAACTTGAAATGACTAAACAGTATGGAAAAGATACTTCTCTTTCTTGAAGTTTCCCAACAACCTTATCAGCCACAGACAAGGACACAGAACAGATCTAGTTGAGTTTGCCCCTCAGTAACAGATTTTCATTTCTTAACCTCAGGTTAACAAATGAATAGCTGTTACTACGATCACATATTTGTTACATACACACACACAGACAGAAGTCCAATACAGTTAAGACAGAGATCTGTCTTCTCTTACAGCCTGCATAAAGTAAGGGCTTGGGAAGGAGACCATGGGGCAGCACAGCATTAGTTTATACTTAACTAAACTCTGATCTCTAACCAGTCTTTGTAGTTTGTGTGAATATAATTACTCCTGATTTATATCTATACACAACTGGGATCTGTCTGAAAGCATAACAACCGAACACAAGCTATATTACACCTGTCTCATATTCTGCTGTGCCTGCCTCGCAGACTGCTGATGACACTAGCAGTCTTCATCTACTAGCATTTGCAAAGAAATAGTGTTTTCCTAAAGTAATTTAATTTCTCTCAGGTGCTTTGTATGTAGGATCTTCAATAGCTGGTTTTTACATTTTACATTCCCAAACTAATTAAAGTTCTCTGGAATGTACGCAGTAGGAAGCTGCCTGTCTCCAAGTCCCCTTCTGTCAGTGAGTTCAGGAAAGAGACAAAACAGTCCTAAGAAGGGTTGACCCGAGCAGGAAAAGAGACTCCAATAAAGCAGAAGCTGTGAAGATGGTTTTCCTTTCTGCATTGGACACACTGGGAACAGGGGGAGGCTGATAGAGCAACACCATGAGTCCATCCACTGCGTAGGTCGGAAAAAAAAGAACAGAATACAGACAGAATACAGGCAAAAAATTGTAATACAAAATAGTGGTGTGGGGGATTTTCAAGTCTTCACAAAATTTCTCAGGTTTATTTCCCCCTTGGCTTTTAGCATAAGCCTTATATCCTTAGCTGTACCTTATAGCCTAGCCAGCAGATCATATGTTACTAGCAATATCTCTGCTCCAGTAGCAAAGAGGAAAAATGTGGCTCCATTAGAGCAGCAGAGTGGAGTGGCCCTGAAGGGACAGAGAGGGTATTCTGAACCCAAGGCAAAGGTCATTGAGGAGTCAGAAGAAACACTGGGGTCATACCTGGCTGTTGCATGAAAGTGACCAAGAATTTATTTTTTCACTTTAAAACAACAAAACAACTCTCAAAGTTATCTAAATACAGTTTTTCAGCCTTCCAGAGCATGAAGGGATGCCAATCTCTCCAAATACCAAGAAGTCTAAAATTAATTTTATTCCACAGTTCAACCTGGACTTGCCCCAGCATACTCTGCTCCTATTGTCTGCAACATTGTGTCCACACCAATGTTTGAAAACCCTTTGGAGAGTGCCCAGTAATGCATTTAACACTTATCTCAAAGTGCACTATACACACTTCTCTAGCTTAGCCCCAGCGACTGTAACAACATAGGTGCTGTCAGCTACCTGGTAGCAAGATGGTAAGGATGTCACCATTTTTCTATGGCTGATCCTAACGACTACAGAGAGAGAAGAATCATTTTGACCGTTGAATCCAACCTTCCACAACTGTAGGTAATCATGCATGTATATCTGCAGAACATCTAGTCCACAAGACACTTTGCAACACCTTGTATATTTAACAGGCAAGAAGCCACAGCTCCTTTGCTCTGGGACTTTATAGGAGAGGGATTGTCTTAGATCCCTAAAATAGCAGGCAGCCTTTTGAAGAGGGATGACTCTAGGAGGTAAACATGGCCTATGCTATAGGAAAGGGTGATGGAGAAGAACACAAGCAAAAGCACAGTCCTCACTGCACTCTTTAGGAAACTATTTTCTCTTAACCATTGGGAAATCGAAGTATTCCTGAGCATTACACAGCTAAGGATCTAGAAGAACCAGAAACAATTGAAATGTTTTCTTTTTTCTATCATTAACCTCCAGTTTCTAAAAGAAAAAGGGTAAAAAAGAAGCCACAGGACCATATTTCATATCCTTCTGCTCCAAAATGCAAGCAACAGAAGCATACATAGTATTGATATAGTACAAACGGAGACAATGAAATAATTTCCTTTTGCATCGACATGAAAGAAAGATGCATTAGGCTACGTTCAATAGCAATCTTCAGATATCTGTATGTCTCTTGTTAGGTTAGATTCCCTTCCATAAGTTATCAAGCTGTATCTTTCAACACTAAGCAGTAAGGAGAGGCACGTTTGACTCCTTGAGGCTCACACATCTCTTAAGAGGCACAGCAACATTTTACAAGCACACACCAGTTAAATGCAGTTAATTCAGGACAGCAGTGCCCCGTGCAGAGGATGCAATCAGATCATGTACTGGCAATTGCATACTGGCATGGACCTGAGATTCAGATTCATAGGTCAAGCCGTTCCTCACAGCTATTCATAGTAGATTCAATAATCATGAAAACAGAAGGATCATTAAATCTTTTAATCCAAGTGTGTCTAACAGCCTACAGACTCCCGAAGCCCACCCCTCCACACCCACCATTTCTCCTCCATTGAGCAAAATAACTTTTGGTTAACTAAAACATCTCCTGAAAAGGCATCCAATTTAAGCTGAAGATTTAATCAAGATCAGGCAGTCTTAGTACTAGGATGAAATTTTGGCAGTCTTCCTGGTTTGATTCACAAGAGAAGCAGCATCTATTTGGGTTGCCCATCACTGGTTATTGTGCAGATTTCAAAACACAACCCAGAACGTTATCCGGGCTCTTTGAGCTCATCTTCCCTGAATACCCTTAATTCATTCACAGAACCAGAGATTTATATGGTTGGAAGGGACCTCTGAAGGTAATGTAGTCCAACCTCCCACTGAAAGCAGGTCTAAATAGATCAGGCTGTTCAGGGCCTCACCCACTGGAGTTTTGAAAGTCTCCAGGGATGGAGATTCCCCAACTTGTCTAAGCAATGTGTTCAAGTGTCTGATCACCCTCGTGGTAAAATACTTTTCCACACATCTAATCAAGATTTCCTGTGTTGCAACTTGTCTCTGTCACTTCTCATTCTACTGCTGTGCACCTGTGAGAAGTCTGACTCCCTCTTCTCTGCACCCTCCCATTAGGTTGCTGAAGACAGCAGTAATATCTTCCCCCACCCCTACCTGGTACAGGCCAAACAAATCCAGTTCTCTCAGCCTCTCCTCATACATGGCATGCTCCAGCTCCCCATCATCCACTGAACACTCTAATGTGTCAATGTCTGTCTTGTACTGTAGAGTCCCAAACCATACACCATATTGCAAGATGTGCTTGCACAGGTGCCAAGCCGTGGGGAAAAAAATAAAAATCTCTTCACTCAACCTGCTGTCTACACTCATGCTAAAAAAAGCTCAGCATGCAGTTCATCATCTTTGCTGCAAGGGCACGATGCTGACTCACGCTCAACTTGTTGCCCATTAGAACGCCAAAGTTCTTTCCTGCAAAGCCACCTTCTACCCAGGGTACTGTCGTATGGGATTGCTCCATCCCAGATGCACAACTTCACATTTGCTTTTGCTGAACTTCATGGTGTTCTGACAGCTGTGTTCCTATGGCAAAATTTTTATTAATTACACCATTTCAAAAAAATAATTAAGAGTTCTCAAACTGATTGTTTATAATGAAGTATGTTACCTGGTAATCTAAAGACGAAGTGATCCGCTACTACATGGCAGTATCTCTTCCTTTCTATAAGAAGTCTAGCCGTGAAATAGACATAGTCAGCAGGAGTAGCTCCATGATAAAACACAATAAGCCCTGGTCCTTCAGGAATATTTTCAGCACCATGAAGCTCATAACCTGTTAGGAGTTAAAGGCATAACAGATGTCAAAGTTTAATACAATTCTATCCCAAAGAAACTAACTCACAGCAAATTGGTGAAAAAACTGATAGATATTGAGAAGTGGTAAGAGCAAAGTGACAGCTAAAAAGTCAAGAGGTGACTTGCAGCGTTTACTAAGTGGCTTTCACAGGGCGAGTTTCATTTAAAGCAGAAGAGCCACATTTAAAGAAAAAACAACAAAAAACCCTGAAAACAAAGTACCCAGTCTGACTGTCTTGAACTATATACTTCTTCCCTATTTTTTCAGTTCACTCTCTTCAAGGCTGTAGAGTCCTCTGAATCAATCTTTCAAGAGAAATCACAATTAAGAATTGGATAGGAGTCATGAAAAAAATCTATCTCGAGCTATTATTTACCTTTCAAAGTTCATTGCCACCAGTAACTTTTAGATTTGACGTGACAGCATCCATTTACAGACCTCCTTTTACTTCAGGGTATGAAGCTTATTTTTGTTATTTCTCTGAGTTATACTTGCTATATTTTTTCCATCACTAATTACTAAAAGTATTTGGGGCTTTGTAAGCTTAATTGAAAGATACATAGACACACACAAGTTTCTTACTGAACTTATATTTCTAATTAAGTTAACAGTGCAGAATATATTCAGTTAAAAAATATCAAAATGTGTCAGTATAGAACATATTCAGTTAATATTGAGCAGTATTGTTACAGTATCTTGTTTATGTTGTTTGGGTTTTTTTAAATAAACAAAAAACCTCAAACCCTTTCACTTCTTCCAAAGTTAATCAGGTCTGCAATTCCCATTCCATTAATTTTTAATTCTGAAGGTACTCTTGGTTCTTCTCACTCTATTTTATTACCCATACCTGTAGAGTCACAACATATTGCAAGCCTATCATCTGTATGATACCAACTGACTACTGTGCTCCACACCAGCCAGTCATAACCAGAATGATGCCTACATCTAACATTTGCATAATACATGTAAAGTTACAGGCATCGCACACCAGTTTGGGGCTTTGGTTTAGGGGTTTTTTGTTGTGGCATTGATTTGGGGGTTTGTGGGTTTTTTTCCAATGCTGTGATTTCAAGATGAAGATTTCTTCCTATGACATATTGATAATAAAATGGGGAAAAAATAATTGCAAAACATTTCATTCTTTAGCAAGAGAAGTTTATAGAGAAGATGAGAGCAGCTGGCAGGGCAGAAAAGTCACAACTGTCAACAAGGGGCAGGATAAGAATCTTTTCTGCACAAATAAAAAGTTAGATCTTACAAAAAGAAAAAGTTACTACGGATGAAAAGAGCCAAGATCTTAAAAAAATCATTTTCTTATGAAAAAAAAGTAAATAGCTTTTTATTGTGAAGTGAGCATTTTAAGCTCTTTGATGTAGCTGTTGATTTTGATCTAGTATACTTTCCTAGATTTGAAAGTTACATCTTAGTCTTACAAAGCCTATCTGATACAGTCGCTGCACCATCTGGTTATCAATGCCTTGAAAACTCGCTTCCCTTTCACTAGAGAACAAATAGAGATGATTTTCAAGAAGGATTTGTTCTTTATGTAAATTGCTCTTAAACATCTCTTTTTCCTTTAAATGCATCTAGACTGAATGGTTCTGAAAGAGGCTTAGGATTTCCTTAGAAAGAAAAGCCAAATCATTTATTAAGTCTGTCTTTATAAAAGAAATAATAGTAGAAGGACAAGGAACAGAGCCCTTCGTTTTGACATTCTAGCAGAGAAAGTAGTTTTCAAAAACACATAGAAAGAAAATAAAGTATGGTTCTGTAACAGCTTTAGGCTCTAAAGTCAATTTGAAGTAGACAACTAGTGAGTGAACTGACACCAAGTGCTCCTTTAAGGCATCATTTGGCATTATACGTAAAAGACTGGTTAAGTGAAATTAAATTATGCTAACGTTCTGACATACTAGCTCTCAGGGAGCTGGCATTTGACTTCCAATGTTTATGTATTGACTCTGAAATAATACAGTTAATTGATCTAATTTTTAACATAGCAAACATTTCGGGTCCTCCTGGCATGACGAAATCCAGGAGTAGTTATAAAAAGTAAAATAGAAAAAAATGTAAACAATTTTTTAAAATTGCATATATATTCAACTGGATGAAAGATCTCATTTTGTAGCAGCAAAGGAATAATGTGTAAGACAAAATATCTGACAACCAAAGAAGTCTGAATGGCTTTTTTTTCTCCCAAGCATCACTGGCAGTCATTGATAAAAACAGAAAAAATGGCCTGAATTTTAGATTTCACGCAACAGCAACAACAATAATATATATATTGATAATCCTGAAAGGTAAACTAGGAGTAAGAGCTTCAACAGTTTTTAACGAAAAATCAGATCTCACTTACCATGCCATATTCTTCCATGTCCATCCCATAGGGTAGCTAACATTTGTCTTGCACCATCCCAAAAATCATTGGAATAAGCTTCCTTTAGTTCATTCTTTCTTTTATAAATATGAAGAAGGAGAATGGAAGCATAGAAGAGGATGACAAGAACTCCTGGAAGCAGAAAAACTACTGCGAGTGGAAAAAGCACCCATAAAAGGTAGACTGCATAACTCAGATAATCTTCAATGTGCTCCACACCAGTCCATTCTCTCAGAATGTGAGTCAGGCAGGTTAAGTAGGACACAGGTATAGGTCCTGCAGTACAGGATTCATTTCCACCTATCATCTCCTGTTTAATTAAAAAAAAAAAAAAAAAGTATGAATAAATCCTCAAAAAAGATAGACCTGTCTATCCTGTTTAATCATGCAACCTCTCCCATGCATTTTATTCATACACCATTTACCCCATATCCAAGCAGCACCTATTGGACATGTAATGGCTCATGCAGCAAAACTTTCACTTGGATTTTTCCAGTCCTTTTCTTTTGTGTAGTGGAAATGCTGACAATTTTGATTGAGAAAGATAGTGCAACTGCTTAATCTCAGGCTAAGATTTTTCTCTCAAATAAAACTGTTCAGCTTAAGCATATCTAGAACATTTATACTGTTACCAATACCAATTTATACTGCATTTTCAATTTTCAGAAAGCTGTAGTGATTAGTCTTATTTACTGTTCTACACAGTAAGCAGTACACTCAGAACCTTCTCCCAAGCACTTCTACAACAGGGAACAGCACGATCTCAGATCCAGTGTTATAAAAAACCTGCTGAACACTTCCACTAACCACAAGCATACAATGACTCTAGAAGATGACGCCAAATAAGCAAGTCTCACTCCTGCAGACACCTTTAACTGTACCTGGAAATTTTACAGACAGTGAAGCACCAAGTCCCAGAGCACAACACAGAGGCAGCAGGAAGGACAAGGGAAAAAGATCACAGAAGTCCTCTAAAAGATTTAACTGCTCTGGCTGTAGTGTGCCTATGTATAAGAATCTCTCTTCTCCAACACCAGCTCCGAAGAAGTTTCAGGGCTAGACCTCTCTGGGATGATATTCCAGGCTTTCTATAATTCTGGAGCAACATTTGTTTATTAGCTTTATATGATTTAAGGGCATCATGGTTTCACTTGGGACAGAGTTAATTTTCTTCTTAGTAGCTGGCGCAATGCTGTGTTTTGGATTTGGTGTGAGAAGAGTCTTGACGACACACTGATGTTTCTAAGTGTAAACATTACCCAGCAACAACAAGTCAAGGACTTTTCAGTTTCTCAGGCCCTGCCAGCCAGAGGGCTGGAAGGGCACAAGAAACTGGGAGGGGACACAGCCAGGACAGCTGACCCCAACTGGCCAAAGGGATATTCCATACCATATAACGTCATGCTGAGTGTATACAAGCTGGGAAATGAAGAAGGAAGCAGGGCGATGTTCAGCATTAATGGCGTTTGTCTTCCCAAGGAACCGTTATGTATGCTGGAGGCCCGCTTTCCAGGAGATCCTGAACACCTGCCTGCCGATGGGAAGCAGCGAATGAATTCCTTGTTTTGCTTTGCTTGCATGCATGGCTTTTGCTTTACCTGTTAAACTGTCCTTATCTCAATGCACAAGCCTCCTCACTTTCACCCTTCCCATCCTCTCCCCAGCCCACTGTGGGGGGAGAGAGTGAGCAGCTGTGTGGCGCTTAGTCACCAGCTGGGGTTAAATCGCCACAAGGGGAAAACTTGCTATTCACTTTATCTTATAACCATGGGACAACCTGGATGCTTGGCTATCTTCTACAGTTCTAGAACAACATTAATAATGCCTTAAGGCAAAAATGTTACCCAGTCTAGAATGAAGTTTTGGTCAAGACTTCAGGTAACCGATAGTCAAGACCAAGAAGAAAAACATGTTGCAACTATAATGTAGGCTTGTTACAGAGAAATGGATTAAGAACAACAGTTTCTGAAAAAATATAAGCTTGGTGTTATGTTTTGGCTTTTTTAATAAAATGTGACTTTCAGCATGTATGACTGCAGAGTTTCTATGCCTAGATGGACATGTGTCTATCAGTCCTTTACTGTTAAAAGTGACTGAAATTCAGGAGATAATTAATACTGTCAGAACCACAGTGATAAAAACTATGAAAATCAGTCTTACTCCACATTCACTATGATATGTTAAAACATGTACTAGAGCAGAACTCATCTCACATTTTCTGGTCTCAATTTTTTCTCCCATTCTGATAGAGCAAACGGATGTTCCTTTTCCTTCTGTTTTGAAATCTGCCTCTACCCACATTGCTCAATGTGACATCTCTTAACAAGAAGAAAGCTGATCTGGTGACAAGGACTTTGCTCCCACGATCCATGCCTGTTCCACTAGCTCAGGTTTACAACATTTTGCTCCCCAGCATGTTCCTGAAGACAATGTGACAAGCAGCTCGTTTACCTTCAGTGATATATAAGCACTTAGTGACATGCACTTCACTGATTTCATGCACACATGTTTTGCAGTGTGAATTAGGGGGAAAGGACAGGAGAGAGTGCATGTGTGGGAGAGCAAGAGAAAGCTCCTTTTCATTCCAGTTGCCAGAGCCAAACTCCAGAACCCGTCAGGCAGCAAACACCCACAGCAATTACAAGAAACACAACTTGTAAGCCCAAGCAGGATTCAGGAGTAGCATCCAACACTACAACATTTATCAGACTGCTATGCCTGGGCTTCTCCAGTGGTTCCACCACTAGTTCCACTAGGTTCCACTTTAGCTAGTAAGCTAAAGAACAACATGGAGTATGGGTTATGGCACAGAAACATTTTTCAAAACTGAAGAAGTGATTATACAGCTTTAAAGATTACTTAGAAGTTATACTCTCCCACCTATTATATTTTTAATTGTTTATGGCTTTCTCCAAACACAAAATCCTCCTCAAGTACATTTAAATCCTGTCCACACACGTTCAGCCTTGCAAAACATTACTTGTCCTTTTGCCTGTAGTGCTAAATGCAATACCTCAAACGCAATTGTGACAGTTTTATAAGTTCACTTGCAGATCTATGCACCAACCTGTAACAGAAATTACAATCTGACAACTTCTTTGCTGTCAAGCACGCACGAGACATCTAAGCACTGCCTTGTCTTAGGGACAGTCAACTCTACTCTGAATGACATTGTTTCCTCACCTTGAAGAGAATTATAGGATTATTTATATCGGAAAGACTCGTTGTACAGCACTTGTCCAACCTCTTGCTAACTAAGGAGTTAGCTCAGGTTGCTCAGGGCCATGTCCAGTCCAGTTTGTAACATCTCCGTCGATGGAGATCCCACTGCTTCTCTGGGCCCCTAATCCAGTGCTTGACCACCCTCACGGTGAAAATGTTTCTCCGTTACTCTAGGTAGTATTCCCCTTACAGCAATTTGTGCCTGTTGCCTTCTGTGCCTTTGCTGAGAAGAATCTAAGCCCCCCCTCTCTATAACCACTCATTAAAAACAGTGGTAAGATCCCCTTTTAAGCCCTCTCTGGGTTAAACATGCAGAGCTCCCTCAGCTTCTCCACAGACACCATGTGCTCCAGCCACCTAACAATGCTGGTGGTCCTTCTCTGCACCCCTTCCAGTTTGTCAGCATCTTTCTTGTACTGTACGGCTCTAAACTGGACTTGTCTCAAAAGTGCTGAAACGCAGGTAATAAATATTTCCTCTATCTAATGGCTTTGGCCTTGCTAACATAGCCCAAAATGTAACCAGTCATTCTCACTCATACTAGGCTTACCGTCCACCAGATAAAGGCCTTCTCCAGGCCTTTACCTCCTGTAACTTTGCTCTCTGTGTAACAAGTCCAGCATTTCTTCTGATCACCCATGGTACATCCACAAAAATACTCTGTATACAAGCCCAAGTGTGATTTATGTTACTGCCACACTGAACACCCTACCAAAGGCAATGAGGAAGGGAAGACAGATTCTGTCTCCATGGTCAAAAAAAAAGCACAGGATGCTCCACAGTGAATAAAGGTCCAACATAGCTCATATATGCTACCAACAGATAACGTCATTTTGGTCTGTTCCGACTTTACAGCTGTCTACTCAACTGCTCAGAGCTGTTACAATCACAAGATAAAGCACACTGTCATCTAGAAACACCAACAATGTGACTCTGATTAGGACTTCACCCAAGCAAAGAGAGACTGTCCTGCCCTCCTTGTCAGAGGTCTTCCAACATCTATCACCATGCAAATCTAAAAACCACAATGGGGTGCAGTACTGCTAAGTCTCACCCTTAAACAATTTACAGGCCGAATCCCTCCATAACATGAGCATTACCCTTAAAGAGCTTCTTATTTTAACCAACATCACTAACACATTTCCTGTTGTGACCAAACTAGGCATTTTTAATTTAAGTTCTAACTTCCTAATAGAGCAGCTTACATACATTTTCACCAGATGAAAAAGGTGCAATTTCTCATTAGACTTACGCTTAAGCTTAAGGTTTTATGCTGGTGGTGAAGTGGAAACAAGGCTAACATACAACTCCTTTCACTGACTTCTAGTGCGTGACCCAGAAAAGCCCTTAACTAGACCACAACAGTGGTCTTCAGCTGTAGTTAGCAGGCACTGGACTAACCGAGGACCTACTGTCATGCTAGAAGCAGCAATTATTGAAAGAGACACAAATATGGAAAGTATGATTTCAGCACGTATATGAAAGGTGTAAGTGGAACCTCTGGAGAACATTCCAGTGGCTCCAAATGAGGAAGATACTGGAAAGCAAGAGTTATGACATGCCCTCGCCAACAGAAATACGCTGCTTTCCATCACATCGGTCGTATTAGCAAGGCCACCACAAACACAAAAATCTTGAGGACTCCGATAACCCTGCTAATCCCTGGAAGTCAGAGGGTGGTTTGCCCTTGCTTGGAAGCCAGGCCCAGCTCAGCTCCGTGCTGCTACACCCGCAGGACAGCAGCTCCTTCCGCAGCAGCCGGGGGCGGCGGGCGAGTTCGGCCGAGGAGGGCACAGGCCCGGGCCCGGCCCGGCCGCTCAGCTGAGCTGCACCGCGCTGCGGCCGCAGCCCCCGCCCGACAGCGGTTAGAGCCAGGCCCCAGGCCGCTGCCGAGCCCGGCCGCTGCCGATCCAGGCAAGCCGCCTCCCGCCTGCGGGGTGGCGCGGAGACCCCCCCAGCCCACCCGGCAGCGCCCGCTCACCTTCCTCTGGCGGCGGCGGCTCCGGCTCCAGCCCCGCGCCCGTGCCGGGGCCTGCTTTTACTTCTGCGCCCGCCGCCCCCGCGGAGGCCGGGTGCCCGCGGGGCGGCCAGGCTAGGGCGGCTCCCCACGGCGGGGCGGAGGCGGGAGGGCACCGTGCCGCCGGCGGGCGGGAGCGGAGAAGGCGGCGGGGGGGGGGGGGGGGGGGGGGCGGCTGGGACGTGCGCGGAGGGAACGAGGACAGCGGCGGAGGGGAGGGGGGGAACTCCGCGCCGCCGGGGGCGCGGGAGCCGCCCGGACCGCGTCTGGCACGCACCGCCCGACGCTTCCGGCGGGAGAGGAACGGACGACGCCAGGGGGCGCGCGTTGCCCGCGAGTGAGAGGGGCGGGGCGGGCGGGGCCTGGCGCAGGGCGGAGCCTCACCGGGGCGGCCCGCCGCGCCTACTGCCCGCCCGCCGCGGTCCGGCCGGCCCAAACCCGCCGCTGCTGCAGCGCCTTCCGCGGCCGCTGGCCCGCCGGGCAGCCCTTCAGCCCGGGGGTGAAGACGGGCTCCTCACAGCCACCCCGCTGCGTGCCCCCGGGCCACGGGGCCGCCCCCCGCGGCGCTGCAGCCTGGCGGCTGTGCCCCTTGTGCAGCCCCCGGGTGCCTGTCAGCGCAGCGGCCGCGCTGCTCTGGCCCCGGCCCCGCTGCCTACCCGCGGGCTCGCTCGCTGCGCCGCCGCCACGGCCGGCTGCCGCTGGCGTTTGCACCCACCCGTTCGACTTCGGGGGCTGTGCAGCCGCGCTTTCCACGACTGCATTTGCACCGCCGCTGCCCGAGTAATTTACTTTCCCAGCGTTACCGGTAGCATATTTTTCCCCAATGCAAAATCTGGTCATTTGAGCTGGGTAACTTCACATACGGAAAGTTAAGAAACAGGATTTCCTTGCATTGCTCATTGGGCAAACTATACCCAAAAAGACTCATAAATGCAGCTTACGTTTTAATGCAGGTACAAGTCATTTGCATTTGCAGTTTTTCCTTTGTTGTTGTATAACAGAGGCTAGAAAATATGTGTAGCAGAGGAGCGATCTGATCCAAAATTGAAAGAAATACTTGTTATAATACCAGTTTCTACTTCTGGCATTCCTCCAATACTGCTCTGAACAGAACATAAATTTAGGGGGGGGAGCTTCTAAAACAGTATTATAATAACTGCTCTTCATTAGAGCAGTTACCATAATGTTTCTGGGAAAAAATGTTTACTTTTTTATTAGAAAAATCACTGTCATACATCTCTCAAAGCTACTCACATCACTCAATAATAGTTTTGTCTATTCCCTTGAAACCCCAGAACTGTGACAGAAGACAAAAGCAGACGGAAGTAGTAGAAATTTTTACTCCAGCTCACTTCAGCTAAGCTGCAAGTAATACAGGGATGCTGCTGTAAGACAAAATAGCCCAGGAAAAAGTTGAACTTTCTTATCAAACTGTTAACAGGCATCTGAGACATGCAAGACCTAGGCTGAAATCCCTGCTCTGAAAGATAATCAATGCTCTGATTACATATCCACTGTTCAAGACCAAGGCTCTGTTCTGAGTTGCAGCATGGCACCTAGCACCAAGTCTATGGAGACTTGCTGTGCAAATTCAGATGACTATGGTGGTTTAATTCATCTAAGAATCATTTAGGTTGGAAAAGACCTTTAAGATCATTGAGTCCAACCACTAACCTAGTACTCCCAAGTCCACCACTAAACCACAGCCCGAAGTGCCACATCTACACACCCTTCAAACACCTCCAGGGATGGTGACTCAACTCCTTCCCTGGGCAGCCTGTCCCAATGCTTGACAACCCTTTTGGTGAAGAAATTTTTCCTAATGTCCAATCTAACCCCCCCGGTGCAACTTGAGGCAGTTTCCTCTTGACCTACATCACTTGTCACTGGGGAGAAGAGACTGACAGCCCCCTTGCTCCAGCCTCCTTTCAGATAGTTGTAGAGAGCAGTAAGTTCTCGCCTGAGCCTCCCTTTCTCCAAGCTAAACATCCCCAGTTCCCTCAGCTGCTCCTCACAAGACTTGTGCTCTAGACCCTTCACCAGCTTCGCTGCTCTTTGGACACGCTCCATGATGATGCTAATGTGCTTGAAAAATAGGATAGTCAGAGAATGATGCTGTCGAGTCCTGCATCGTTTCTGCAATACAAGGAATGGTTTCAGATTCTGGCTGCTCTTAATTCCTCTTGATTCTTCATTTGTGTCCATTTTTGTATTTGATAGCTGTTTCTTTTAGTTCCTTTTCTCATCCGACTTAAGCTCAGGCTCTGAATTTCAGCTTATATTGTTGGAGTGCACTGTAAGACTGCATGGTTTGAATGGCTGTTCACATCCAGGCCTATCAGTCAGCACCTTGATTTGCTTTCATTTATCATCTCCTACGCATGCAGAGTCTCTGCTGGGAGAAAAATCTGCCTGCCTGCATATAGCAATTATAGTTAAGGTGTTCAAGTAAACATTCCTATGTTTTAGAACAGAATTGAGATTTTTCAGGACAGGATTCTTGTCTTTTTCCTCTAGGGAAATAACTCACCTGTCTGTCCAGCTCCCTTCTCCAGATGTGCAAGAAATACTTGTTGAGAAGCAGCATGGAAAGAGGAAGAATTAATTTTAATCCAAAGAGTAGATTTAGCTTTCTAGTGAAAATGGGCAAACACTGTATCTATTTCCTTAGATGCTACATAAAGTTTTAGGATGTTGAGGGAAAAGATTATACAGATATTAGAAGTACAAGAAGGAAAAACAAGACACAAAAAATACCTTTCTTGGTGTTTGAACTTAACAGGCTTTGTTGCATTTAGTGGCACATTGGATAGATTGCACAAAGTTCTCCCACCCCCACCAGTAAAATATCCCACAGCTTGTAAAAATACATTCTGCTTTGTAGCGAGTTTTGGTATTCTGCAAGTTGCATTGGGAAGACAATGCTGCCTACGTCCACCTTTCCGAACAGGCCTTTAGGTTCAATCCATATGAGGACGACAGTGTTGTAGTACCGCATTTTCAGGCAAACCACCAGTGATGATGATGCATTACCTAAGTAGGCTCCCCCCAGCCCGCTCCCTGGGAGATCTGGGTGAGTACAGCACATCTGTACTGCAAACACACTACAATGCAAGAACTCTCAGGCTGGGGGCAGCTTCAGCTACTAAACCAGTATTGTATGGGGCAATAGTGCATGAATGTACCAGCTCAGGCTTGAAACTACTGTCTACATGTATTTGCATAGTGCTACACTTAACTAAGGTTGGGGTTTTGGGTTTTTGTTGGGTTTTTTTTTTTTCTCTCTTTGAGAGACTCTTCTTTTTTCTGTTGGAGCAAAGTCTTGGATGTAGCATTCCTATTTTCCAGGGTACCAAGCCACTAAGCTGATGTCCTTGTAGGAATCTAGTAGCTATCTGGTTTAATGGGATTACTTCTCTTTGTATAACCTCTCTAGACAAATGGCCTAAGCAGCAGATCATTAGCTAAAGTGAGCCAGTTTCTCCTCTGACACTGTCTTACATGAGGTCCAACAGGGAAGGTGCACACCAAGGGGTGGACTTGTGGGACCTCCAAGTTGCACTCTGAGCTTGTACTCCGAGACTGGACCATGAACTGCTCAAAACATAAAACCACAATCTAGATAAAACTTCTGAGGCTCTCAGATGTATATACATACATACTTGTTTTAAGAACCAGGCAAATCCTGGCTACATCGTTTCCTTTTGGGGAATTCAGCTGTTGCATTGCTATTATACATATTTTCTTCTTCAGTCTTTCTAACTTCAGAATATCCTCAAAGGCACAGGGGAACCTTCAAGAGGTTAATTGTTTTCTTCTGTCAGATCTGTAGAAACTTGTAAATTAAACTGGTTCAACACCAATTATTAGTCATCAGTACCGCAGGACATTGTTTTTTACTGCATGCTGTAAAAACAATGAAATAAACAAGCATTCTAATCACGTTTACGATGTTTATCAAATCGCTCCAATAAAGCCTTCCATATACTGCCTGGGATTGTTTGGTGCTTGCTTATGAGAGCCTGGACAGCAGTCTTTGTCTGAAAAGAGAAGAGAAAGTTGCCTTTACTGACCTGCTTATGCAAGGAAGAACAGTGTAATCACTGACTTCTCAGATGTTAAGAGGCATTGGGAAATTCACACAAGACTTTAAGAAAAAAGTTGTCTTTTATACCAGCTAGTTATCCTAACAACACTTCCCTTGGAAGGGAGAGGAATAAAAACATTGACTGCAGTTTGAATAGGCTCAAATTCTTGAGATTTATTGAACTTGGGCATTACCAAATCAAAGCAGCCTTTAACACATGCAAACATTTAAGTTTGTGCAATCTCCATCCCTGAAGGTTTTAATCAAAAGCACTGGATAAAACCTGACTAACTTCATCTCATCTCATAGCTGACCTTGCTGGGACCAGGAATTTTGAGTAGGAGCCTCCATCTTTCCTTCCCAAATAAATTCTTCTGTAATTGTACCACATACAAATACTCTTATTATGTGCATGCTGTATCTAAAGTCTGTTCATTTTCACTCTACATGAGATTTAAATGCAAGTTCGAAAGAGAATGCATAAAATACTCCGAGTTTCTACCAGGGATAAGAAATAACCTCCCTTAGTTTTTCCTCATACATTTAAACTTGAAATAAGCGTAGCTATATATTCTGGTGATCTACCCCAGGGTGATGGCAGAGTATCGCTAGGAATATATGAAAAGAGTAGCCAAACCTTTCCTGACAGATTCATGTCCTGACGCCTTTCCAAGGCAGGATCAGATAGAAATCAGCCAAGCCACTGCCCATCTCAAACTACATTGGTGTTTTTTTTTTAATGAAGATGAGTGACAGAAGACCTAACCATACTCCCACTGAAGGAAGTAGTCAAAGGCTTCTCTTAGTAAAGCAAATAAACATCATGGGAGATGTCAATTTCAGTTTTGCAGATATACAAAATACTGTTCCCTGAAAATACAAAAATATGGATAACTATAAGGGCAGTCTTAGCACTAATATTGCTTCCAGCCTCCTAAACCTGTTGAAATCAAACTCCACAGCTTGCCTGGGCAAGTTCCCTTGTAACAGACCAAACCTTTCTGGTTTCACTGCTGTGAAGCCCAGAACACTCTGCAGTGGATCCTTAAAAAAAAAAAAAAAAAGGCACTAGCCTTCCTGCATTTTGGGGGGGGGGCAGCAAGGTGTTTTTTACATCAGTTATTCCTTACAAGTGTTTTGTTCTGTGTATTCCTAGACATAGCAAATTTTTTTTCTTGCCATAAAGCCCTTCTTTCATCTTATATGAAAAAATTTTAAAAGTGCATTTTCTGTATAGATTAGCATTTTGAAAAATGCCTAAACCCTGGATCTATAAATGTTTTTATGCTCCTGGACTCCACTGATTTCACCAAACTGTAGGTACTCAAAATACTTTTATATAAGGGATGCAATTTGTTATTTTTTTTTACATTTTCCTTTTGACAGTGAGACTGAAGCTCTTGTGGAACTTTGTTTCTAAAGCCCTGCATTATTTAGAGAAGATTCGCAAAGGTACTGGTTATATATTAAATTCATTTTCCTAATTACTGAAAACTGAACTTAAAACATAATTCACATAATTTGAGTTATCAAAAGCCATGGGAAAAACAAAGTTAACATCCCAGGAAGACAGCTCACACTCTGAAAGGATGAGGGCATCCCAATCAACTATTGTTATGTCAATAGTTACTTGTAGTTAACAATATATTAAACAATCCTGGAGCTCAACGGCCCATTGCATTAGCAAGCTAGTAAAAGTGTATTTGTCTTTATTTAAGCATGCAAAAACCTAGTTTCAAGTGCATAATAATTAATAATAGTTTGGTATTGCAAGAAAGGCTAACTTACCTTTTCAACTAATTCCTCTGTAGTTATATCTGGATCGTAAGGGATTGGCTCCCCAATGTACGTGCGAAATTTAACCGGAAGTCCTCCGTACGGAGGAGTAAATGGCAATCGAGTACTTTCATACAACTGTCTAAAAAATCCTGGAATAATTTAAGGGAGGAAAAAGTTAGATTACAATCACAGAAAATACAATCCAAATTTGAAATCTAGAATGGAAGACTTCTTAAGAATGCATGCTTTATCTGACAGTCAAGAAGAAATTACAGGATTTAGGTAACCGTCCACCAAAACAAATCTGTATCACTGAACTAAGACTGCATTAAAGAACCAAATCACACCAGTTATACACAAGCTACCTCCACATTTGAGATACCTCTGACCACAGCAAGTGTGTTAATCCAAAGTAAGCAGAAGTCTGAAAAGCAAAATATAAAAGTAAGAGAAATCTGAGAGAAAAGTGGAGGAAACATTCCAAAATTTAAAATATAAGTTCTTACTTCTTTCTTTAAACATCCTATATCCTTCCCGGACATTTTGCGTATACATTGGAATGATGGGCTAAGGAATCACACACAAAAAAAAGGTGGAAATGTTATACCAGGTTTGAATTTATATTTTTGTGCCTGTTAATGCAGCTAAGAAAATCACTTGAATCCAGAGGATAATTATCAGTCACTTAAGTAGCAAATAAGGAATGTTGCATATAAAAAAATAAACTCCAGAATAGAAATAAAATTCCATTTCTCAGCTCCCACAGACATCACTGTTTCAAAGTCACCATCTGTAAAGAAAATGTCTGACATTTATTAAAGGTTTATACAACTTGTATGCTACATATTTATTGCCATATCACTGACTGAAACATAAAATGAAGTTCTGCAGTTTCTCTGTCTAAAGCTTACATCATGTGTGGTGAATAGGAAAGCATTCAGTTTGTGAAATCTCGCAGAAAGCAAGCAGGCATTCACATTTGGCTCATCTCATCTGCTTCTCAAAGTAAGGTCTCATTGAAGCAGGAATGTTTGGATACTACCCTATTGGAAAACTTCGCAAATTCCTTGGACAAATAAGGCAATCGTATGCCCTCACTGACCTGGACTACAACGCCTTCTGGAGGGCAGATCCTTAGGCAGTTACAGAACAAGTTCACTTCATTATTGTGACTAAAAAGAAAGATTCTTGAGATACCTGAACTTGAAACAGTCATGTCTTACAGCCTCAGGTAAGATTTCATAGTTTGTAGACAAAGTAACAGTGACTCTATCCATACACACAATGATTTCCACCCCACCCCACCCCCCGCATTGGCCCTTTTCATTTTTTTTTTAAACCGTATTTTGAGCATGTTGTTGGAATTGCTTGTCCAGAAGGTAATGAAGGGATACCTTTGTGCTTTTAAGAATCCCTGCCACAGAACAGAAACCACAGGATGAGAGAAAAAAAAAAAAAACCACAAGCAAGAGAAAGACCTAACTAGAGCCTAACAAAGAACTCGAAGTGATGGAAATTGTTTAAAGTAAAAAAACCCTGACAGGTAACAAAAATATCAAACATACATGAAGTTGTAATAGTAAACCCTTCAGAATTAGAAGATACAGGAAATTAGAAATAAACCCTCAAAAACAATCAGTAACATCTGTTCATAGCATGTAACTACTGGACATTAAAAATACCACACAGCTTCATTTATTAACTGAATACTTTATGTCTAACATTTTAAATGTTTGAAACCTACTTCAAATTTTAGTAATAGTGCAAGATAAACATATCTTAGGCTACAAAGTAATGTAGCAACTACAAGTTACATGCATACAATGATAAGCCAATGAAGTACGGAGTGTGGTTAGCAGCATTAATTCCCTAAGCTAATAAAAACAGGTATACACATAAAAGCTTGCCTCTGTAAAGCAGCACAATCAGACCTGCAATAACCCACAGATTTAGATCTGCTGTGCTGGAACTGAGCTGCACCACACCCAGCCAGCTTGAAAAAGACAGAATCACAGGATAGCTGAGGTTGAACCTGCAGAGATCACCTAGTCCAGCCTCTTGCACATACATAAGAATTTTGTGAACCATAGTCCTGTTTTACGTTTTACCTAACTAGACCTGAACCAATTTTTTGGCACAGATGAAATGCAGGGATCTTCAGAAATTATGAATCCTTCCTATTAGCCTGCCAAATTCCAGGCTCCTGGCATAGATAAATTCAACCGAGACAAATATATGCCCCAGAAGTTCATTGAGTCATAACATGAAAAAGCAATATTCTCCTTCTCTGACCCCAGGTAAGCAGAGTAGTTATACAAGACAAAGTGGAAAATGAATGTGGAAACCCTTAGGCAAGGACTGAGGCTGAAACTATGTTCCTTGGTGCTTTTTTTCAACTTTTTAAGTGGAAGAACTGTTGAACTTCTGTAACGTAAGAAGAACAGGAATGTCTATTTGCCTTGAAATCCCCATTCAAGTCATCTGTGGCAGGCTATGAACCACTGTAGTCATTTTCAACACTGTAAAGTGTGCATGGTTCTCTGAGTTGACAGCTACACTGTATGCACAATAAATGCAAAGAAGGCACTTAAGAGTCCTATCTTGCCTTCATCCAGGATCTAAGTAAGTATTAGCAAAACATATATGAATTGCTAGATCAAGTTCTGAAAGTTTAGATAAGTATGTCCCCAGTCTTCAGCCAAGAAGTCTTGTCTACAAGACTGGTTTGGCTAGTATTGAAAAGGATGCAAGAACAAAGAGAAACAATCAAACTCCAAATTTGCCAAAAGATGGAATCCATGGGCTTAACTTTGTATAAGTATGTAAGGTTAATATTGCCCCCTCTACTGTTAAATGTACAGCACTTTTTTTTAAGTGTTTAGCTATATAAGGTGTGTCTTATCACAGATTTCCAGAGAAATATCAAGGATGCCCAAAATTCGGTGGAGCCCACTAGCTAATTACAGTGATGCCCACCACACTGGGATCTAGTCAGACTTTCTGATCATAAAAAAAAAAATAATCCCAAAACTGAATGAGTGCAATAATAAGCAAAACAATTGCCAGCAGCACTATAAAGGTGAGCTCAGGCTAGTAGGTGTCAAAGGAGAAAATTCTCTGCTCTAAAGGTAACATAATCCTGCGTAATGTCTCTTTTATCAAACATGATATACAAATGACCACAAGAACCTTTCATACTGAAAAACCTTATCCTCAATTAACACCTAATTCATTACATTAAAAACAAACAAACAAAACACACAAACCCTGTTCAATAGAAGGTGTTGGCAATTTTAGGTACTACTATTCAGCTACTTCCATGTGCTTCTAAATTATGGAAGACTGGAAGGATTAAGAGGATTACTAGCAAGGATTTTTGTGATGTGTTTTGATCAGGGTGGCCCTTTATATTAAGGGCACTTTAGATTTTTTTAATTTGTTAATTCAATTTTTCTTTTAAAAACAACTTATTACATTGTAGAATTACAACACAAGGTTCCAAGTGAAGTGAAAACATCTGGCAAAACACCGTTCCAATTGTTTGAAGTAGCTAGAAAGACACATGTGAAAGCAAAATTATTAGAAATCACTGAAGTTGTTAGTGACACCTCTTTCTGACTGTTTGAGTATATTATTAAATTAATACATAAGAGGAAGGACTATAAGGGAATTCAGAATGCCCACGTGAATTTGACTGGGTTTATCCTATTCATATTCTGATATTTTCCTAGTGGTAGTGTACAGGTGCACACAATATATGAAGTATTGTGACTAACATTTATGAGCACACACTTGTGAAAAAAAGGACAGGAGAGTGAACAGAAGCACATAAAACATGACTTTTAAAAGGCCACATAAGACAAAGAGGTAGAAACAGGACTCCCAGTCTAAAACTACATTACCACTGGATAAATGCCCCTAAATTTTTTCCAGTGTTTAGAAAAAATCTCCCCACAACATTTCAGAGATACATGAAGTTATGAAGAAATATTAACCCAAAGTATGCATTTTGAAACAGTAGGTACTTTGTAAAAGGAGCTATAGCAAAAGAGACCAAAGCAAAGTTTGAGAAGCAACAAAATGGAATGGGGAGAGAAAGAAAGAAAGAAAGATAACTGTACAAGAGAACTGAAAGGTGTGGTAAGAAATTCAAGTTTTCATGGGAAGGACTCTATTCCCTGTACAGATTCTCCTATATAGACAGAAAAGGATTATGTTTATGTGGAAGGCCAAAGAAGAGCACTGCAACTGATAGATATCCATAAGAATGTAAAGAAAAATGATGGTTGTGCAGTTCAGGAGAAAGCAGCAGAAAGTTCATGGCAGAACAGATGAAGCCTGGATGTGTACCAGTATTGTCAGTCACAAAGAGCGCTAGCTATGCTTTCCAAATTAACACAGAAAACTTGTCACTAGTAGTGATGATGAGAAGTGGCAGTTGGGAAAAAGACAGGGTTACTGCTCTTTCAGATCTGTGCCATTCCAAACAAAATTGTTTCTCTGATATAGTCTCTGGGAAATAGTCTGACACGTGGAATTAGCTGGAAAAAGTCAGAGCCAGTGGCAGAAGTGTGTATTTGTATATCACAGAAAATGTAACTGAAGCTGTGGTCATGTGTACATTAGCAGAGCGCAAACCAATACAAACACCTCTCTAGAGGACACCGAGGATCCGATATCAACACTGAACACGTTTCAGGGCTCTGTTTTTATGTAGAACTAATTCTTGTCTCATACCATTGACTGAATGCCCATTTGCAACTGAACAGTATTAGGTCCCACTTCTGGTTTAGTTTCTGCCAACAGGAACGCAGCTCAGGTATTCTAACACGCTCCATGATGTGAATGAAAGCATGGTATGTGAGAGAGATGGAAAAAAACGCTTAAGTGCACACATGAATCAAACCAAGACACTGATGCAGACACACCTTGGGTTAGCTGAAGCAGTCTTTCAGTAACATGAAAAGAAGTAAGGGTAAGAACAAAATC
Organism: Falco naumanni; assembly: GCF_017639655.2. NCBI lineage: Eukaryota > Metazoa > Chordata > Aves > Falconiformes > Falconidae > Falco > Falco naumanni. Next base: position 74,246,440 of record NC_054056.1, read on the forward strand.
CTGGACCCTTCCAGAATAAGTGAGAAGAAAGATAAAGATAATCCATAAAGAGCAATAAGAAAATGGCTAGGTATGTAGAAGCAAGACAAAAATACGTCTAGTAGGATGAGAAAAACAAATGAAACCTCACAGCAATATGAAGGACAGCCACAGCAAAGATTCCTGAAATACAGTCAAGACAAGAAATTGCATGCCTGCGTGATGGAACTGTTGACACGGAACTGCAGAGATGGATGCCTTGCAACAGTCAAGAAAAAGCTATACAGTTCCATAAACCCCTTGCTCCCTACTGATTAATGTGCTTGAGGAACATGGTAGGGAAAGGAAAAGAAATGGTTTAACCCCAAACCTTTTCTTCTGTTTGAAAGATCTTCCAACACTCCTAAGCTGCATTTTGTAATGAAGCATGTGTGCAGTAAGCATAAACCAGGATTGGTAAAATATAATACTCACCACTTTTGCATCCAAAGCAACCTGGGCAAATCCTTTTCGATTGCCCCACATGAGTTGATAACTCTCATCACTGAATAGTGCTTCTCTAACTCCACCTGGTGAGATGGACACCAGGTGTCCATTCTTCAGTGCAATCAGACACTCCTCCCTTGTACCTGGCATAACACCTGTCACTTCCAATAATAATTTAAGTCCTGCAATAAAGAAGTAGAAAATACGTATTATTGTAACAATATATCACAAATACTGTTTGCATGTAGGAACAAGATTACAGTTAAATGAAAATCTAATAGCTATATATATTTAAACTAAGGCAAATTTGTACAAAGGAAGTAAAACACCTGCAGAGTAAATATTGGCAAAATGACAAATATGTGACTGTGGTTTTGCCCAAATGTTATGAAGATGAACCAGCTTATCAGTAGCATCTCAATAAGCTAATGCCTCCACATGCTGTTTACCATAACTATCAAAACACCAGCCATGGAATCAAAATTTGTGCATTGCAGCTAGAAATCTGAGAATAAACACCTATTCCTCCCCACTTCTTTTTAAATATCTTAATGCAGAAGAAGAAAAAATGAGTACAATAAAGACAATTATAAAAATAAATAACTGACAAGCAACTCTTTTTGTTCTTTTAAAATGGGATGTTTAACATTTTAAACATTGAGGTTCTGAGTTATTAAATTGAGTATTTTGTGGTTAAATTGCAAACTATGTGGATCAAATTGAACTGGTGTACAAGTCTTAAGATGCATGAATGGCAGAAGTTGGTAGGGCAGTTTCAGCACTGCATGGAGTTTGGTGAATCTCCTTCCTCTGTTTCCGTAACTGGGATTTCTCCAAAAGACAGAATGTAAACCACAGAAGCACTCTATGCTTTCTTACATTATCTTCACATTCTAAACCTATCAGTTTGGAATTCCCATAGAAAGCTTCAGCAAACAAGAGTTTCCCTATCTTCAAACTCACTGTTCCAACAGCATGGTTTGAAAAGAAATTGTTTACATTTTGTAAACAAAGCTATGGACTGCCAGAACTGGTGTCTAGCACTGCAACTCTGACAAAGGTCTGCAACACCAACTTTGGAAGACAGTGGGAAACACAGTGCCACATCTTGCAATCGAATTGTATTTAGTCTTATTCAAGGCACTGCCTTTGATAGATCTTTCTGTCAAAGACAGATGTTGACTTTGTTTAATCCCTTTGTGAACTCAGATGTGTTCCTGTTCTATCCTGCAGCCAGGAATGCCATATCCTTATTAAGTTATTAGTTACTTCTGTTACTTGCCTTTAAAACTTTTGCCTATTAAGAATTATGATGTATCACATGAACATATTGCCACTTCTTATTCCCCTTTTCCAGGTCACACAGAATTTTATACTCCTTCGTCATGCAAGACTTCTGTGCCATGTACTAGCTCTTCAAAGGAAGTCATGCGAGGCCTCTGATCATTCTTGTCCTTTTTTGTATCTTTATTACTTCACAGCTTTCCTGAGATGTGGAGACCAGAATTCTATGCAGTACTCAAGATTTGGGCACTATATGCATTTTAAGTACATAATGGTATTTTCTGTATCTCCTTTTTCATAAGCCTAAAATTTGTTTGCCTTTTGGCAACTCATGAGATTTAAGGTGACATATCCCTAAAGTCATCTAGAAAATGTAAAGCTTAATTACATGTTTATGTGTTTAGACTCTGTTTTCTTTCCTTCTGCACTGTGTTGTAACTAATACTGACTTTCATCCACCATTTAATCAGCCAGTGATTCAGTATTGATAGATAACTGTATTCTCTGTATAGGCTTTTACTGCCTTGAAAAAAAAAATAAAAAGGCCAGTATAAAGATTTGTCACCACACTACTGATCCAGATGATGATTATTTTGACTATATATTTTGATTATATAGGTGCCAGCACTGATCTTCATCCATATACCTGGTGATTTCTGCTTCTTTGTGAAAATAAGGTATTCACTTCTACCCTTTATTTCCTACCTTTTAACCAGTTATTCATTCACAAGAAGACTTCTCCCATAACTGTAATTAATACAACAGTCTGAGGTTCAGCATATGCTCATGAGCATTCTTTAAATAATCTGTGAAGTGCAAAGTTTCTCTACAAAAAGCAGGTTAAGTGTGGTAGAGCAACGGGTTAGGGAGAAGTTTCACTCAGTCTATTACTTTCAGCTGCATATTCTACTAACACAGCAAATGGGGAAGGCTAATCTCCAGTATTTGTGGTCTTTTTTACCAGATGCCTTTTTGGTAACCGTTTTATAGGTTGACACTGTATTTGCCACCTCCTGTTCCTCTAGCATGAACATAATTCAAGCAATATTTTACATATACATCAGTAGTCTGGAAATTGCAAAGCTGAGAGTGTTGTTTGGCCCTTACACTAGTTTACAATGCATTTGTAATAAATATCTGTGCTATGAACACCTCAACTTGAAACAGTACGCTCTCGTTTATCGCTTAAAAAAAAAAAAGTCTCCTTTGCAACATTCTGCTAAACTTTATCTTCCTTTAACGGTCTTAAAAGCCAATCATTTATTGATGACTTCATGCTTCTGCTGTGTTCAGCACTACACAGTATTTACCAAGTATGCCTGTAGCAAATTCTTCCTCATCATCTTTCCAGGGGTGTCTTAATATGTTCTTGCATCAAACTTGCTCGAGTTGATGTTCCTTGTTTTCAGTGTTTGAACACAACTTCCTTTTCTGAAGAATGTCCTTCTACTTTTAAATAGCTTCCTTTACTCCTTAGTGTTATAATAATTTTAAATGTGAGGGATATAAAGGTGCCTTTAAATACTCTCCCTGCTATTCCTTCTGGATGCTCCTTCTTTATTCCTTGATTTTCTAAAACTGAATGAGGTTTGCTTTTCTTGTGAATTCTCCTTTTCACAGCGGAATTACTTCTTTCTCAGCCTACAACGTGCTGAATGTATTGTGGTGGTCAGTATTACAGAGCTCTCTTCAAACTGTAAAATCTTCAAAGAAGTTTTGTGCCCTACTCCAGGCTCTGATCAAAAGAGAGATTTGATGTCATACCCCATAGCTGTGGCTACCCAGTGTAGAGGTAGGTTATTGATATCCTACCATTTAATGAGCTCTTCTGCACTCATAGCCTATTGCTGACCAGCCAGCACTATGTCAGTAATATAGTCCTATCCTACACTATCTACTAAGGCATGACATTTAAACCCAAAGGGATTATATAAAGTCTATTTGTTGGCTTTGGGGGGGGGGGGGGGGGGGGGGTCTACCAGTGTTTTTATGACCTTTCACTTAAAAGACAGGATATTCTACCCTGTTTGCCCTTCTGCATCTACCAGCTTTTAGTTTAAGAGTCTAAAAGCAGGTTTTTAGTTTAAAAGTTCTCTTGAATATGTAATAAATGTAAATTTCATCTAAACCAGCAAAAAGTTGAGTGAATCAAGGGTGCTTAAATACAAGAGAACATGTTCTTACCTGGTAAACGAAAGACAAAATGATCAGCTACTGACAGACAAAGTCTTTTCTTCCAAAGAAATAGCCTAGACAAAAAGTAAAGGTAGTCTATAGGAATAGCTCCATGGTAATACACAAGAATGCCTGGTCCTTCTGGTAGGTTTTCCACACCATGAAGCTCATAACCTGTTTGGGATGGAAAGCAATATACCAACAATGATAGCTGTGAATCATCTGGCAATTTAAAGAAAACTGTTTACTCTCCATTGTTAAAGAAAGCCTCTGCAGTAGCTTTTAGAAGTATTGTTCTGTATGGAACTTTTGGTCAGGATCAAAGAGAAAGCCCCTCAAACACCACAGGTGTATCAGTTAATTGATTTGTTGGTCAGTTTCATCACTAGATCAGACCTGAATCTGACATCTTCCCCAGTAAGGGGACTAAATTAATTATTTCCCATTAAAAACTTTTCCCAGGCCAAAGTACAACAATTTAAAAATAATAATAATTTACTATACTGGTGTGAAACTGCTTCATCAGCAGAACGAGAGGCAAACGAGTGGTCAGTATGCTTTTCCTGAAATACAAAAGTACAAATCTCCATTCTGTGTCGGGCAGAATGAAAACTTTGGGATTTTACACAATAAAAAGTTTCTCTCATTGAGATGTTTAAGTCCAAACCAGAATCTGTAAGAATCCCAAAGAGAGGTTCTTTCCACAAGAGTTAAATGTGTTCACAGTGGAAGGGAATTTCCTCACAGACAACAGACTTCTACAAATCCCCCTCCTGGCTCTTCCTACATTTGATTTAGGTTTTAGCCTACTAGTCTGGCTTCACCTAATGTATACTAAGGATTGGGAAAGCCACAGCTTCTGCCAGCTAAGAGCTCTGCCTTCATCTCCATCCCTGCTACAGTTCCTACCATAAGCTGTTTGGGGAGAAGGATGGGGATGGAGCAGGCAGAGTCCTAGGAAGAGGTGGAGAAAATTTTATACTGCAGGATGTTCAAAGATTAAAAGGAAAAATCTGTGAGGAAAGATAGCAATGTAGACAACAACCTGTTACTCTTCATCCTTAGGGCAGCAAAGTTAAGTCTTGCTGATATCCCTAAATGACATCTCTGGGAAGAACAAGAGCCTAGATGTAGCTAAGGATTTTCCTAGGGAGCAGGGTGTGTTGAAAGTATCTGAAAGTTGAGTGTAATGAAACTGAAAATTCAGGTTACTTTTAAATTCTGCCATAGTATAAACTTAAATGTGGTATCTAATTATTTCATTGTCCATATGGCTCTTAAAATTATTTTCAGTTATCATAACACAAAGTAGTTTTTGCCAACTAAAAATACATTAATTACATTTCCAGCTAGTTTTTGTGTTTTGATCATTTAAGTGCATTTTAAGCAGCTGCTAAGGTAAAAATTAAACCACCCAGTTCTCCTACAGTTAGGTTACTAGAACTAGCATTAACGCTATGCTTCACTCTAATACCATATACAAAGAAGTGCACCTGCCTATCCACTTAAGAGAAATTTACCCTATATAAACTAATTTCTCCCTTTCGTTCTGCTTGTTCTATATCGCAATCAGTCTTAGAGGCAGAAACTTCTAGGTTAGATGACATACAAAGTATAATAAATGTCATTTCTTTGCATCCATTTGGAAGAAATAAAAAAAAGTGAAACTCAAGTGTATTTACTATTTATTGTAATGCAAAGCTTTAGACAAGTCATGTCATACTTACCATGCCATATTCTTGCATATATATCCCAAAAGCTTGCTATAGTTTTCCTTGCACCATCCCAAACATCACTCAAGGGATCTGCTTTTACTTCACCATTCTTCCGATATATTAGAAGCAATATATTAGTAAGGTAAATGAAAAAGAGGATCGTTAAAGGAACTATAAAAAAAACTAATATTGCACTTATTGTCAGTGAGACTATGACCACATGAAAAACGTATTTCTTCAGGTACTCCACAACCATCCATTCTTCCAGTGCATAGGCAAGGCAGTTTAGGTCGGTCATCAGCATCTGTCCTGAAGTGCAGGATTCTTTTCTACCTATCATGTCCTAGATAGAAGAGAAAAAAAGCCACAGCTCAAATTTCACTAACCATGGAAGTTTCTCAATTTAGGAAAAAAGTTTTCTGTAAATACACCTGATGCCTATTTTGTTATAGCAGAGTCAAACATTTTGTTTCTCTGTCATGTTAAGACAGCTGCTGGCAATTGCCATTCACTACTGCCAGTGAGATTATCCTATATATTTAAGGGTTCTTTTTTATACAGCCAGTTAATAGGGGCTGAAAGGGCAAGGGATGGAGTCCATGGAAGCCTCAGGATCCACGCAACATGGCTGATCAGATGATTTCTCTGTATAAGTATGGCTTACTTTCTAGAAGCTCAGAAGAAGGTAACTGATTGGCAGCGTTAGTCAAGATGACTGCTACCAGAGGTCTGGGCTCTCCTGATCCTCTGCAGAGAGTCCAGCCTGGGCTTCTGGTCCCTCTCAGTTTGGCAGCAGCTGGCAGCGAGGGGAACAAACAGCAAAATGAGCAGCTGAAGAGCCAGCAAGCAAAACCCGGGCAGCCGTGGCTCCTTCCCAAGGCCTAGAGGTGCCTGGGACAGCATTTGATACTGCTGGTAGCACTGGGGAAAACAGCTCTTTGCCCCTCATCCACAAAACCGTTATCAACACACCCTTCTTTCAGATTTTCCAGCCCTGGCAAAGACCAAGTGGGCTCCGTGGCCCTAGTGATGTTTGCCACATGGAGCTCCCTAGTTAGTCTGTTCCTACAGCTGACCCTACCTGCCTGACAGCAGGTAGTGGTTTCTCTGGAAGGCAAGAGCACTCCAGCATTGCTGCCTGATTTTAAGATTTCTGAGCATTAGCAGAGATTTAAACATTGCAATCAGATTCAGCAATCCATAACTGAATACAGCTTTTATTTGCCTCAATCGGGTTACTACTTGTTTAACGAGTACATTTTTCCACTCCAACACCAGGACAAGTACCTACAAGAAACAAATCATTATTTCCACAGTCAGTGCCAAGATCATGAAGTACAGCAAGTCCAGACTCTTCTGACTTTACATCCTCAGCTGCGTACTTATATGAGCAAACCTGTTACACACTAACCACTCAACTTCTGTTTTTCTTCTTTGTAGCCCTGGGTAGAATATAGGGGTGGTAAGGCAAGCAAGCACTACGGCAAGCCCTGCAGATGAGTAGCTGTAAAAGCTATGAATTTGGTCTTGCACACTCCAACCAAATCTGTCCTTATCTCAGACCCTTCAAACTCCACACTGGGCACCAAAAAGGACCATTGTGGTTTAAACCCAGCAGGTCACTAAGCGCCACACAGCCACTCACTCACCCTCCCCTGCAGTGGGATGGGGGAAGAGAATCCGAAAGGTAGAAGTGCAAAAACTCATGAAACTGTCTTTGTCTCAACCCATAAGTAGAGCGCAAGCTGGAAGGACAGTAAACTAGGAGCTCAAAGGAAACAAGCACTGTATTAAATGAAGCTCAGCACGGCACAAACAAAAAACCCCAATGTGACAAAGACGGTCACAAGAATTAATACAGAATTGTTTAATCCTGATGACTGGTGCCTGAATAAGATATATGAAGATCTGTTCATATATCTTTGATCACTGAAATTGTCAGTGACAAATAAATTGTCACTGGAAAGATTTTATCGATAACATGAGAGAAATAAAAGAAGTAGTCTGCATTCAGATATTAAAATATCTACTTAGAAGGTGTTTAAGAAGGATAAAGCTGACTGTGTGGTGTCACTCTATAGTAAAGAAGTTATTCGTTGTTTAAAGTTGCTGATAAGAGCAAGGACTACAAATTCACAATGCCTGTGAAGCACGAGACACTGACAGAGGCCAGGAGAAGGCTATGTTAAGGGCTTGCCTCAGGCTACTGAATCAGAAATACCGAGCAGTATTTGGAATAACTCGTTCAGCCTGCAGCATGGGGTGAAGGAAGCAAGTGCATTTTGTATTGTTATGGGGGCTTCAGACTGGGAACACAGACTACTACTGCCAGTAGCAAAACTGACCTAAAATTGCAGATAAAAGTGTCCATACCCACAGTAAATGGACCAATAAAAACCTTGTATGATATGGGGATTAATCTGGATATACAGATCACTGACAGGAACCTGGTGATTAAGACATCATATAATCTAACAATGTTTTAAGATTAACAAGTCCTAGTATCTATCCAGGTTGTGCCTAACCTTTTATAAACTACCTGAAATTCCCTCTGGCCTCCTGATATTCATTTTCAGTAACTCTTGAAAGACTAGGGAAAATCCAGAGGACTGGAAGAGATTTAACATTACTCCAAAGTCCCCAGACACAAGTAACTGCAGACTCAGCAGATAAAACGCTGGCAAGATTACTGAAAAGCTGGTGTGCGATAAAGGTAACTGATGCCACTTATTGTAATTTTGTGGGAAACCAACCTCGCAAACAATGCGCCTCCGTTCTCTGAGGAAATTAGAGGTGCAACAGCTTGCGCAGGTGTCATGCGCATACAGTTTTACTAGGGGCTTTCAAAGAGTCCCTTTAAGCCACACATGAGCTGCCACCTAGAACTCATCCTGCCACCAGCCCCTCACCATATGTTCTCAACACCAGCCTGGTCTCCAACAGGATCAGCTGGTTCCCTGCTAACTGGATGACTGTGAAAATGTTGGCACAAGCAAAACCACTCTTGGGAACAGCCCAAATTTAAATTGGCCTACGGGGATTATGAAAGTATATTACCAATGCCACCTGACATTTTGATTGAAAAATAAAGCTTTTTAAAATGGAGCACACATGAAATGAATGATGGCATCAACTAACACAACAAAAAAGTATCCATCAGTGGTGGAAGCCCCATCAAATGAGAACTGAGTCTAAGTCCTACATTAATCAGCATTTTCAGAATTTTGTCCTAATATTAGTAGGATGTTTACATTGATCAGTGTAAACAATGTAACATCCCACTGATTCCTCTTCCTTCATCCCAATTTTTATGTAACAGAAAATTATTTGCTGTCTGGAAGACCATTACATTTAACATTGTTTACTCACAGACTGCAGTATAAATGAACATAGTAACACATTCATTTCTGATTTTAAGTTCAACAGACACTAAAAAAAAAGCTTTAGAAAAAAATTAAAATGCTTAGATGTGCAAAAATATTTTTTTTAACCTACAAAGCAGGTATTAACAGCACAGATTTGACTTGGGACATACGAAAGTAGTTGGGTACCCATGGAGCGAGTTCACATCATGATAGCTAGCTGGGTGGGTGGGAGACAAGGTAATTCAATGCCATTCCAGTTGAATCTAAACCAGTGTGGAGAAAGAATAAAAGATTGACCAATTGAGTAAAAGCTAGATGCAGCACGGCTTTTTCTGGAAGTTGGGTGCTCCACCAAGCTTCAGTTCCTGCTCCCACAGTTCAATTGTACTCCAACATTTCATAAGGAAAGAATGAACTCTGACCACTGAACCCTGACCCTGGTTTTTGGGTAATATGATACGAGCCCAACATGGTGAATGCATCTCTCTGTACTGCCAATATAACATCAAAGAACTACAGCAGGTCAGAACTTCTATTTTTGCCATGTTCTACTAAGCTATCACTCACCAGCACCCTTGCTGAGACCACAAACACAATTTTGAAGCATTCTTTCTATTGAACACCATATAGAAAATTACATAACTGAGTGCCTATTTTTCTAGGCACTATTAATTGCAAGGCTGTTATTAAAGACCTGCTTGATGATGCTCTGGAAGAAAATGCAAGAGTGTTAACTGCAATATGTTTACTCCTCAATGCTCTGGTTTGCCCCAAGTCTCAAAATTTGAGAGAAATTTCTGTTCTGCTTCTATCAAATCTGAGCCAAAAGCAGCTCCCATGCTCTTAAAAACTTAATACCCCATAAAAGGTTAACAAGTGGGTATCGTGTCTTGTGAACAAACATTTTTTAAATTGTCTGTATTTTTCTCATCTCACCTAGTGACGGATTTGAAGAGCTACTGAGTGACTTCATTACTCTTCTAGATAACAACACCTGTGCTGACATGTGAGATGTTTATTTGGGCTCCACCTTTAAAGCATATCAAATTCCAGAGTAATAGCTGTATCTACAATGTAAAATTACAGGTGATGTCGGAGGCAGACAGAACTTACACAGGAGCTCTCCTTCCATCAAAAGCCTCATGTACTACAAGTCATTCAGATCCCAAGCTCTTGCTGAAGATAAGGATAATCTTATCAACTCTGTAATCCCAGGGAACAAGTACAACAATAAAGCTGTCACAAGAGACCTATGGCATCAAAATTAAATCCCTGCAGCCGGCTTTCAACTATGACTAAAGAGTGGGTAATCTTGGTCTTGGTGCTCACTGGTTTGCTCTTGGCAGTAGATTTGGCAGAGCAGAGTGGAAAGATGAGTGTAAAGTAGCTGGAAATTCTTCTAGAGAACTTTTTGACACCTGCTTTCTCGTGGCAGGCTACTGCTTTCTCTTTTGTCAGACTCAACTGCTCTGTTTCACAAGGGGAACCATCTAACAGTTACAACTCTGCATCTTGTCTTTCAATGTACATGAAATGCCAGTTTTACATTTCCCAGATTCTTTGTGGCAGTTCCATGGAAAATAACTCTCCTGCTGGTCTCACACTGTCACCACCCACTTTATTTGATCCCATTAACCCACTCATCCTGTGCAGCGCTATGTTTCTACAGCCTTCCCTACCTTCATGGATTATCACTGAATTGTATAGAATCACTTAGGTTGGAAAACAGCTTTAAAATATAAGTCAAACAATTAACCCAGGACTACCCAAGCCCATGACTAGAGCATGCCTCTAAGCACCACGACTACGTTTTTATCGGCACATCCACCCCAAAACTGAAGGGTCTATCCTCCCCAAATCAAAACCTTTAATAGCTACGGTGCCCGGTTGCCCCAGCTTTCCATGGCTGTTCCCCCTTCCACACACACACCGCGGTTACCTAACCCGGCCTGCTGTTTCCTATTTATTTATTCTCTCACAGCCTCAGGAAATCCGACAAACAATTCCCACCCGGGTTTGTCTCCCGCCAGGGAGAGGTGAAGAACTGCCCCCGGCCGGGCACTCCCCGCCCTGCCCCGACGGGCAGGCAGCCGGCGGGCGCTGGAAGGGCGCAGGGCCTGCCCTCGGCGCTGGGACCTCCCCGCCGGGCATAAGGGACACACAGCAGGTGCCCAGCACCGACGGCTATCCCTCCTCTTCACCTGGAAACGCCATTAACGCTTCCAAACGTCATTACTGCGAAAAGTCGGGGTTTCGCCTCAATTTCTGGTGCTAAGGGGCCCCGAGAAGGGATCGCCGCTCCGGCGAGCGCACGGGTACCGCAACGCCGCCGGCCCCGCGGGCAAACGGCCGCCGCCGCCTCCCGCGCCGCCACCCCGCGCCCGCCGCCCCGGCCCCGCTCACCTGCCCGCGGCGCCGCCGGCCGTCACAAGGACCCCGCCGATGGGGCCCCGTCCCGGGATAAGCGCGCCGCCGCCCCCGCGCCCAGGCCCGGGGAGGCGGGGCCGGGCCTGGCAGCCCCAGTGCGTTCCGCGCCCAGGTCACCATTTTTAATTCTTCAAGGATAAAAATCCCGGGACGGGCAGCGGCGGTCCCGCCCGGGCGCCGCTGGATGGGGGCGCCGCTTCCCACCGCGAGGGGACGGGGCGAGGGGACGCGCGGACCCTCCGGCGGCATCGCGCCCCCCGGCTCCCCTCAGCCCCGCCGCGGTGCGGGTGAGCGGCCGCTCCGCCCCCCTGCCCCGGGTGTCCCCGTCCGCGGCGGGGCCGGGACGCCCCTTCCCAGTCTCCCGCGGGTGCCGGGGCAGCGCGGGCACCGGCCGGGCCTGTGAGGGGGCGCAGGGGGCGTACAGGCGCGCGGCCCGCTTCAGCTGCGGCTACAGGTGGGCGTGAAAGGCCGGCTTCGCCTGAGGCGGTGGAGCTGTGCTGCCTATCCGGCTGCTTCGAAACTCCAGGCAGTTCAGTCAATATATCCTATAGGTAGACGGGATGTAACCCAGCTGCGTGCCGTGGGTTTGGGTGTTTGCACGGCTTCCGACACGTCAGGCCGGAGCACCTGCCCGGGCCAGGCCTCCCGCCAGTTCATGCACACGCTGGGTGAGGAAACTGTCAGACAGACACGTTGGCTACCGAGCTGAGGTCGTGCAGTGGTTTTGCAAAGGAAGGAATCTCTCTGAAAAGCTTGGGAGAGCTGGGTGTCACACAGACGTGGGGTGTAATTAAACAGATGGCAGCTAGACCATGCTGTTCTGGCTAGATTAAGCAGATCCAAACTGAAACTGGATACCCATATGTTGTGCTGTTGTTCACTCTATGGGTAATATGACAGAGGTCCTGCGACTGGTAAGACCAATAGGTACCAATTTTTAAGTTCAGAAAAGGAATAGGTAATAGAATTTCTTTGATTTGGTGACAGGACACCTGGTTAACAATCACCTCATTAAGACAGGTGATGGAATTTCAGTGATTTGGTTTGATACAGAACAAGGAATTGAGGAATACCAGTGATCTGCAAATGCAGAGGAGGGGAACCTAGAAGCTAGTTTGCCAGGGGAACACCAGACAAAACAGGTATGATTAGAGTCAACTTCTTAAGAATGAAAAGGCTTCTGAGAGAGAACTTGGAGTTTGTCTCTTCCAGGATATTGATTCAGGACTGGAGCACGTCCAGAAGGAAGGCAGAATTGTCTGCTAAGTGATGTTTACAGTGTGATGCTTAAAAAGATTCACACAAATTTGAAAATGCTCAGAGGGCTAAGTGAGCAAATTCTGTAACACTGTAAAAGGGACTTGCAATGATTGTCCAGCAGGATTTACTCCCAAAGAGGATTCTTTAACATCTAGATTCCCTCCAAACTTTTTGGAGTCTTGATTCAGCTGGCACAAGCAGATTGGCTTGCCACCTGCTTCTCAAAAGTTGCAGAGGACAGAAAACAGTGCCTCAGTGTGAGCATCTCTTCCTGTATCCACATTCATGCCAGTTGCAGCCCTTGCATGGCTCCCATGACATAAAATGCATGGCTGCAGTACATTTCTTCCTACATGTATCCTGTAGCTGTGGTTCACCGGAACTAGTCACAAACCTGCAAAAAAGCATCCACCAGTGATGCCCTTCTGCTGGCTTTTGGCTTTTATGGTTCATGGCAGACTTGTTGAGTAATAGCTTCCATCATGTGGGAAGATATTTAGGAAAAACTTGATATTTATTGCCTAGCATGAAGCAGCAAAATCATTGGAAAAGTGTTCTTGCTAGTAGAGGGGTTAATAGAATGCAGATATAACATCTTTAAGTGGCAAAAGTACATTTAGATGATCAGTGCAAGTGAAAAAAGCATTGCTGGCCAACACCAAATGTAGCTGAAGTATTCTGTTTTGTTTGCATGTTGTTTTTTTTTCCTTGTAGATGCATGATGGTGTACTATTGTGCAAAGAATCTGCATAGAAATGAAAGAACTAAAACTGCCATTGAAGAACAGAACTATAATGAAATAACAGTCATGATAACATAGATATTGAAAAATGTATTGGAATAGGGTATTGAATAGCATTTTATGATAATACTATCTCTGCTTTTCCTTTTTTTTTTTTTTCTTTAGAGTCATCTTGAAGAAGAGTGGTATGAGGCTTTTTCAGAGTATTTTTAGAAATTTGGTATGGGCCTCCAGCAGCAGATTTGGATATGAAGGGAGATACCTAATGATGAGGAATTCACGTCATTATGTGAAATTAGAATTTAAGCATTTGAATCTCAGGGAGTGGGAGAAATATTAGAAAGATGCAAAATTTCAACAGTCTGGAATTTTTAGATGAAATAATGAGCACAAATTTTAGAAAGAAAGTTCCAAAATAACTCTACAAATACCTAGCATACAATGTGTATTACCATGATTATAAGGATTCTGTGAGAAATGGAGCAAAAAGAACTGATTGGTATAATAAACTGCATCTTGTGAATCTGGTGCGTATGTTAAACAAGGGGGGGGGGGGAAATAACAGTCAAGATTTTCTACCTTCAGATAAAAACAAAAGTAGCAACCAATGAAGGTGATATAGAAATAAAAAATTAATAGGTCTGAAAAAGTACTTTGCTCTAATTTTGAATATAAACAATGAGACAGAGCATTGGCAGATTGATAATAAAGATGAAGGAGCAGAAATTACAAAGTTGGAATGAAAAATCAAGGTTAAGAAATTATAAGGACAGAACCAGTTTTCTCAATCTATACAAGAACATGCCTAGCAGATGTAATTGCAGGCCCAGTAGTAAGGATTTTTAGTAGCTTCATGAAGCTACTAAGAATGCCAGACAACTGAAGAATAGCAAATATAGCACCTATATTTGAGAAAGTAAGAACAATTGGGGGTCTCTTGTATTCTGCACTGTACAGCGTGTTCTAGACCAATACGTGTTAAGAAATTAGTAGTTCATGATGTGAGGAAATGGTAAACTCATATTTCAATTTCTACTTGTAAATACTGCCAGGCCATCATGCCTATGGGATGAAGCTATGGAAGGGGTAAGTATAACCTCAGGGTTTTATCTGCCAAGAATGCCTGGTAGAATTAGTGACGTATTACAGCACTAGAATGCATTAATGAGATCTTTGAAATATTGTATTTAATTCTATTTCCTTCTTGTCTATACAGATTAATTCAGATTAAAACAAGAACAGAAAAGAGTCCAAAGGAATACATAGATGCAGAAGCTTGTTTTAGAAGAATAAGACAAAAGTGTGTGGCTTTTTTTAACCTAGCAAAATGAAATTTCAAATGGGATATAACTATTGCTGTTAAATAGTTTTTGGGGTAAGAAGGGAGAAAAGTAACTCAGTTAAAAGTCAGTCAAAGCACAAAATAAATGTGTTAATGGACAGTCTATAGCTTTAGTATGTTTTTTATTCAGATAAGATTTCTAGCAAGAAAAAAGTGGTTCTGAATCTGTTTACAAGAGAAGTAGTAGAGTTTCTACTGCTATTTGAAAGTTGAAATAAATTGGTTACAGAAAGTTGGTGGTCCCAGTCTGATGTTGTTTGCATGACACTGTAGGTGAGTTGTGCTCAGAGCTGGCTCCTTTTCACCAAGGACAGTTCCAGCAGAACATGGAAAGATTGATCCCGTTGGTGGTCAGTCACAAGTGGTGTTCCCCAGGGCTCAGTACTGGGGCCAGTTCTGTTTAATATCTTTATCAACAATCTGAACAAGGAGAACAAATGCACCCTCAGTAAGTTTGCAGATGACACAAGGCTGGGGGGGAGTGTTGATCTGCTGGAGAGTAGGAAGGCTCTGCAGAGGGATCTGGACAGGCTGGACTGATGGGCCGAGGCCGAGTGTGTGAGGTTCAACAAGGCTCAGTGCCGGGTCCTGCACTTGGATCACAGCAGCCCCACGCAGCGCTACAGGCTGGGGCAGAGCGGCTGGGAAGCTGCCTGCAGGAAAGTGTGTGTGCTGCTTTTGGCTGGTTTGGTCAACAGCCAGCTGAACATGAGCCAGCAGTGTGCCCAGGTTACCAAGAAGGCCAACAGCATCCTGGCTTGTGTGGCCAGCAGAACAAGGGAGGTGATCATCCTGCTGTACTTAGCACTGGTGAGGCCGCATCTCAAATACTGTGTTCAGTTTGGGGCCCCTCACTACAAGACACACATTGAGGTGCTGGAGCGGGTCCAACAAGGTTGGTGAAGGGTCTGGAGCACAAGTCTTGTGAGATGCATCTGAGGGGATTGGGGTTTAGCCTGGAGAAAAGGAGGCTCAGGGTCGATCTTACCACTCTTCTACAACTACCTGAAAGGAGGTTGGAGCGAGGGGACTGTCAGTCTCTTCTCCCCAGTGACAAGTGATGTTGGTTAAGAGGAAATGTCCTCAAGTTGCACCAGGGGAGATTTAAATTGGATATTAGGAACAAATTCTTCACTGAAAGGGTTGTCAAACATTGGAACAAGTCACCCAGGGAAGTGGTCAGGTATTTAAAAGATGTGTAGATGCAGCACTTAGGGCTGTGGTTTAGTGGTGGACTTGGCAGTACTAGGTTAACAGTTGGACGCAATGATCTTAAAGGTCTTTTCCAGCCTAAATGATTCTATGCTTAACATAAATGACCATTTGAGTTTGGAGGCTGGAGTTTCTTCTTTAATATAAACTGATTACTTGGTACTGCTTCAAAAAATTGCCTGTCTTGTCTCCTGTCTCTTAATACTTGCTTGTGCATGAATACCAGGACCTGGGCAGGATTATCAATTGCTACTGACCCCATTCTGGAGCAAGTGGTGGCCTTCGTGGGTCCTTAGGACTGGATTTTATTTCAGCCAGTAATATTGCAGAGTGATGACAAGAGGTGGCTGGTTGTCTTGGAGGTCTCATGTCTCAACAAGCTGAACTTGAACCCCTTTTTTTTTCCTTCAGAGTTGATATTCTTGAGATATCAATCATGAATGCTAAAATGTGGCAATCAGAGTAGTACCACTGTGGGATTGTTTGCAGGCAAGCTTGGAAGCAGTAGAGGTGTGGCTGAGAGAAAGAATGATTAATTGTTTTTTGTTTTCTAGGAGAGATGCTTCATTGATGAAGATGAAGGAGCAGATAAAGGAAAGGATACTGCTTTTTCCTTAGATCCTGAGGGAAACATCCCCCAACAACATTATTGGAAAGCTGTTAGATGGATTGAATTTGCTGGCTGTAGATGGTGTGAGGAGCTATATTGCCTGGGCAGGGGAATACAGACATTGCTTGTGAAAGCTTATTCTTTTTGTCTATGCAAAATGGGCAAAGTCAAGCCAAACTCTGCCAAGGCTGAGGGCTCAGCCTCAGCCTGTTCCTGCAAATATCATTGCTGACCTGGAGGAAAACAGAAAATCACTTGACGTTAAGATTTATTTGGTCTAAAATCTAACTCGGTTCATCTGCCTTGGAGCAGAAGGTGTTGACTTACCCCTAGCTCCTGGAAGAGCTCCTTGCAATACTCTGTGTAAGCCACTGCTCTTACATATGGAACATCATGAAAGCCAAGGCTGCTTTGCTACTCAAGTGTCCCCACTTCTTTTTCATATTGTCAATCTCATTACTCTTATCTGTCAATGTAGTCCAGCTGGCTCCAGATTCAGCATCTAACTATTGGCAGGGACAGTGGTTCTCAGCCCGCAAGGCTGGAGACCTTCTAACCACTGCAACTGGAGTTAGCCACTTGATGGAACCTTTTGCTGTACGATAGGTTTTCACCCTACCTTCTGGTCATGCAGAATTTATTAATGGTTTTCAGAAGATCATTTTCTGATAGCAGAGATGTGACAAGCCATTAGGAACACGGTCTCTAGTGGATATTGTTCTCTTTCTTTATACCTTAATATTTTGTAAATGTCCTCTGCATTTTTTTCCAATATATATCTACTCTGCTGACATTCATATAATTTTTCTTCTCTCTCTATCTTTCTTATCTAATCTCAGTCTGCATTTTTCTTACTCCCTATTCTTTTTTCCCAGTGCTAGTTCTTAGGCTGAGATTCTGTCTCTCATTCTCACATATCTTTTTCTGTTCTCAGCATTAATCCATCTCACTTGAACAATCCCTGCCTTGTCTCCATCACCTTGGTTCCTGGTTTCTTTGCCCGGTTTATCACAGTGTCACCAATGAAAGCTTCCCTCTCTGATTAGGTACACCCTTCCCAGCATCTTTTCATTCACCCAAACACTATTGGCTCTCCCCAGCCTTATTATCTGGAAACGCCACTGTCCATTCCCAGCTCTTTTACACACCATGGCTCCTTTTAAAACAAGACTGTTCCCCAGCCTTCTTACCCACCTTCATAACTGTAAAACCCCCACCCTTCCGTCCCACAACATACACTAGTCCCTTGCACTTCTCTCTCCCTCTAGTCTGCTGGAATTCAGAAGTTGCCATAAAATTTCATTGCCTGCACTGACAAGCTGGAGCTATTTTTGTACCTAGAGGTAGGGGAAAGAGGATCAGTTCTGCTTAGTTGTAGTTTGATTAATGCTATATATTGTGAGAATATATAGTATGTAAAGAGGACAGAGTCTTTCAGGAATTGAGATATTAAAAGGTGATACTCTTTTTGCACACTGCTTTTTTTACATTTCATAGTAGATTAGCTTAGATGCAGGTCAGAAATATATCTGGTGATTTCCCTCCATTTGCTCCACCTTCCCAGTGGACTGTTTGGTCTTTGTATCAATGGCTGAAAGCTCAATTAGCAGTTGATAAAAGCAAGAGCTGCATATAGCTTGTAGGATAGAAATATTAAATTTTGCCTCTAGACTATGACAATCATGTCATAACCTGCTGTCAGAAAGTTCAGAGAAGAGGGAGGAAAAAACAAATCATGCTAAATACAGAGGTTCAGAAATGTTTGCAGTAGTTACACGCTGTTTTCTGGGTTGCAACACTTGTGTGGTACCTCAGCAAAAACACACATACATAGTTTCTCTGATAACTCAGCATCATTCTGGGCAGAATGAACCAAGCCCAGTGCTGGTGTGAGAAGTCAAAATACTAGTGATGACCATAAGCATGCATCTTTTAGCAGGACTGAAGTTGTACTTGCCCTGTGGTGATGTTACTGGCAGATACATAGGCGAATTACATGCCTGTTATGCGCACCTAAATACATGGTTATTTTCTAAACTTATGTGCATATAGACACAGTAAAATATGGCCTTATCTCATTAGACTCTTCCCTTCACATAGGGTTGTACAGCTCTGTACCATGGCTGGACTACAGTCAGGACTGAGGTCTCTACTTCAGAACAGTCTAATTGATGCTCCCATTGCTCCTGAATGATTTTGCACCACTTCAAGCATTATAAATCATATTCACCATTGGATCCCAAAATAAACATTGTAATATAATTCAGGTCCTGATTGTCAAGAGGTTAGGCGGCCTTGCTCCAGTTATTACTTCACTTAAATACTGTAATAATAGCATTCTTTCTATTGCAAGCAGTTGAGTGGGTGTATATGTAGCAATTGCCTAAGTGGGTAGAATTTGCACAGATGAAAATGGAGTAGATGAGCTGTGATATCAAGTGTGGGTGACATGCCTTCTTTATACACCCTTTCAGCTTGCCCATGTAGGACATACACGCCAAACAAGGCAGCCTTCTGAAGGGCTGAAGCATCATAAAACCTTACAGGAGCATGGGTTTTGCTGAATGGATCTGTCTAGGAAGCTTTATGCTTCAGGAATTTAAGATAAATTGCTTAACAAGACATTCTTTGGTTTTGTGGAGGTTTTTTTCCTAACATCTCTTTGTGTACTGTCAAGTAATTTTCATTTGCACATTTATGAAACTGTAACTTCAAATACTCTGCCTAAAATGAAAATTTTATAAATGTTTTCTTCCACATCATTGAGAAAAGGCTATAGGTTTGATTAAACCACAGCACATAGGAAAGAGTAAAGCTTGTTTTGAGTTTTTTGAGAATCTGAACGTTAGACAGCACACTTCTTTTCATAGGGGATTATATTTAAAGAAAATGAGAAAATGCTGTAACTTAATTTCAGATTGGAGGAGTGTTTCATTCTTAAATAAAACCAGAAAACCCAGCCAGTGACAAACCTTACTTGTAGGTTGATGAGAAGTCAGAAGCAGCAGTCAAGTTTCTCACTCGGGCAGTTTTTCTTATGATATAAAGTACAAGAGATTAATGCCTGTATAACATGCTTGGTCCAGTGCCTCTAAGACATTTGAGTAATTTATTCAGTAAGCCACACTTTCACACAGATAATGGCAAGACATTTGGACTATTGTATATTTTCATGTATTTGAGACAGCTTTTACCATCACTGGTAGGCCAGACTTTACTAACACAAAGAACTGAATTCAGCCACACCTGATAACCATAGAAGGGCAGTAACAATGATCTCTGGTATCACTCCACAGAGAAAAATGTTGCTCAATTCTTCTATTCAAGGAAGCAGAGGAACAACCTGTCTATGGCCAGAGCAGGACTGAAAGGGGATCAGATCACCTCAGGAGGCAATCAGGTCCATCTCCTTGCTTAAGGCAGTGACTCCTATGTCTATGTCTTCATAGGTGTTTGTATCAGTCTAAAAAAAATTTAGCGATAGGGATTACCCCACAACACTACATTATTATTATTTTGTTATGAGTCTTCTGTAAAGCAAACAAACGTTTCAGAAGATTGATCTGTTGGGAGGGATTGAAAGATGATGAATTAAAGCACTTTAATATTCCATTAAAATTAGTAGTAATCACAGATACACATCCATTTTCTTTGTTTCAATTTTAGATGTTCAGTTCCTGGCTCATGAAAAAATTTATGAGCTCTTCAGGAGTATGTAAAATGAAGTAATTTTTGCAATAAAACAATAATGAATCGTGATTCCAAGTAATTTTGCAAAAGCAATGCTCTTAACTGAAAGGAACCTGGAAAAGGGGGGGGAAAAACCCCCAGCTTATATTTTAGTAATAAGAAAGTGAATCCAAATCATCATACTCTCTTAATTAGACTGCTTTAAACCATTTTTTCTCTGCTGCATGTCTTTCAATCCCCCTTTCCTTTCAGAAAAAGTCCCAAAGTGCTCCTGAACAGCCGCACTTTGTACCTGGTCAAGCTAGGATTTTTCAAGACCTTACTGACTAGTGAGGAATTAAATCGCTGATTTACAACACAGTGACTTTATTCTATCTTAGATTTACCAGTAACTGAGGTTACATTTATAGCTGAAGTGGCTACTAATAATTATTTTTTTTGTTAAAAAATTAACTCATGTTTCTAAAATAGAGCCATCTATGAAGGAAAAACTACAATCTTCTGCATAGTCATGTTTCAGAATAGAATCCAAATTTATTAGACATGCTGCAATGTGTTAAACTGCATTAATTTACTTCACTCACTGTGCCACAGATCTTTTTAGTAAGACTGCTGATTCAACAGAGCAAGGTCCTTGGTTTTCATCCACATTTGAGCTCATTTTACACTGCTCTAGCAGTGTGAGGCCACTTGAAGAACTGCTTACTACTCACCTATCTGTGGGACTTCTTCACAGTCTTAGAGATGGGTCTAAAATAAGGACTCTCTAAAAATATGCAGTTCATGTGATGAAAATGTAATTCATTTAAAATGTGGGACATTTTAAAAATGTGATTCATATTCTTACATATATTCATTCCCATGCCTACCATGTGAATGTGCCTATGCTCAGCCACCTAGGATCAAATAACTAATCACAAAAAATGTCCTACTCATATTTTCTTATGAGGGTATTGTGTAACAAGGACTGCTTCCACCTGTTTGAGGGCTGAACTAATTTCCTTTTCCTGTTTGGATAACTAGAGGTTTTTTCCAGAGTCTGTGAAATGCTTTCCTGGAATATATTTCTAGATAGGGAGTCTGAACCACAGAACAGTCTATTGAAGTCATTGACCAGCAGGAAATAAGATAGTGTTTCCAGTTAAGGATGCTAGCCTTGATCTGGAAAAACCATTTTGATGTTGTTCTGTTTCTTTTGTGCCTACTTACAGGAAGATAGATAGGAGGTGACAAGTACTGCCTAGGGATATTCTCATCACTGATTGCCAGCCTAGCCTTTGAGCAAATTATGGAATCTTGGTCAATATGTTCTTGCATATTGTGATTAAAATCATACTTGATAATTTAGCATGCATATTCCCAGAGATTTTATTCTGGATAAAACAGAAAGAAGAATTAAGTAAGTGGTTTTCATATGAAATATCACTATCTTTTTCAGTGAGAAGTCCCAGGAGTTTTTCTTTTTAGTCCTAAATCTTCTAGCATGGAATTCTGTGGCGCTTTTCCACCTCAATCCATGGATGCCTGATGTAATGGCTCAAACAGCTGCTCATCCACATTTGTAGAATGCTTGCTCTTTCCCTGTGAAAGAAGTGCTCACTGACTATAAAAATGGAGTCATGAAACTTATTTGACAAAATACACCAGCTTATCAGCCTAATGTGCTCTTGGACCTTTCTATCTGCTCAGATTTTTTTTAATCATCCTGAACTCTCAGTTAGAATTGAAGGAGTCTACCATTTTTTAGTCAGTCAAGAGCTATGTCATCTGGTAGCTCACCTGGTAGTTAACTTAGGCCACTGCATGGCATTTCAATATTTCCACAAATACATATATTTCAATGTTTTCATATCTAATTATACACAACTTTTTAAAGAGACTGGCCAACTTGTTCCTATCTGTAAAAGACTGTCACTTAGTAAGTCCTGATTTTAGTATTCACAGCCTTCCTGGATCCACCTTTTGAGCCCCTGGAGATTTATTTATCATTACATGTATTCCAGAATGTGGTTTTCTCAGTGGTAACAGCTGCCATGAGGCTGGAAAAGATCAAGACCAGTGTGGCTGCTTCTTCCAATTTACATTTGGGTTTTTTCGATTGGGTATCTCTGAGACAAATTTTTCCCAGATGTTAAAATTTAGTCAGAGAATTTAATTACCTGTGCTCTTTCCTAAACCTTGCAACTCTGAGGCTGAGGTGTATGCTGCAGATATCAAGAAGGCCATCTCTTTTTACCTTCACAACACAGTTTTTTTCAGATGGCCTGGGAAGCTGATCACATTAGCAGCCAAGAAATCCAGAGTAGCCATATCCACACCGAGAAAGCGGAACTACGAAGCAGATTGCGTCAAGGCTTGTTATGACACTGCTAAGGTGGATGGAAGTGTCCTCTGTCATCACAGCCCATGCCACCAGAGTTCAAGCTGTATCGGTGGCCTCAGTGTACTGAGGATGTGTGCTGCTGTTCTCACATCTGTAACTGCATCCATGCTGCTTCCAACCACCCTGCCACTACTGAGACCTCCAGAAGGTCATCTAGTAGTAATAAAGGCTTCTGCATTTCTTATTTATCTCAGGATTTATGAAACCCATTGCTCAGTAACTATGAACAGCTACTGAAGGTCTCCCATGAAGTTAACATACATATAAACACCCACTTATAAGTAAAAGAGACTTCCCCCAGCTGCAGTCCTTCAAAGTGTATTGCTTCTATGGATATTTAATTCTTCCCATTCTTCCTTTCTTTTCCAGAATCCACTGAGAACATGGATTCTGGGAGTTTGACATCAAGAAAGAGTCTGGCTGACATCAGACATTTTCCATCCCACGTACTCGTGTAGTGGGGTGAAAGGGAGCAGGAGGGATCATGACCTACATACTCACTGTAACACTGAAAACTCTTCAAGCTCTGACGACCAGGCACAGCAGTATGCAAACCCGCACATGGATAGCGCACCTTCAAGACTCCATTCTCTGCGGAGAATACCTAACAGTTGACATAATGTGGCTAATGTGTAATGCAGCAGCAGCTTTGCCACAGGATACAGGCTTAGGGCTGTCTCATGTTAGCTAGTTTACTGACCTTCAGTGGACAAGGAAAAGTTCATTAAACCCTGAGGAATTAAATAATTCTGATGGACAATTATAAAAATATCTATATATTTTTAAATGCTCAGTTATTACCTGTAATTGTTAGGCAAAAGGTGAGTCCTAAAGAGTGCACTCCCTGATGATTTGGTCACAGTATTACAGATTTAATCTTGAATTAATGTCCTCTTTCAGCTGCTGCCCTAGCCCTTGTGACTGTCTGCTCCGTGACTCAGCCCCACAGCTGAGATCATTCCTGTTTCCAGCCATCACAGGTACTGGCTGTCCACATAACTCCAAACCTAACAACTGAAATTGCAAACAAAATACCATTGCTCCTGATAGGAGCAGGTCTTTACTCATGTCAGCCTCAGGTAGGAAGCTACTGATTTTTTTACCATTTATATTTGAGAACACATAGTTGAATTAATGAATCAAAGAGTATCTGAAGAAAATACGTCCTTTTTAATTCCCTGAATCAGGACAAATACACTAAAAATATATTTTCTTATGGTCTTTACATTTCCTTTTATTCTTATTCATTTTCTTTATGTTCTTAAAATACTTTATTAAGGTACTCTTGATAACAGAGGATATTTGCTGAGAAGTGTCTACAGATTAGTGCAGCTGTCATTATACTGATGTTTTCTACAACATGACGAGCTATAGGTAGATCACTAGATAGCCTACTCAGTTAATAGGAGTTTCAGCAGTTCAGCTTTATAATAATATAGTCCAAAGACCCCTAATGAAACACTTGTCTCCTATACCCTGTAGGGTTATCAGAACAGTGTCTTTGAATCATTCACCCAACAAGACAGTTCTGCTAAGAAAAGAATAAAAGATCTGAGTAGGTTTTTCTTTTCATAGTTTTCTTGCCTCAATGATGTGCCTCCGTGCAGTGATGCCTCAGTGGATAAGTGTCTCTGGACCATCACAAATGTGGCCAGTATGAGAAACTATTTAAAGTCAGGGACTTCTCTGAGATTCAGGCTCCTTTTGTATCTTGGTCAGAAGTTAGCAGCATCATTAAAGTAAAAGTGAGAGAACAAACCATTAATTGATTGCACATCTGTGGGTCAAGATCATCTCTGAAACCAATAGGAGTGTCATTTACCTAGACACTGTAAGCCATAGAGCTGATATTAAAGTCATACATTGTAAACAATTTAATCAAAGTTATAACAAATAATTAACTCTTCCATTAACACCGCCCAGATGTGGAAATAATCTTATTAATCATCCTGGGCAGAGCAGTGCCTGTAAATAATGTTGTGTAACTGTTGACATTATACAGAGCCTTTCTGCATCAATATTTTTCTTTTTCTTTATGTATTTTATGTATGTCTAGATACAGACCAAGCTTTTTTTTTTTTTTTCTAAAAACAGTTTCATGAAACCCCCTATTTAATAACGAGTTTTCAAAGTAACAGCATTGATATTAAAAACAAAAGGATTTTTAGTATTTTTAGTGCCTTGATGCGTCTGCACTCATTTGCACCAACTAATATGTGTTGTCCTATGAGAGCAAAATTATGCCATGTCCATCTACAAAAGAGATCAGCTAATGTTGCAGTAGTGAGCCTAAGACTGGTGATTTGTGACTTTACATTACCAAATCCTGATGTCCTTTCTATTTAGTGTTTGTATAAATTACTTGTAAATGATACAAAAACAGATTAAAAGTTCCTAAGTGTTTTCCATGCATTACAGAAGTGTTTCCCTCCGTGTAATAGTGGGAGTTGCACTGTCTGTTGAAATAATCTGTCAAAATTCCAAAGGACTAGATGTATTTTAATACAAGGTTACCACTTCGTATTCCACTCCTTCTATTTGTTAATGAAGATTTTCTTTTCCTCATCTTACACAATATTATTCCTAATCATTTAAAAAGGCTATTAATTGCTTAAAGGTCTGGCACCAGATTCAGAAAAGGTAGCCTGCCTTACATTTAAAGCTGGAGAAAGCTAGGAAGATGGTTCCTCCCAGCATAAGTGGAGACTGAGGGAGGTTAGAGGCAGTTTCTGACAAAATTCATTAGAGTCCAATAATTGGACATCTGGTAGGTTAGAAACTCTTGTTCTATTGACGTGTTTTTAATGTGTCAGGTTTAAAGAAGTTCTCGGGCGTTTCTGGAAACTATGCATATGATGATAACTGCCACTTTTCCCAATTGGTTATGAAAATAAATCTTTGGTTTGGAGGGTAGAACGTCTTTTTCATCTCTGATGTTGTATGTGATATGGCCACAAAACAATCATCAAGATTTTGAAAAAAAAATAGCGAGGAATTGCAACAGTGGTCTGAAACATTCAAAAGTGTTGGCTGCTGAGACTTGTGGTATTCTGATCTCAGCATCCACCCCATTATTGTCCTCCCAAATTATCACACCGTATCCAAAATCTAAGCAGGTTCACATAAAATTCAGTGGAATTCCTGCGAAGAAAACCTGAGATACAGTGTAGAATTATAAAAATACAATGCAGAGACCCTGGGAGGTCATCTTGTCTATCCTGCTCTAAAGGAAGTTCAGCCGCCTATGATTATCTCTGACTGACAGTCATTTCACATTTTAAATGAGAACGCAGGCAGCTCTGCAGGCCAGAGGGATCAGCATTCTGTCCTGTGACTTCCCCCTGTAAGACTTAGGGTCTGCCACTAGAACCCATTAACTGGGAATGTTTCCCTGACAATGTATTTCCCATCCTTTGTGTTTTCTTGCTTGCAAGAAAGCATTTGTAGTTCTTCAGACAATCTCAGCACCTCGGCTGGCAAAATCTTCCCTATCTAAATATATCTAGGTTTGAATTAATAAAAGTGCATTTTTAAAGTTGCTCTTTGACCACTTCTGTGATGGGTTCACAGATTTGTCTGACAAGTGAATTTAAATATATGGTAATTTCCTAAATTAATTGCACAGCCATAATACGCAGTGTTGTTTTGCTTCCTTCTCTTCCCCAAAATGTGTCGTACTGATTTCTGGTTTGGGGACTTTCTTTAAGTCATCTTTGCATTTTATAACTGTGTTTTCCCTAAGTTATTTCAGATAGGCAGTATTAAATTCTTGAGATAGTGACAAGAGGCTGGTCTCAGTCCTTGCATTTCTAGAAAGTAATAATTACTCCAGAAGGTCAGTGGCATAGCCTCTAGAGAAGGGATTACATATACTCTCAAAGAGTATAGATCTCCGAATATATTTTGTGGAAAACTATAATATTAAGTTTCATTCATGATTGCTTACAAGATTTTTCAGTTTTGATTTTTTTGGTCATCTTAAGGTCATGGCAGTTTCTCAAACAAGCTTCTTGATACAAGAGCAACTGATGGACTGATCTTACACTTCTCTTGATATATCAGTAGAAGAGAAACCAAGCGAATGGTCACATTTTGCATGGTTATTTCTTCTCCAACATGTAATTTGTTATCAGAAGTGTGAACACGGTTCCCTCCTTTTTCACAAGCTAAATGTGGATTGCATGGTTAACTGTTTTTTGATGAAATGCAATTCCAGAACTTTTCTTTTTTAATCTTCTATATCTCACCTCTCACACTATTATTTTTGTTTAGCAGTCATGATCAGGAATAAGATAAATTTCTATTGAATATATCTTTTAAGTTCTTTAATCGTAATTTCAATATTGGTGCAAAGTGAGGTATGTATACAGCTTTCTTTTGCTTTCCTGGTTGAAGACAACTGTTTTGATTTGTAAATTCTCTCTTCCTTGTAATTTAATGATAATGAATTAATGGTAAGTAGTTTTTATTGTCTTCTTTCTTTGCAGTAAATAGCATTAAAAATTAATTGCTCAGTAAAACAGACAACTTACTCAGGAGTACAGATAAGAGCCACTTAATTTGCCAAATGAACCAAGCATATCAGAGTTTTGAATAAATAAACCCAAACAGAAAAAAGCAACAAGCAATCCTTTTCTTTTTTAAAAAATGGGTTATTTAACATTTGACAAAAAGTTTGATCTTGCTGATAATTTTTTCTGCTCAAAGAAGGTACGTATGCTGAGTTATGCTTGCTTGGTCGTTTTCTTTTTTTTTTTTTTCATTGGCCTGTAGAGAAACTGCAAGAGCCACAAGGCTGCCTGATTCCTCAGAACTACTTCAAGTTCCAATATCTCCTGTCCATGGGGACCTACAGTCACCCTTGCCAGGGAGAAGGAAGACCCTGAAGTACAGCTAGTGATTTTCTTTACCTAAGCAAGATGACCTCCAGTCTTATTCAGAGAAGAGAAAAATTTTGCATCTAGTACACAGTGGATATCTCTTTGACAGCCCCAAACCTTAGCACGGTAACATTCTCTATTCAAACTCTGAATTTTAGCCAAACTGCATAAAGCTTATTGAAAAGCCACCAGAATTTTGTCTCTATTGAAGAGTTTAAAAACTAGAGGGGTCAAATATGTACAACAGTAACACCCAGCAACTTAATCTCTTCTTCTCTTACTCCTTAAAATATGCCGTTTCATTCAACTTCCTTTTAAAATATATCTGTTTCTGGCTACCCACAGAATTAACTACTCTTCTCCTAATTCTGTTTTCAGATATCTCCCTTTTGATTGTCTAAGTCTTTTGAGGGATTCAGAATAGTAGTTCACAGACTTTTGAACTCTGGTAGGTGATTCAAGCAGGACATGAGTCAATAACCAACCACAGCTGGTTCACTAGGTGACATCCTTCTTGAAAAAAGTAACATGTCCAAAAGGTGGTCCAGGTGTCCAAATCAAACTTGCTTTGCAACATCTTTTTCTCAACACTTCCGAATGGTTAAGTTTCCTCACCCTGTATTAACAAGGAGAGCTGGATGAAACAAATATAAACATGTAGAATTAGGTGGGATAAATATTGTCTTTCTGTTTCATTTCCGCTCTGTTCAGCAGAGATGAAATCTGTACTTTCCAGGAAAATAAACAAGCCTTCAGTGTGAAGAAAAACCCTAAGAGGAATAAGCTACTCAACTCCCATTTGTAACATAAAAACACAGAACTGAAAATATGGGGGCAAATCCAGTCTCCAGAAATCTCAGGTACAGGCTGATGGCTACTGAAGAAGCCCACAGAGCACCTGCTCCACTTGCAATAACACATGATGCTTCCACATCACCAAGCTTAAGAATTTTAATAAGAGGTCAAGAGCCATAGCAATTAAGTGTCACAGGATGAGAACATGACAGATTAAGGGAGTTGTCAATGACAGAGTTAGCTGCAACAAGAAGGAATTTGTTGAAGAAACCTCCCCGATAGTGGGAAAAACCTGTTGTCCCTGCAAAACTGACTCAGGGAAAATTTCTCTGTTGATGGCAATTCTAATAAAACAGATTAATGCTAAGCATATGAAAAGTATACACCACAAATAACACCTTGGCAGTCTCATTGTCAATAGAAACACAAAAAGATTTTGTCCTGCAAGCCCAGGATCAGGAAAGGTGGGGGGAGCCTTCTGCCCTGCTCCAAAGACAAGCAGCAGAAGCTGGCACATGAAATCAGTATGTTCGCATTCTGTTACACAAATGTAAATAATTTGTTCTCCAAGTATCTTCTATATGATCTTCCTAAAAATGTTTCAGACTCAGTTTTAAAACCCTTTACATTTTTCACACTCAGGACTCTAGGACATTATTCCAGAAATTGGTCTTCAGCTATGGTTTCCAGTTTACATGTATTTATTACCAAGATAAGCATTTTCTCCTGTGCCAATATTGTCCCTTAAACAAAACTTCTTCATGTTTAACTGTGTATGTGGGGTTTTTTTCCTTTATTTAATCTAGGTCAAAAAGTCATACACTTTAAGCAGAAGAAATTCAATTCCTCACCCTTCCTTCTGTTTTATCTCAGACTCCCTGGTCGTAAGAATGTATTGCTACTGGCTGCAACATTCACTTCGACCTGTATGCTTCTAATAGGTTTTTGTGATCAATCTGCCCATATATCTCGGGGCAGATATTGGGGCAACTTGGTCTATACTTGGTTAGAATATTTTTCTTGAAAGCAAGACAAAATCTCATCTGATTTCATCCCTGCAACGTCTCCACTCATATCTGATGCTGTTCACCAGTGGTGTGTTTGGGGTGTTGGTAGACAAGAAGCTCAACGTGACCAGGCAACATGCACTTGCAGCCCATAAAGACAACCATGTCCTGGGCTGCATCAAAAGAAGCGTGACCAGCAGGTCGAGGGAGGTGATTCTCCCCCTCTACTCTGCTCTTGTGAGACCCCACCTGGAGTATTGCATTCATCTCTGGGGCCTCCAACAAAAGAAGGACATGGACCTATTAGAACAAGTCCAGAGAAGGGCCAGGAAGATGATCAGAGGGCTGGAGCACCTCTCCTATGAAGACAGGCTGAGAGAGTTGGGGTTGTTCAGCCTGGAGAAGAGAAGGCTCCAGGGAGACCTTACTGCAGCCTCCCAGGGCCTTTAAAGGGAGCCTACAAGATAGATGGGGACAGACTTTCTAGTGGGGCATGTAGTGATAGGACAAGGGGGAATGGCTTTAAAGTAAAAGAGGGTAGATTTACATTAGATATGAGGAAGAAATTCTTTACTGTGAGGGTGGTGAGGCACTGGAACAGGTTGACCAGAGGAGCTGTGGATGCCCCATCCCTGGAAATGTTCAAGGCCAGGCTGGATGGGGCTTGGAGCAACCTGGTCTAGTGGGAGGTTTCCCTGCTTATGGCAGGGGGTTGGAACTGGGTGATCTTTAAGGTCCCTTCCAACTCAAATGATTCTATGACACTTTTCCCAGCATGGGTTATTTGCAGTATTTGCTTGTCTGGGTTTGGTTTTTTTTTGAGTAATTTTGTTTTGCACAGATGGTTGAAAATAGGTAAGAATGGTGAACTTCTCACCTGTAGCAGAACTGACTCCAGGGTGTAATGTTAGACTGATTTAGATAATCACAGCATAACAAAATTAGGTTAAAGTTACATTTGATTGCCAAGATAGAACATCAGTAGTTACATACATCTACCTCCTCTACTTTCAATGCAGTTTCATCTTAGTTGTAAGATCAAAGCAAGGGCTTGTCTTTGAGGCACAGCTCTCTGGTGTTTATCTTTGATACTCCTGAGCCTGTGTTTATCCTGGTACTCCCATGTGGAGGTCCAATGAGACTTTCACTTTGCCCCCTATAATCTTGAAGTTTAGGCAATATTTATCCCTGAGACCAGCCTCCTGTATATGCTTCTTAACAACTTAAAAGTGTGAATTTTCAGTATTAAGATTTCTATCTGTCAATTACATTTTGTTATGTTATTTGTTAGGGAGATACTTTTCTTTCCAGTAACATTTGCACTGTTTTAATTTATTCCCTATATTAATTGAACAGTATTTTCAATAAAAGTAGTTCAAAATCAGTTCTAGAGCCAGTTTATTGAATAATTCACAGAGCCTGAGTAAACACACAGCTCATTTTACTGATAAGTTATAATGATTGAGAGCTGTTTGTTTGTGATCAGTTGCAAAGTGCTTTTTGAAGAAAGTTACATTTGAGTCACAACTCAAAAAAGAGATCCTAGCATTATCATTGATAGTTGTTTGAAATCGCTAGCTGAATGTTTAGTGGCAATCAAAAAACAAGACAGAGGGTGTCATACTGTGACTGTACAAAAATATGGTGCACCCAAATCTTGAGCAATTTTTGTAGTTCATGTAGCCATATCTCACAAGGGTATTGTCAAGTTAGAAAGGATATAGAGAAAGGCAACTAAAATGATGAAGAGAATGAAACAGTTGTCTGAGGAGACGCAAAAACTTGAGAGTCCTCAGTTTCCAGAGGAGAAGGCTGAGAGGAATGTGGTTGGGGTTTATCCTGTCATGAAGGCAGCCGGAAAGGTGAACAGGCAACTGTTCACTAACTCCCACAGTGCTGGAACTAAGGCACCCTCAGTGAAACTAGTAGAAGATTGGTTTAAATAAAGATAAAAGGATTACTTGATTACGCAGAAGACAGTAGACTTTTGGAATTTGCTGCCAGAGAAGCTAATAAAGGCAGAGGGTGTCAATAGGTTTGAAAAAGGGATTAGACAAAGTCATGAATAACTGGTCCTGAAAGAGGTGCAAAAAAGAACAGGCAGAAATGTACCCTCTAACACTTCTAATAAATTTCTGCATGCTGTGGAAATACATAGGTAAAAGACTGCAGAAAATGGCCAGGCTCATGTGGTCATCCCAAACAGCATCTCCTATTGCTCTTCTCAGAACATTGTGCTAACTGGAATCACTGGTCTGTTTTATTACAGCGTGTCTTACATTCTTAAGAAAAAACATACTGTCTGTGCCCTGTTCTAGATGCATTTCCTTGAAGTTATTAAGTACAATTCCCTGTCCTTGTATTGAAGAACATCTTTGTGTTTAAGGTAATATAAATTCACTGGTTTGCTTTTTACGGATATTGACTGAAAATGAGTGAATCTTTAATATAGTAAGTAAAAGATCTATACTCGATGGCTATATACTACAAGCATAAAATATTAAATTACTTGAGTTATATTCATAGAAGAATAGAAAAAGAAGGGATAAAAGCTCAAATAAAAATGGGTCCTAAAGCAGAACTGTAGAAATGATGGACATGTCAGTTCTAATAACTAAAGATGAAGATGCGTACAAAATTAAGTATTACTAGATTATCTATGCCTCATCCAGAAATAGTAATACAATCACATATCTGATAAGCAGACTGACAGAAGAACCAAACATACAAAATATATGCAGATTAGTAGCACAGTGCCAAACGTGAACTTGGTTCACCTGCAAAATTAAAAATGTCCCAGTAATTCTACAGAAAAGTAGGATCACAGGATCTTAAAAACACAGGTTATTTCATGGAGAAGCATGGCATGTTTCTAAGCTGGCATCTGATTGCAAAAGGCAAATATGTGTGTCATACAGACATATGCTCATGCTGTAAAAGAGAAGTCTATTTTGCTCTCTCTCAAAACCACAAGGCAGAAGGCAGAACCCACGTAGCTTTCCAACTGATCCAGTCACTTGGATGGAGAACAGACTGTCTTGTGCATATACAGCAGTTTATAGAGAGACTCTAAATAACTCTCACTCTATAGGTTTGGTCATATCTCACCATTCACAGAGAGATTTTATGAGCAGTGTATACATAGCTTAAGAGTACTCAGCAATTATTTATTGGCTAACAAAAAGGATAAATAGCTGGGACTAACATGGAACTAAGCTAAACATTAATACAGTCACCATTGTCTTCCAATTCTCTATTTTTTTTCTTGCTATTTTTTCTCCTTCAGTTACTAGCAATTACCACCTCAACAATTACACTTTGCCTGTTTTACTGCTTTTGTTATCCTACATGCCTGTAGCTCTGGTACTGTCTTGCTCCTCAAAAACAATCTTCTAGAAGCTTTAAGCCACTGATGTGATGCACCGAACTGGACTCTAGGTCCCAAAGAGCTGAATCTGAATTCCTGGGCTGAATTACATCTTCTATCTGGGTCATTCTTCGAGTAAGTTGGCTCTGGACTTTTCTTGCTTCTGCCAAAGCTATGCTGTCCCCTTTTTCTTTTGCACATTTTTAAAACCTGTGTTTACCTTTTCTACCTATACACAGCAGTGTGGCATGGTTTAATTACTGTATATGAAAACCATCATTTATGCTGATGTAAAAGGTTATTTAAGGTAGTTTATACTTTTGCTTGCAACTCTGACATCAAATGACTGTAAAAATAATTACATAATTAATTCTTCCAGCTGACAGTAGGTGTGTCTGAACCAAGCGTAAGTGAAATACTGAACAGAGAAGTGGAAAATCCATTCTGTATTGTGGCATGGAGGCTGGTGTCTGAATTTAGATTACAAATTTAGGCTCTAAACATCTTATTTACCACAGAAGTATTTACTTGGTATCCTGCTGATAAAGTGATTAGTTGCTGAGTGGCAGACCCAGCCTGTGTTAATGCAGAAATCAACTATAATCTAGAAGAACAGTATTGTGGTAATGAGCAATAAGCAAAGGTCCTTCCAGTGTGGCTTCTGCATCATGCTGTTCATAGATGGTCAGGTGCTCAGAATGCAATACTTCCAATAATAGCTTCAGGCAAGGCATCCTACAGTTTAACGCCTTACAACACGCTGAGGACACAGTAAATGAAAGTACACATTAGTCAATATTCAGTGGGAAGTCAAGAATTAAATATTTCAGCAATTATCATTGAGTCTTGGCAGTCAAACATTTCAGAATGCCAATACGGTCAAAATGCTGTGAAGACAAACCAAAAGCATAGCATATGGCATGCTTTGCTTGTGTAGTGCTCATTTTATTACAGAGGTCTAAAATTTGTTGATTACATTGCTTCTATGACACTTGTGTAGTTATTACAAGTCAATTCAATAACAGCTTTTTTAGCACCTGTTTGTATAATTTATGAATACATGAATATATGTACCATGTTATCATTTGGAATTTAAATTCACACGTGAAAATAACACCAAAGAAATGAGTACATGAAGGAAGTAAGAATAATTCAGAAGTTAGAAAGTGGACAAAATGGGTATGAAATCATCACACGGCTGAGCACAAGAGATAGTCCTGGTGAGAAAGTACCACCCATTTTTGTGATCACGTGGCAGTATTGCTATCTTACTGTTCCCTGCTCCTGGGGAAATGCCAGGTGGGTGGAAATCTCAGACTGTTTGCTGCAACAGACAGCAGGGAGACAGTCAGGCTGTAGCTGAACTGTTGCCACAGCATCTTCCACAAGGCAGGCTGGGCTGCAGTGCCTGGCTCTGGTAGCACACTGGACTTCCCACAAGATCCATCTTCCCAGCACACCTGTGGCTGAACCGGCATACAGACACTGCTCAAAGAAACGTGTTTTCTGGTAGCATCAGCTTTGGCGTTCTGAGCATGAGAAGTAGCCTGTCGGTGGGTCGGTGCTGGCCTGGTATATTGGTTACTCAATGAACCATCACTTCCTTCAGTTAAAGAGCCTTGTGTTTTAGGACAAATACTGTCTCCTGTTCTTAATTCAACTCTTCAACCACTTTCTTGTTTCCTTCATGGCCACAAATAAACTGCAGCACATCCAGCTGATTTCCTTTCACTTCCAGTGCCCTGATGGGGAGTGCTCCTCATTATCCAAAAGTGTACCAGCTACACATCCTTTTATTTTCCAGAATCACCTTGCCTAAGTATGGAAAGAATAAGCAAAAGGAAGGGACATGCATTTTTCAACTGATATCCTTAAGATGTTGTTGACAAATGAATTTAAAAGAGGTAGTTTCTTGCTTAGTTTCCTAATTCTGTATTTAGTATCACCTACTCAAACTCTTCTGATCAACCAAAGAATGCCTCTGAAAATGACTGTCATGCTTTCTTAGTTCCTTTAGAAACTTCTTATGCATCATGTATCTGTACAGGAATAAGTTATCCTACTATTTAAACATAATTTATCATTCCTTGTTCTACTCTTGAGGTTCCAGAATAATTGAATATCACAGCTTAAAGAGAAAACCCCTTCCCTTTCCTAAAAAATCTCCATACAATTATTTCCAACACCTCCCTCTGCTCCAGTCTAATAAAAACCATAATGCCTGTTTCGCCCTTTTATATATCTGTATCTCCATCCATAATTGAAGTCTATATTCAGTGTTGTCTTATTCCTCCTGGCTGGTATATCACTCTGGTTTATACTTTTATTTTCTCTGTCTTGTAAATGTGCTCTGACCTCTCTTCCAAGTTTCTGTGTGTTTGTCAGGTTTGGTTTTATTTTCTGTTTTGCTTTACTGCAGGGTTTGGAGTTTTTCTGCTTTAATTTAATTAATTATGCACTTTGCTTTCTAAACTTCCTGAGAAATGTGCCTATCTGTGGAATAGATAGTCCAAGGGAAAGGGGAATGGGGTCCTGCATACTACACCACCCAGGCAGGCAGGGTGTCCCATGGCAGAGGGACAGCAGGACCGTCCAACGGAGTACAGCTGCCTAGGGCCCACTGTGCATGGTATTTCTGGGACCCTCTATCAAATAAAGCATGTCATCTTGGAGCCCTGGACTTCAAGCTGTAACTGAGACATTTAATACAGTTGAGATAAAAATCTGTGTAGTTAGGCTTATGTCTTGCTTGTTTTGGGGCTGGTATTACCCGCAGGTGCTACATACAGAGGTATCAGGAAACAGGCTGGCTGAATATGTATGATTCCCTGTTATTCTACTTTCTGTATCCTTATCACATCAGAGGTACAAAACTGATTTGTTTACATTGCTATTGCAAACCATCACCAAATAAATCACTAAATTGATTTATGTTCTACTTTCTTCTTTAGTGCTTTTTTTTTCCAGAACTTTCTTCTGATATTTCTTCCCAGATGTGAAGCAAGGCAGATGATTCATATATATGTCTTTTATGATCTGTGAGTATCATCTCCAGACATCATCTAATAAAATAAGGATTTTATTTCATGTATTAAACCACTTTATTTTTTTATATTTATAATTTATTAATAGAAATAGCATTCTTTTTTGACTGCAAATTCTTTTCTGTGTGCTAACTGTGCTTCCTCTAGTTATTATTTATTGGTCTTATTTATTCCTCTTTCTTAGGTACTCTGATAACAGAATTAATTGCTCTACCAAACAAGGGCTTTTCCTTGTAGGTAAAAAAGTTGTTAATTCATATTTACAACTCATACTGTTTCCTTTTTAAATCAGTGGGAGATTTTTCATAGATTCTAGTGAGACTGTGGCCAATACCTATGAACTTCACACACATATACATATAAAAAGTACACACACACATACATATGGAATTGTCATACTGATTTCAGTAAGACGTCTAAGGGTTCTCTGTTATGTGTGGGATTAGGATACAAACTGGCACACTGGAAACTGAAGCCTTTTTTTTTTCTTTTCAAGCTACACATGTCCAGCAAATACAGTGGCAGCACAAGCTTCCCTATACTGGTACTTTAACATGGATCTGTAAGACACACCTTAAGGGCCATGTAATTCAGTGTCCCTCATACCGTACCTACATTAGCAAATCAAACAGGACAATAGCTGTTCCTCAGCCTTGAGGACAAGGGGGTCCTTATGTCCATTGGACTGAACTCCATTCTCCTCCCTCCCCCAAAGCAGGGTGCCTTCATCCATTCTGCCTGATGGGAACACCCAGGGACAAATTCTGTCCCCAGACTGTGCCCAGGAACTGTCTGGGAGGCTGCTAGATGGCTGGGCCAAAACCACGCCAGAGACTATGCTGGCATTTAAACAGAAATGGTGATTGCAACTCTGCATCTGACCCTTCACCATCCTGCTTGATTTTCAGGGATAGCCAGTGCCTGAGGCTGTCAGTAAGGATAACCAACAACAACTATGCTGATGTTTGTTGTGCTCATCGTTAACCAAGCTGATCCCAAATTTATTTCAGGTCAGGCAAACAGTTTGCATGAAGACAGCAACAGCTTTCAACCATTAGTCAAGGATGAAATAGAAAACCAGATATGCCATATTCTGTGTGTATTCTGCTTACTATATTATGCTCTGAACCATGCTGTCTCTCTTCTGATCACCCGTAATCACATTTTAGCTACTGTCTTTCCATTTATCTTTCAGATACTGGTCCCTCTATCTCAACGCTTTCATAAGTCGATGCATAATGCTTTAATGATTGTAAGATCCACAAGATACATTTGTGAAACTCTACCCACGTCAACCTCCCCTATACCGTTCCTCCTCCTAAGAGCAAGAGAAGGTCTCAAGATACTGCAGAGCTCCCTGGATCATTGGTTCACGTACACTGTTTGCACACAGGTTTGCTAATGGTTATGGATGGGATAAATTTGCAAGCTGTGCTGCTTCTGATCACTGTAAAAGAGAACAAAGACTGTGAGGTGATTGATGGCCACAGGTGGCACCTTCAGGCTTTATGCAGACCTCCTTGCTACAAGAAAGTATGTCCTAACTCCTGATCTGCTTATCATTAGGCCAAATGTATCTGGGCTATTATGGTTGTTTGAAGTAAACCTGGCAGAAGTTAGCCACTGAGCCACACCACCATAAAAAAAAGTGAGAATGCTGAAGTCTCCTCCTCATGGTTTTGCGAAACATTTATGCATCAGTAATACTAGAAAAAAACCACCAGAGCCACAGCTGGACCAGCACTGAGACAACCCCAGTGACGGGCAGCAACACAGATGGCAGCTGCCCAGAGGGACAGTCTTTTCTTTCTCATCTGTTTTTCTGGTTTCTGTGGACTTTCTAGATACAAGCCTAGAAAAAAAAAAAACAAAAACAAAAAAACAAACCAACCACAAAAAACAAAACCACCACAGATTTCATATTCTGATCATATTTTAATATGAAATCCTATCCCTCTTTCTACAGCTACAGTATATTTCCTGTAGTATAACCAGGACAGGTTATTACCCTGGCATGGAGCTTATAAGAGACCAAAACCAGGTTTTTTCAGATCTAAAATCTCTGCCTTGGACTTTTAAAGCTTTTCCTTTGCATAGAATTGGTTTAGGTCAGATGTTTGGGGACTTGTAGGTTAAAGGAAACCGCTGGTAAAATCACACAGCTGTGAATAGTTTTATCATACAGTACAGAGTTTTGCTTTTCCAAACACTGGAAGACTCGAGCAACTAGAGAAATCTTCTGTACTCACAATTGAAAACCTTTTTATGCCAGCACTGATCCAAAAACACATTCCCCCAGGCCTCTCTCAGGGTTACAAGTCACTACTGCTAGGAGCTATTGAAACATCCTTCTCTCTGTTGAATGTCACATCTCACCCATCCCCATCTCAGATAAAGTACTGCCCCTCAAAGCAGTTGGGCTCATTGTGGTTTTGCATTTACCCTTCTTTTGGGAATACAGTATTTTGTCTTAAATGAAAAGCAGAGAATAAATCTATCACTTAAGATTTAAAATAACAGAATTAGAAAAAACGAATCATCAGTATGGGTTTCCAGTAAAAACAGCTTTTCTTATCACTGTGGTTGGACCTGATGTGACACCATGTCCAGACTGCCCAGTGAGTCTTATCTTGTGTCTTGAATTGCATTCATTTGCCAAAGTCCTAGAAGTCTTAAAGGCTTTAGAGAAATGGTCCAGGAAAAAGGACTAAGGCTTCTTCCTCTCCCCTTCCCTTCTCTCCCTCTTTCTAGTTCAAAAGAAATGAGTGACTGTACCTGATCCAGACAAAATACGGGCTTAGAAGGCATCCTACAGGGGACATATCCAAACTTCACTACCATCTGATACTGCCACAATTGCACTAATTAAAAACATGACATATAAAAATGATAAGTTTTGTTTGGACCTGTGTAAAGCAGTATCAAAAGAACATCCCAACCTTTCAATTAACAGGAGCCCAAATACCACATTGGTAAAATTGGTATTTATTATGCTACTGAGGATTAAAAAGAAAAAAATAAGGCAAACCCCCAAACTCTGTTAAATAGAACAAATTCATTGCATTTGTCTCATTAAAAAAATAAGTACATATGAAACTAGTAAAAAAAAACAATTTCTCTGGTTAATCCCCACATATTAGCAGCATAAAGGATATAAAGGATAATTTCTCTCCATGTTACTTTATCATATAGGTACCTTTTGGTAAAAGCACTGCTAAAACCAAGGAAGTTATGAAATATAAATTCAGGCTAAGGTAAAAATGTTGGTAACAAAACCAACAATGTAGTAATAACAGACATTAAAGTAACGCTGAACAGGAAAACAGAGGGATGAGAGTAATGGTTACCAAATGCTGCCTCAAACTCTCTTCTCACACTTTTTTTTTCTGACAGACAGTAAACACAATTCATAGTGATAAACTCCTGTGATTCAGATTGCCTGATTATATATCTCTTGTTTGGAAAATAGGTAGTAAGTCCTTTGATGTTTAGTTGAAACAGACAGAAACTGTCCTTACAACAAATCCTTGTGATGTTAAATGGAAACAAAAAACATAAACATTTCACTCCCTGTGACTTAACTGTTACATTCCCACCCATAAGAAGGTCATCTTATATCTTGTCCTGTCTAGAAGCAGCCTCAGATAGAGGCCAAGAGAAATAAAAATGAGGAGGAATAGAATTTCTCAAGACCCAGACCAAATGCTTGCACATGCTATTTAAAGTCTTCGGCAACTGGAGGTCAAGGAAGGTACGAGCTTATCTGGAATAGAGAATATACCTCAAACATTTTATAGAAAGAAGAAAATCAACTATGAGTACAGTGACTTTTACTTTAAAACCAAATACATTTAAATAAAACTATTAAAGAATTAAAACTTCTCCCTTAAAATATCACAAGACCTAGCAATTTGAAGACTCCTTAGGATAAAATATTTCAACATATTATAACATATTAGTCAACTTTCTGATGTTAATGAAATCTTTCTAATAAAGCTCTTAGCATGTTTCCTGGTGGTTTTTCATGTCCATCTCTTAGAGCCTGAAGTGCAATTTTTGCCTGTTAAGAAACAACAACAGAAAAACAGCCACGTCTGGTAGCTGCAGGAACTTCAGTCTTTGCATTCATGACATACACAGGTAAAATACATCACTGAAAAGGCTTTAGAATTGATTTTCTAATCTGGAAATGCAGTTATACAGGCAAAATTTGGAGGGAAACTCCACTAAAAAATTAATTTTGGAGAATTTCACTTCTTGCTACTGACATGTTACCATATATTTGACAAGAGCTTAATTCCTCCAAAGAAGTTTGCCTGTATGGAGCTCAAGTAGGACTGGTGTTTACATCCAGTTCATTCTCAATGATGGTTACATACATTAAATCTTCCCTGTATCATAAAAGCAGCAAGAGATATAGAATAAATAATCAGAAGATATTGGAAATGCAGCAAACTAGAAATATCAGGAGACAAGGGAATAAAACCTAGAGGAATACCTCTCTGAGGTGTTCAGCTATATATAAGGAATATTCTGCACTCTTGTAGTTGCAGGCAAAAAGCAGTTAGAGGCTGTTTCACAGGATGAACGGTCTGATGCACATCAGACCATAACAGAATATCTGTTTATTGATAATGATTTTTTCCTTTGAATGTAAAAATGAAAAAAAAATATGTGATTTTCATCAAATATTTCACTTCAGCCTCTTTGCTGGCTTTGTACTGAAGGCAAGAGGTCTTGCAGAACAGGAAGAGGTCTTGCAGAACTAGATCCTTCATAGTTTATACTTATACATACACGGCAAGCATTTTTGAACACAAGTGATTTTTTTTAAGGCTTTCCTGCATCCCAGGGGCTCAAAGCAAAACCTTCTGCCCCAGAAGCTGCTGCCACCTTTCTGCCAGAAGTCATCGCTCCCACAGCCCAGCTGCTGAAACAGCTGCCATGGATGCTGCTGGCCTGTTTCGAACTACATCAGTCAGTTTAGTTCACCCTACTGATTCACATACTAGACTAACACCGCTCGTTTTGTCTCTGGTAAACCAGTCACAAATGCTCTCCCTCCTAAGCGGAGCTGTGGGGATGGCAGTTCTTAGCAGGGGAGCATTGCTAAACCAGCCAGCACAGTAACATCCTTCACTGCCTCATCCCCTGGCTAAGTCATCACCTAACCACTGCTAGGAGAGCTTTACTTTAGAGCTTGAGAGTCAGGAATAATAACAATTTAACAACACATTATTTAACTTACATTATTTCTAGGATGTCATCCAATGTCATGTTTTCTGTGGTGGCAAACAGAGTTTAGCAAGTCCCCAGTCCTTGCTCCAATGTCCCTAATACATGCCTCTTGTGGCAATCCTTAAGAGAAATTGTGCTCAGAACTGGATCAGGGAACCAGTATTTTAAAAGCACTGAAAAATCAAGGTGTGTGGAAAGAGGAGAGAAAGGAAATTTCTTGGATATACCTTAGATCATATGTAATGTTAATAACACAAACCCAGAGCAGGAGAATGGGCACTGCTATGCTTTATGTTAATAATGCTGCATTAATGGCTGCTGGAAAGCTATGCTCCATTAACAATTGTGAGCAATTGGACACCACAGGTTTGCCAAGACATTAAAAGTTACACCATTTCTGTAGTGAGAAATAAGCTCAATTTGGGATAGGCTGCATGAGCCACTTGGGAAGGAGGTCCAAAACTTTTAATAGATATTTCTGTGAAAACGTTATTCCTGAGTGCCATGCTCAGTTATGGTCAACAGCATATCAAATGCTGGCAATTACAAGAAAATAAATTGAAAAGAAAACAGAATATATATTATTCAAATTTATCTAGGGAACTACCATAGGATACATGGCTTATTCTTTTTTTTTTTTTTCCTTAGCCTCAGTTAGCTACGGTTGGCCACGGCTGAAGAGACTGGGACAACAGACCGTTTGGTTTGTCTCTTTATATTACTGTTTTCTTGCCAGAATTACTGTAGGTACACATTTATCTGTGAGTTTCGTCAAAATATTTTAATTTAAAATATTTCTTTCTTAGCATTCTCTCATACAATGGGAATATTTCCCTGGCATTTTAAATGAGAAATGACCAGCTACAGAATGGCAGAGCCTGTGCCTCTGGCTAGATAAGCTGGCAATGAAGTCCAAGGAGTCAGCAGGGATGGCTCCATGGGAGTGATGGGCCATCTGGTGCTTCTTCCACCCCACGAAGCTCCTTGCCTGCCAAGAATATAAAATCTTATAATAGCAATTTTATAGCAGCAGAGTTTTGAGGTAAGAAAACGTGATCCTGATGGACCTCTCCTGGTAATGTGGCCTGGATAGTAACTCGTGATATGGCAGGACTGTGAGTAGAAACAGCCCATGTGGACAGGACACCCAAAATCGCCTGATCGGAGTGGTTACCCCAAAGCAGAATGAAATGAGGAACCAAATAACAACAACGTTTGTTTACAATAGGCACCCATTGGATTAAGCAGCAACCAGGGGATTACCAAGAGGCTTTTGGGAAGAAAGTCAGCTTGAGAAGTATAAAAGATGGAAGGAAACTTGTGACTGTGGGGTGAGACATCAGAGTGGGAAAGTGCTCAGCGCAGCAGTCAGACCCCTGCCCTCAGATGCTGCCAGGAGTCACTCTGCTGCTACTGCAAGCCCATCTCGACCTGACACAGCACCCTCCCTGCCCCGCTTGGACAGCAGGGCTGACAGTGCAGGGCGCAGCAGCAGAAGGACCCACAGCTTGGGGTGCATGTGGGAACTCACAGGGCGCTTTCCTGCCAGCACACAGACCAGCAGGTGACAGGGATCTGCGCTGGTGCACACAAAGACAGAGCAACCCCATCTCCAGCAAGAGAACATGCATGGCCAAAAGACAGGGATGTACTTGTCACCCTCCAACCTGTAAGAAAAGGATGAATGCACATAAGCATGCTCCTGTCGAATTAGAAAAGGTGGGGTTAGGTTGTTTAGAAACTTGTAGGTGCTTTATAACATCTTCCAAGTGTTTTGTATTCTGTTGGCCTGCTGATATTGATGCAGAATGTGAAGTTCACCAACTGGTGACTAATTATGTGTCATTAATAAATCAGTAAATCACTTGTATCCTGATTTGAGTTAAACCATGTGAGTCAAGCAAGTCTTCCCTGCCACAATCCTTTATGCTATTAAAAAACCAGTAAGCAATTAACTTAAATACCCCAGAATTACACTCAAGTTACAACAGCTCTTTAACTTAGATGATTGACTATTTCATTTCCTAGTATAAATGTTGCTAGAAACTAACAAGCCACTTCTTGATCCTCTAGCTATATTGCTTTTCATCTCAGAGTTGCTGGTTTGGTGCATTCCTGTGCCATTCTTCTCTCTATGTGTGGTGACCCTTTAATATGAGCTTGTAATAGAGAAAGGAAATTTCTTATTTCTAAGTTATATTTACGTAGGTAGTCTCTCCTCTGCATTATTTGCAGTCAAACCATTGAAATTTGGGGAAATACCTCCCAGATGAACAAACTCTGCAGTTTCTCATAGTCACATGCTATAACTAAGGAAATTAAAAATACTTGATGAGCTAAGAGAGTGCAAAAAGGGAAGAATGAAATAAAAGTTTCCCATTCAGCAAAAAGATTGAAAAGAAAAACCTTTTGGATCCCCACATATTAACTGGGAAGCAATATGGTTCAATTATTAGTTCCAGAGAAGCTCAGCGTCAGGGGAAAACCCTTGTATGGAAGACCTCCTTTTCATTATGGAAGCACTAACATTAAGCTGCTTTACTGCAAATTGGCAAGGGCGCATTCCTAATTTGCTGCCCTGTTTCTTGGGAGGCTATTAGTTTTGTTACCCTGCAGTTACTTAAACCAATAGGATCTTGTTTTGTGGTCAGTGGTGGCTGTTGAGGTGAAAAATTAATTGCTTCTACAAGCTCTTGCCTATGGCCATGTCCTTTGATTTGTCTTTGACATCACTTTTTGGCCTGAAAGCATAAAAAGTCTTTCATTCTTTTACATAAAGTTGCTACCCACTCTTCAGATGAGAAAAAAATCTTTTAATTCAGTATGCACATACCGTTTAGTAGAAAGGGTATATGATTAGGACTCTTACACAATGCCAAAAGTCCACAAACTTGCAAGTAAAAATTAACACGCAACAGAGAAACACCAAGTTATTTTTTTCAGAACTACATTGGAAAACAGATCTGTAATAAAGCACTATAAAACTTCTTTATGGGAATAGTCATAGAAGACTGCACTTATAAAAACTAACGTAATGCAAAGAGAAATACACTTTACGGTAAAAAGAATCAAAA
This sequence comes from Falco naumanni, assembly GCF_017639655.2. Lineage (NCBI taxonomy): Eukaryota > Metazoa > Chordata > Aves > Falconiformes > Falconidae > Falco > Falco naumanni. Next base: position 74,290,515 of record NC_054056.1, read on the forward strand.
CTACATATCTTAAAAATAATTTGTTAAGATGCCCCCAATGTGTTCACAGTCTTAGGATGTGATCTCCTCTGGCTTAAACTACAGCAGCAGCACTTCCAAATGTGCAAATGAATAGTGGCCACTTGTAAAATAAATGGCTTGGCCCATTATCTAGGCCTATGTAACTGGATACAATTTAACTGCATATACAACCATAAGGAAAAAGGAATATAAAAAATTAAACCAAAGACTACAATGGCCAGAAACAGAAGTATTAGGTTAACAGTGTCTGATAACCGACAAGGCCAAACAGGTATGCCCCAATTAATTACGGTTCCCACAGGATTCAAAGGTGCTTTGAAGACAGCAGGCACTGACAGTATTGATTTGGGCTTTGAAGACATGTGGAACGAGAGACGATCAAATCCATGGTACAAACATTATAAAATGTATCCATTATGTTTCCAGATTTTCTGGCTTTTGCCTCTATGTGTCAGCTAGGAGATTCTTTATGTAGGAATTAAAGATACCAGCAATAACTGATGGGACTCCCCAGTGCTGCAACAAACCAGTTACCTATTCTGTGGCAATTTCTTCATTCTGGTGAAATGTCACATGTGCTTATTTGGCCTGATTTATACAGAAAAAGAAACAGAAAAGACACACCACCACCAAAAAAAACAACCACCCACCCAACCACCCGTACACAAACAGATGAAAAAACCCACAGACCAAACCAACCCAACAAGAAAAAAAAAACCACAGCCCTTCACTGTATAAAAATAAGAGCAATTAAAATGCATGTTCTGTCCTGGAATCAAAGGACACAGAGCTGTGCCCAAAGCACCCTTTTATTTCTTGTTTTCCAATAGACTTTTCTCTTAAACAATTTTGTTTTGTTTCTGTGAAAGAGAAGTAATTACTGTTTAACAGTGTTATTGTTTCACTGTAATTGCAAATGCCGAACAATCCCTAACAGCTAAGGCAACCACAATGATTACGGGAACCTGCATCTCCTACAGGTTTGTCTAATGACACAATCTGAGTAGAGCTATAGCACAATTAGAGGATTCTGCCTATTACCAGAAGGCTGAGACTTAAGGTGTCTTTAAGAAGGCAATTAGTGGATAAAAAATGCACTATGTAGTAAGTAAAAGACCTAAATAACATGCCTGGATACCATGTTTGCTTTGTGTCCTTTTAAACATTTGTTTGGCTCATCAACCATTTAAAGAAAACACTGAATTTAACCAGGATGGGTTCATATAATGTTTCAAAATAAAAGCAAAAAACTGTTATGTGCTGAACACTAATTAGAAATGCAAGATTTTGGGGACTATAATAGTTTTATTATATATTGCCACGTATGTTGCTACATAAAATTACTTTCTCATGTGCCAGAGCACTCATATCTAAGTGCCAAAGGGGACTCTAGCACAGGAAAAAACAATCTTCCCTCACAGATGGTCACAAAATCATGTCAAACTACCTTGACCTTATGATTTGCTTAGTTTACTCATCATTTAAAAAAAAAATAATGAAAAGGAGATAACACTGAGAGATCTTTAGCTCTGCAAGTCATGAATAGTACTTGAGTATCTGTTCATTTATACATTATCAAGTACCTTTTTAGAGGACTGGAGGGTCTCTGAAGTTTAAGCCAATTGTACATCCTGTGTACATCTGCAACTGAAGGAGTAACATTTTTCCTCCTCTTTGAGACTATTTTCAAGATAAAAGCAAAAAACCTCACTTACCATGCTGTAATTTTCCACAGGAGTTCCACAAATACGTCATCACTTGTTGCCTCCTGTCCCACAGTTCATTGGAACTATATCCCTTTAAGCCAGCCTTTATCTTGCAAATGTGAAGCAAAAGACTGAAAGGGTACAAAACACCAGGCAGAAAAACCTCAGGTACAAAGAGCATTATAACTGGCATTTGGATCAGCCAGAACCAGGGCACACATTGCAGAAAGTCACGCAGATACTTCAGCTGAGTCAGTTCTTCCAATATACTAATTGCAGAGATTAGAGATTCTCATGTATGGCATTCAGGTCTTACATATTCCCTCCTGCTAAGTAAGAATACAGTACATTGAGTTAAACACTCTCAAATATTTCTCTCAGCTCATCCACTACAGAAAGATGTAATTACTTGTCTTTTTTTAATATGTTACTGAGAAAATTTTATTGTTTAAATATCGTTCTTAACCTTATCATCTGTTTATAAACCAAGGCATTTATAAACAACTTGGGTTTTTATTATATTCAGAGATATAGATATAATCCAATAATTTCCTCTGAGAAAACAATAAAGGTTCTTTTTTTATAAGTTCTTATATAAATATCTAATAAACCCCAGCTTGACTCAGAAACATTTGCTTTATTTCTCCAGCACTTCCCATACATGGTAAGGGAGATGTGCATGTAAAGCTGGAGCTCAGAATTACATGAGCAGGTAAGAGTTACTGTAAGAGTATCTTCTGTTTTAGACACACTGCATATATTTGCTTTTGGTTTATTTTTAACAGCTAAGGATGCTATTTTCAGCATCCCTCAACCTGATGTTCCTTGGTCACTATCTGTCATGGAATTTAGCCTTGGAAAGGGATTTGAAAAGAAGGAAATGATGAAGAGCTTTCAAGTTAGCTGGGAGGCAAGGTCACATTCTGAGAAGCCAAGATAAAAGCAGCAAAGCCAGGATCACCGGGAGGTGGAGGTCTTCACTGTCAACTGAGACATGTAAAAAATAATAATAGTAAAAAAAGCAACAGATAGATCCAAGAAGGGCTTTGAAGCTGAGGCCCAAGACAGTCTGTGAGAACAAGGAGCAGAAAACAGGTGAGGGAAGCGGAGAAGGAAGCGTTTCAGAACAGGACCTGCCAGAGGAAAGACAGGGCAGGCAGAGGAGGGCAGGCAGCCTGGGCAGCAGGCAATAGAGCCGCGGGGCGCTTTGGCTTCTTTTGTGTGGATCAGGTAAATCGTTTCATGTTCCAGTGGAAGGACATATTGACCCCATACCGACTCCATGTGAAGCAGTCCATTGTTTTTGTACAAGACAGACTCCTTGTCAAGCACAAACTTAAACCAGCTTTATTACATATGGCATGTTAAATCAGTAGCATCTTGCCAATGGGTATTTTTTAAGGATGGCTTATTTTACTTCAGCTTAAGCATGTTATTTGCCAGCGCAAGCTAAACTGAAACAAGCATTGTAACAAGCATCTTTTTGCTAGTGGAAGTGTAACATTTTAAAACCACGTCTGCTAAAATTCACACTCCAAGTGCACGGCCCTGCCTAGGTCAGACCGGCCAGCGCAGTCCATGAAATAGTACAATCAGAAGAAGGTTAGAAAAGAGTAATGAGGAAGACCTGAGGTATTGACTGGCCCCTAGAGAAGGAACACTGAACATACCAGGGCTCGTCAGTTTGGAAAAGAGAGATTATAAGGAATATGACCGACATCTTTAAAATCCAGCAGCACGTTAGCTGAGTATGGATCAATTGCTCACTTAATCTTCCAATAAGGTAAGCAATTTTGTGCAATTCACTGCTAGACGATGGATCCAGGGGGAAACTGGACAAGCATCATGAGGAAAAACCCACTGTCTTACTGAACAAGCAGAAACCATATGCCATCAGCTGCAGAAGGCTAGGGAATGGGAGAGTATTAGGAGGTATTCCCACATGTCTAGCCTTACCTGGTGGTGGCTCCTCCTGGGGCTGCAGGATATTGGGCCTGGATATTATAAAAGAACAGCCATCTTATTCTTATACAAAAGTATTCTCTGCCTTTCATTTGAAATGTGTTTTTTGTTCCTTAAGAAGAAGAGTGTAATAATTCTCAAAATATTTCACAATTCAACTTTTATACACTCAGCATTTGGCTGTTGCTAAACAATTTGTGTTAAAAAGATTTGTTATTATTTTACTGCATTTTCAGTTTTGAAATGTGAAGGTGATATAGCATCCTAATTGCACAGTTATACCCATATGAGTGCCAGAAGTGGTGTACTCTTTCCCTGTATTTCTGAACTATTTAATTATCATCAGGTATATACAAGTCCTGACTAATGATGGCATTTAATATTTTCCATTATATCAGACGTAAGATGGTGAATAGGATACAATTAATTCTGAGATTTGTTTAAGGGGATGGAATTTGTTGTTGGATGGTAGTTGTGCTCCCTGAACAATTAGTCCTTCCACCTCCAAACTCCCCTTCGCATACTTCCCACATGAAACATTAAAAATCCTGAGAACATTTTGCATCCTCATGAGGCTGTACAGCCTAGTTACCCAAAATGTACCGATGCAAGCTGAATGACACAGCACAACGGATGAACTGTGCAGCACATCATGCATTGAATATAGCTAACATAAAGCCTAGTACCCCACCTTGTCAAAAGCAAACACCTTGCAAAGGGCCTAAAAGCAGGGCAGGCAGGTGTGACACGTTTCTTTCTAATACTCTCCCCGTGTCCAGTAGGCAGGCTACCAGGTAGGAGAAGATCATGAAGTTCATAATTATTCTCTGAGAAATCCTGTCCCAGGGGTGTCTAGGAAGGCTTTGTAACAGTCTTCAGAGAGACCTGGATTTCACGCATTTTACAGATAAGCTTGGAATAATCTATGAGCTGCACAGTCCATCGCTCATCCTTTTATGCAGGAAATCTCTCAAACCGTGTGCACCATCAGGTAACGTCTGTGTAGCAGAGGCAAGGATAAAATCTCATTCTGCGGGGCGGCACCTTGCGGCCTGCCCGGCGCTGCCCTGCCCGCCTGCTGTCCGGAGCAGCTCCCCCACACCTCACAGTCTCACTCCACAGCGATGCCTTCCCAGGTTACATCCGATCCGGTACCTGAAGCAGGACTCCACTGGGGAAAAATCTGCGCGCAGGCCCTGCGCCCCTGTGCTGCGCCCCAGCCCCGCCGCCTCCGGGCCCCTGGGCGCTGTGCTCACCCCGAGCCCCTCGGGCCGCCCCCGCCCCGTCCCCTCCGCATTTTCAGCTCTCCTGTTACTTCTGCTCCGGTCAGGCTTCCCCACTCCTGTCCCCCACTCCCGGTTTTGCCAGATCTTTGTCGCCGGCAACTCTTCCCCCCACTCTGAACACCAGCAAAACGCAAACACCCCTCACGGGGAGTCGCTGAAAGCACAGCTGGCCTAACTACGGCCGCCCTCGCACAGGCGCCGCCGCCCCCGGCTCTCAAAGGCCCGGGCAGCCTGGGCCGCCGGCCCGCAAAGCAGCGTGCTGAGCGCCGAGCCGCACCTCGGCTGCAGCGGCTCCTCCTTGACCGGAGGCTTCGGTACCGCCGCGACGGGCTCCCCGCCCCGAGGCGGCTCGGCTGGGCTCGGGCCGCCCCCCGGCCGTAGCGGGGCGGGCTGGGGGCGGGCTCGGCGCTCACGGCAGTTCCGGCGGAAGGCGCGGCGGGTCGGTGCCGCGGCGCGGGGCTGCCCGCAGGCATGGTGCAGGACGGGTGGGGGCGGCCGGTGGCGGAGCTGCTGCTGCGAGCGGGGGCGGCCCAGAGCATCCTTTGCCTCTGCTCCCGCGCCTTCGTCGAGTGAGTAGCGGCCTCGGCGCCGGGCGGGCCCCGCCTGGCCGCGTCCCCCGGGGCCGGGGCAGGTTTCCGCTAGGGAGGCGCGGGTAAAGGTGCTGCGGCCGTGGCGGCTGCAGAGCGGCGGGGGGGGGGGCCGCACGAAAGGTCCCTGTAGGCCGCGTTTACCAAACGATGCCAGCCGTAGGCGAGGGGGACCCGGGTCCCGCGGGGGGCCCTCGCCGGAGCGGGCACGGCAGCAGCGGTGCCGCCGGCCGGAGCCCGCTCCCTCCCCAGGAGCGCGGGCCGCGCTGCGTCGCCCCCGGCTGGGGCAGCGGCTGCGCGGGCTGCGGTGGCGCCGCTCCCCAAACCGCTCGTCCCCCCCGGCGGCCGGGCTCCCCCCCGACCCCTTCTCCCCGAGACGGGGCGGCCGGGCTGCCCCCCCGTCGCTCCCCCCGAGGCGAGCGGCGGGCCCCGGAGCCTCCCCGCGCCGGGCGGAACAGCTCTGCTAGCGGGGGCTGGTGCCTGTCACGGGCTGTGGCAGGTGGGTGACTGCGGGGAGGAGGTCGTGGCCAATTTTGCGGTTAAATACAGTCAGTGTTTAGCGGAGGTGATGTTCCTCCAGCGTCGGCTGATGGCTGAAGTAATTGCAGTTGTGGACGAGAGACATTAAGTTCCACTTAAACGGAATCTTTTGAGGGCCTAAAATTTCAATTCCAGGGTATTCTATGCAGCAACAGCATTTTCTGAACAGCTCTCGGGTAGACTTTCCCAGCAGGCTTTAAAGTGTTGCCTTTTACATATTTTTCTTTGTTTTGTGTGTTGGGAGTCACAGGGCAGCCCAGATGGGAAGGTGTCTCGAAAGATGGTCTGGTCCAGCCTTCCCAGGGAAGGGGGGCCCAGGTGAGCTTGTCCATCACCCCGTCCAGTTGCATCTTGAAACCCTCAGCCATGGGGATTCTAACACATCCTTGGGGAGGTTTTTTCCACTGAACGATTGTTTTTACTGTAAAAAAAAAAATTGTTTTAATGATGACCTTCTGCATCAATGTATGTCTTCGTTTTTACAGAGATCGAAAATTATATAAACTAGGATTAAAAGGATTTTATGTCAAAGATGACAATAACAGCACAGGTAAGATAAAATGTACTGTGCGGTTTGATGTACATACTTAAAGTGAGTTATGTGTGTTTATCTAAGTTGTTCCTATTTCTCAATTGTTTTTCAGTGCTTTTGGTATGGCGATAGATTTAAATAATAACGTAGCACTTGCGCAGTTTTCACGTTACCATAATTTTGATGTGGAAGTTTGTGCCAGACCAAGCGCAGTGGTTATTCCTGTCTGACAGACTTACCACCTCATATAATCTCCACCTGGTGCACAAAGCAGATTAGTTCACAAATCACAATTTTAACTAACTCAAAATTAATTATATAACAGAGAGCTTGCAGATCCTAGCTGTTTGCCTGAGAGAAACACTGTCCTGCTGTCTCTGCCTTGGCCTAGGACATCAGCTGTTGCTGATTAGTCAGCAGGGACAGTAGAGAATAAGCAGTAGCCCTGATGGGGGAAATTGTAATTTGCATGTACCTGAGGAATTATATGAGGAAGACCAGAGTCAGTCTCTCCCTTGATATGCCTGTATTTTGGGAATGGTCATGGTGCATGCTCTGGCAAATTCAGCACCACTCTTTTGCTCTATTCTCCCAAATTCCCCACATATACCTATCTAAACATAATTCTTTTGGTATCTGGCTTTTCCTTTGCTGTCTCGCTAGCTGCAGCATCATATCATATAATAGCTTGATTTGAAAGGAAGAAGTTTGAACAGAAAGGAATGTCCATGGAAGCTGATAATTGATAGCACAGGTTTGGTGGAAGCAATGTGAGAGGAGTGAAGGAGAATGTAAAATGTCGTTTTCTGCATATATGATTGAATTGTGATGAGAGTAATCAGTTAAAACCAGAAGGGTCTTGGTGCTGCGTGATAATTTGGCAGTAAATATATCCCGACGAAAAAAAAATCATAAATGCTTCAGTTTTATCAACTATCAAGAGCTTTTGTATTTCAGAATTTCCATTAAAAACCAGTTCCTACTTTCTCAGTGGTATTTGTCATTTTATATACATACGATATGCAAGCAGTGATTCAATAGTTGATCAGTTACTTCTGAGATAATTAGGTTCTGTAGTTCACACATTGTTGTAAAACCACATTATCTTTGTTAGTGTGATTTTGAAAGATTTGTAACAAAACTGGCAGTTTCTTGTATTTTAAGTTTGCTGTGATATATGCCAGAAGAACTTATGTAAAGAATTTTTTTCCATGATACAAATGTTTTTGTTGTTTGCTGGGCGTTTTTGCAGTTTGCTCTGCAAGACTGAGGTGAATGTTTGCAGTGTGTTGACTCCAAGCACCCACACCCTCTACCCCAATGCTTATTGCCGCACATCACATATGATGCAAACTATCTCTTCATCCAGTTTAGGTCAGCAGTCACAGCTGTGTCCACTCCTGATCTCTTGGCCACCCCAGCCTACGTGCTGGGGAGAGCAGATGCTAAAAAGAGAAGGCTGTGGGGCTGTGCAAGCACTGCTCAGCAATAGCCAAAACATTGGTGTGTTATCTCCACACTGTTTTAGCCACAAATCTCAAACACAGCACCACAGAGGCTGCTAGCCAGACCCAGTGCAATGTTTTGGCTGTTTAAGTTAGATTTTGGTTCCTACTGAGGTGTTAATGAGAAAAATTTTAAATGGGAAAGGAGGCTTAAGAGGCAGTTGTACTATTTTTTTGTAGGCCATGCTGTGGCATTGAGGTATCAGAATCAGATTATATTTACTTAATAGAATTTGTTAATAGGGGAAGATCAAGCATCTGAGGAGGAGAACCGTTGTCCCAATGTGACACTGAAGGTGGATACTAATCATGCTCTGGACCTGGAAGAAGTCGAACTAGACTCGGAGGCTGAGCTTATGAGGAGCATGGGGTTGCCTCTGCAATTTGGTGGGCAGTCAGCCCACAGGGACTTTGTGGTAAATCTTTATTTACTTAACTCTTTCTGTTTACTTTGTGTTTCCAGATGTAGGGGCATGTCTACCCAGTTATTTTGGGGACTGCAGTTCATGGAAGTGTATCCAAGCTGTCTTTAATGTCCTGCCTCACGTGCTTGTAGCAACATACCTGTGTGGTTTTTAAAATGCACCTGCCAGTTTGACTAAACAGGGTCAGGCTGTGCTTTATGTTTCCATATCTGTTCTGCTCTTGCTACTAAAGAGAGCTAGTTTAAAATAGCTGTGATCACATTGATGTTCTGCATCAGGACAACTAGTACACTCCAATCTGAGCGCATGTGTTCACACTGTCTGCTTTAACCGTTTAGCTTTAGGTACTAATATAAAAAGCTAGTTTCTTAGATCCCCTTTGCAACTGAAAAAGCCAGGCTGTCCCAAATGGCAAGAGTGAGGCTTAGGTGCTCTGCTTCCCGTAGGGAGCACTTGAGCTTTAGAGAAAGACTAAAATATGAGAAAAAGACAGTGGGATATCCACATTATCCACTTTATGGAATACCGACCTCCTTGGCAGTGAGAGAGTACTTCTGTGGAGAGTGCACGGTTCTGACCTGATTGATTTGTAAATCAACCGGAGAAACTTGTACATTATTTTAATTGAAGGCATGTAAATAGACCTTACAGGCATCCAGCTTCAAGCCCAAAGTATACATGCAGTTTTTCTTGCTATGTAGTAGTGTTGCGGATGGAGTGATGACACCCTTCACTTCTAAGAGAGAAGTAGTAATATGTTAATTGGTATAAAATAGCAGTTTAATGTAAAGTTTGGTAGTAAATGCGACAGTGGTTTAACAAGATTTGATCGCAATGTACACTTGATTATTTACTGCACAGAGGACAGGGTCAGACAAAATTGTCAGGGAGACCCATTGAGCCATGAGGTTGAGAAAGGACCCCTGTGGGTTCTAAACTTCTTCTTAGAGGGGAGTTTAGGTGTGACTAGATCCAGACTTAGACTCAGACTTTGTCAACAGTTTATATCTAAAGGATTCTATGTACACAATCGATCCTTTATACCACTTAACTAAGATTTCAAAGTTTAGCATGCGCTTAATCGCTTACCAAGAACCCATTGCAGCAAGGAATCTCTCGACCTGAGGAGTAACCTTGAGAGGCATCTCTGCTCAAGGGGAGGTCCTGTCGTGCAGCCCACTGCTGTGCAGGAAAGCTCAGTGGGATCTGCACTGTCCACTATTTATGGCAGAGTGAGATAATTGATTCAATCATATTTGCATAATGACTACAGAAGTTAGTTTCAAGCTTGGCTTGAGTTGGCCCTTGAGCAGCACTATTAGGTGAGCACATAGTTCAGATTAGCCCTCGGCTATGGTGTTGATCTGTCTCCCCCAATCCACTTTGAGCAGGATGCAGCTGCCATGATCATATGCATCTGTTACTACTGACCGGCACTGGTGGTTATCACTTGAGCATTGAGCATTGTTATGGAAATGAAGCTCAGGATTGGGGGGGGGGGGGGGGGGGGGGCGGGAAGCACACTGCTTACACACATTACAACAAGTAATACTGCAAATAAGCTAAATGAAAAAAATGTATGTTTTTACTAGATTACTACTGAGCATTGTGCTTTGCACTGTGTGTATGAACATGACATTTTGAGGGATGTGTATGAAAGATTAATGCCAGTTCTCTGAACCTAACATCTTTATAGTCCACCTTATGCATTTGTCAATGCAACAAAACTAGGAATTGCAGCTGATGGGACATTTGGAGTAATAGCTGTATATCTGCAGTCTTTTGTCTACATGAGTTGTAGTCTCTCACCACCACCACCTTTTTACCTGCCAAACTTAATTTGGCAGTTTATGAAAAAAAAAATGGTGGATTTATCTGATAGAAAAAATTGCTTTTGTTGGATGTTTTTATCTTGTTTATATCTGTAAGCACAGGAAGCCCCACAGAAACAAGTGGAGTTGTATTTGATTAAACCAACAAGTTGCTCCAGCGTTTCTTTTCTTTTCAGCAGCAGGTTTATGTCTTCTGTTCCACTAGACAGCTGTAGCAGTCTGAGTTTGTTGTAACAAGTGAAATTTTTGTATCGCACAAACTGGCAAATGCCACCTGTTTGGAGAGGAGGCTGTTTCCTTGTGTTTCTGTTAGCCAACTTGGAGATCAGCATGGCATAGGAAGAATACTACACCCTTCTTGGGTCTGTGTCTTCAGACATACAGAGATCCAGCTGCAGGATTTACAGAGGTTACAAGTATAAAGTGATCCTTTTTTGTTTAAAGCACCCAGAGGTAGCAAGGAGTTAACATTCTATTAGGCTGAGCATTATATGTTCACTGCCCTAATGAGACACCTGAACAGTGTTTGCTGGCCAGGCAGATACCAGACAATCTGGTCAGCCTCTGCAGCCCCCTAAAACAGGTCCTTGATGTTACTGAGATACTGCTTTACTTTTAAGCTCAACCCAGTGACCCCACAGTTCCTGACCAACCTCCTTTTAGGATTTTATAGTCTTTCATGTTGATGTTTTTCCTTCTGAATCCTTGTGAGTAGCCCCCCTTCTGTCTGTAATTCTACTTTTTTGTGTGTGTGTCTTTCTATAGACTTTCTCACAGCCCATTCTCACAGCTTCCTCAGAAATGTCAGCCAGGGTTATGCAATGGGGCCTTATCAGACTCACAAACCTTACAACCTTTTGTGGGGAGAAAGCTGACATCAGGGTTGCCGCAAGAGGGAGGGTTACAACGGAATTGGAAATGTGCTGGAGAGAGGACAAGAAAAGACTGCATGTACGCTGTAGACTTCTGAATATGTTTTTCCATTATATTCTAGGCAACAGAAAATTATAGAAAGAGAAGTAACATGAGGCTTATGAAAAAGAAAAACAAGAAGAAAAAAGAGTTAAAGCAAAAACATGAGGATAAAACGGGGCAGGAATGCCAGGATCGAGTTTGTGGTGGTGATACCCAGTCTGTTTCTGGTGAGCTGGCCCTAGCCATGGAACAACATGAGAAGAGTAGCAAACTTCAGGTTGTAAGTGAAGGGAACTGTGAAAGTTCAGAAAGTCTTGCAAATGAGGCTTTACCCCGTGAATGTAAAGAAAAATGGGAGAAGTACTGGAGTGAGTATGGAGAGAGCCTTCTTTGGCAAAGCTGGCTGGAGAAGCATCAAGAGGTCTCATCATCCGAGGCCACCACAGCCTCTGAGCCTTGGAATAGTCCAGACACCAGGGAAGAGTGGGAGCAGCATTATAGTGAACTGTACTGGTATTACTGGGAACAGTTTCAGTACTGGACAAGTCAAGGATGGACTACTGATTGCTCACATGGTGACAACGTGGAAGCTAATGGGGTTACCCAGGAGATGGGTCTTTCAGGAAAACCAGACTTGGTTCGCCCAGGGGCTGAACACAGTGAAGTGCTGAGCCTGGAGCCAGCTCCCTCTAACACCCCAAGTGAGGAAACACTCCCTGCGGGCGCTGAGCCCCACAGTGAAATAATCTCTGGGATTTGTAATTTAAATCTGAATATGGAGGAAGTGGAGCAGAGCTGTGCAGCTCCAGCAGTAGCTCACCAAGGTCCTCAAGAGTGTAGTTCATCTGACAGTGAGAGCCGGGAGGAGCCCTGTGATGGAGGAACCAGAAAAAGGAGTGCATCGTGTGAAAATAAAAGTATTGACCAGTCAGGTAATACAAAATCAGGTAAAACTGATTTTACCAGAATTTCTCTAGGTGGTTATGTATAAGAAACGAGGGCACGTCTGTATTATGCCTTTTTAAAAAAAAGTCAAGTGTTTTGTGGAATGATTGAGTACTCGACTCCTTTTTCTTCCTTGTGCTTCTCTGGATGATCTCTCTCCTCTCTAACCTCTATATTGAACGTGTTCTTCAGTCAGAGGTGATTTTAATAGAAAATGTACTTCATAAATCTTAAGATGTACTACAGAAAGTGGTGAGAGAGTACTGTTAGTGCATATTTGTTTATTTATCTTAGTATTGGTATTGCAGCTGTGTCATTCTGCTGATGTGTCTTTTCTCACTGATAGTCTAAAATGAATGAAAACTCAGGTTGATATTCTCAGGAGTCTGATAAGTTTTAAGAACAGATTTTTGAGAAAAAAAATAATAGTTCTTCAGTTCTGAGACTACCGTGTTACTGTGGGCAAGGTGTCTTTCAGCATTAAGTTATCAATTAAGCAGTGGGTTGCAGTCATCTTCACAACCGCAAATTCATATGTTCACAACTAATGCTAACAAGTGGAAGTGTCAGGTAACGTAGTAGTACGGTGAAAGCCAGTGGCTGTGCCATAGACTACTGGAAGAGCTGTGAGGGAGGTACAGGACTGGGCTGGAGATGTCTTTGCCAACCAGTTCAACATGCAGAGAAGGGAAAGAGCAATCTCATTTGCCTGCCAGTTCTTCCTGCCAGTGTTTGCTTTAAGCAGCGGTGTAATGTCTTTCCTGACTGTTGTATGGTTTCCCCTGCTGAAGGGGAGGGATGAAGCACGTGAATTAAGTGTCAGCAGCTTGAGACTTCAGGTTGGCAGGAAACCTCTGAGTCTGCTGCTAGTGACTTTCTCAGGAGAGAAGAAGCAGGTGTGGTCCCATCTCGATCTTAGAGTAGAGTTGGAATGGGACAGGTCACAGGAAAATCTCCTTTCCAACAAGAAATGAGAAGACTGTTTGAATCCTTTCTTATTAAATGTATGTGAATATCTTAACATAGACAATTAAATGGAACAAAATTGATGCACAAGGAAGAAACCATTTTGAATTTGTACCTTGTAGGCATTTTATTTTTCTTGGAGAGCTGAGATAATTTGAGGTTGGTTCTGATTAAGATTATTAAATCTGCAGTGTTACTAATACTGAAAGCTTGTGTTGGTATCTTGTTGCTCAGAGACAGGTAAAGATACGTGCGTTTGGCACTTGTGCCTTATCTGTCAGATTCAGATTTGTACGACAACCTAACTGTAGCTGCTGAGGACAGGAAGATAAGGAATTAATTTATGCAGAAAGAAAATGTGATCTCATCCATCTTGGTTTGGTTTTTTTTTTTAGGTTCACAGGGGTCATGTAGCTTGAATTCAAATGACAAAGAACAGTTGCTGCTTCACGACCAAAATGAAGATGAGGATGAAGAGCCTCCTGAACACAAACACGTTAAAGTCAAAAGAAGGCAAGTCAGGAAATTTAGATGAGCTTTTTTCTCAAGAAGCCCAGGTCCAGAAGCTTCGTGATTTATAGTTTGTTTGATCGAGACTGTGAGTTAAAACTTCAGTAGAAAACTACAGTCTTCCATCACTGCTTATCACTTTACCTAGCAACAAGCAGTGGATATTTCTTTTTTTCTGTTGCTTTATGAAAACAATGTATGGCCTTAATGACTGTGCAAGGTGACAGTACTGTTCTTGTGCCACCGAAGTATACAAGATTGTTAAATTGCTTATGTAGGTCTAATTAGCGTAGACAATACAAGAACAATATTTTGCTTTGTTTAACTGAATTATGCTGGCAGTAAAGTGCTCAGTGCTATGGCAATTGTACAATAACTAATCCCTGCCTTGTCACAGTCTTTTTCTTCTCTAAAAATTTATAGCCTCAAACATGATGAGATGGCTCTTCCTCTAATAAATTTACAAACTCAAAGATGAAGGGACAAATGGATGTATTACCTGCTAATCATGTAGCTTTGGTTTTGTTCTAATATTTTGCTGTTGCTATAGCGTTAATAATAGATAATAATATAGATAGCATAATAGATTATGATGGTAATCTGGAAATAGGGTGAACAAACACTGTCTTCATCAGTTCCATGGTAGGGCTTGATATTAAATATTTTAAGAGGTCATTCAGAATAGTTAGGATATTTTAACCCCGACACAAGGACATATGTCCCTAGAATTGGGTAAGAAAAAAAAAACATGTGCTGATGGATATGAATAGAGTAGTGTTACCTGTCTTGCTTGGTTTCAGCAGCATGTGGAAGGACCTACTGAAGCCCACATTTAAATGTTTTTGATAAGAGAGTTTCTTAGCGGTTTGTCTGTAAAATAAGAGTATTTTTTACAGTAATTTTGTTATCTGGGTTTTTTTCTAGCCATGAATTGGATGTGGATGAGAACCCCGTGGAAGATCCTGAGGAAGCCTGCTCTGTTTTGGGTTTAAAGTGTGGCACAGGACAAAAGTAATTGCTTATGAGGAACTTTGGTTTTCTTCATAGCAAGTCAGCTGTCTTGTTATATAGAAACAGACTCCTTATCTCCATTCCCATTTCGTTAAACCTTTGGAGACAATTCCCAAAGTTGGTTGTGCTCTTAATAAAACTGCAGTCCTTTGGCTAAAGAGAGAAATGCAAAGTTACAGAGACCAATTAAAGAACAAGAAAAGTGTTTTGAAACAGGAGTGTAACTCATGAGGTACTTGCAGTTGTGTAAATGTTAAATGGCCAGCAGCTATTTAAATTAGAGCTTAAAGGCTCTGACAATGAATGGTCCTCTGATTTTAGAGTCTTGTGAGCTTAGATCATAATTTACAGCCGTTTCATACTGGAATGAGGTTGCTTTGTACTGGTTGCTATTGTAATAAGGTGTAGCCAGGGTGCTGACCGGTGAAATTTCATTTTTGGTGGTGTGACCGAAAGATACGGTGGTCAGTGCTGTAGAAGTAACATCATAGGGCAGTGGTGGACTGTAGTTTAGGTCTAGTGTTTCTGCAAGATGCAAGTTGTTCAATATATATATGTTTCAAAAAGGAGTGTGCTTTGTAGTTGACAATATCTGTTCTACTTTATCAAAATTACTTAAATGAATTGCCCATATTTCCTTTTTTTTTGAAATTGCATTTGCCAGGAGGCAAAAGTAGCAGCTCTCTTGGAGGTTCTTTACAGCCACCAAAAAGATGTTTCATTCTATTAATCAGTATATTTTTTCATTTTCTGTTATTCAGGTTGGTCTGGGAAATTCTTTCCATCTAAAGTTACACACCTGTCAGGAAAAAATTAAAACATCTAAAACCAATTTGGGTAAACATTTTCAGATAAAAATATTTAAAAGTTTTCATAAAGGTACATTGTTTTGCAACTACATCCAGTGACATATTTTAAGAGTGGAGCAAGTATCTCATAAAGAAATAATTTAGACTACACCATTTTCTGTAGACATCTACATTCATATTAAAGCTTCCAGATTAGAAATTAACCAACTAAGTCCCGTTTTTGTTATTTTTTGGTGTTTTTTTTTTAATTTCAGGTATGGCGGAATGCCAGATTTCACCCACCGAAGTGTGCAGTACTTGGAGAAAAGAGCAAAACTCAAGTCCAAATTCTTAGATATGCGCAAACCAAGGAAGAGCAAAAACACACACATCTTCTTTACAGAGGAATCTGGAAGATCTTGCAAAAAAAATAAAACTTTGAAGAAGGTAGGGTTAATTGTTAGTGTTGCTGTAATTCATAGATTTATCTACTCCCTTAACTGTGGTTGAATTATGAAAATGAAAAAAAAATTAATTGCTCAGACTAGGTGGCATTTTTTAAGTGTCAGTTCTGTTTTGGTTTGATTTTTCCCCTGCTTAGGTGGAGAGTGGTTAGGTTGGGGTTGATTCGGAAAGGCATTGGTGGTCTTTTGCCAGTCTTATCAAGAGGAATGTGTGAGCTCAATGGCAAAGTTATGTGCAGGCCATTCCCAACACCTGGGTGCATCATTCCTTTAGAGCTGTGTAGGCTGCTATAGTTACTAAAAGCATCTCTGATTATTTAAAGTGTGTGTGAGGGCATTTGTTAGTGCTGGCATTTCAGCAGTGAGAGAAAAATGTTTGTATAGGTCGGTGTATTTCATGGAACTCCATGTTCTTAGTAATTTGTATCAACACTTTTGCTTACACCTCTGCCTCTTTTGAGTTACAACTTCATGCTTTTTTTTAACTCAGAAATTAGGAATGGCTAGAAAAACTTGTTCACTGTATATTTTTCTTTATTTGAGGCTCTTTAAAATCTGTTGCCTCAGGTTTTCAACATTACTTTACCTTCTGGGATGCTTGGCATTCCCTAACACCCAAGTGCAGAACACTGTTTTTTGGTGGTGACAGCACATACTGTGTTGAACTCCAGTTCCTTTGCTGTAATTTTTGATCAGAGGCTTGACCATTGCCATCTTGTACCCGAGGCTAGTATAGTTCAAGGGCAACTTTAATAATGTGAAGAAAAAAATGTACACATTTTCTCAGACTTTCTGGTAAGGAACTGCTTCAGGCTTAGTGCCGCTTAGAGGAGCTCGAACGCAGAAGTGAGCATCTGCACATGCCTTTGAAGGGTTTGGACTAGTGTCTGCGTGTTGGTTAGGATATAATGTTGAGCCCTCTACTGTGCAGCAGAACCCTTTAGCACATTCACCGTTCGGTACATCTTAAAGATGAGGCAACTAATGAATGAAGGCAATTTTACCTGCTTATGCTAACCTGAAAGGCAGAGTACAGGTTCTCTGAATGCAAGTCGGAGGAAAGATGGTTAATTAAAAAGTAATAGTCCTGATCATCTGTGCTTTGGCAGGTCTATTTGTAGTTCAGATGTTACTTGAGAATGATTTACTGTATTTATCGGTCAGTTTTGTAGACTTTCTGTTTTGCAGCTAGCTGGTATGTAGTTTCCAATGACAACTTGTTTCCAAATGTTGTAAAAGGAGCACAGTTAATGACTTCCTGAATGTTTTGACTCTGGATATTTCAAAACATGTGTGGTAGAGAGTGCATGCATGGCAGGTGCTTTTGAACTTGTAAGGCTTTTAAACTGTGCTCTTGATAGCTTGGGGTAACAACTCTAATCATCTGTGATATTTGACAATTGTAGGTGGAAGAGTTCCTAAAGCGGGTTAATAAACCTGGGGAGGAAGCCACATCCCAGACAGCCTTCCCTCAGGATGTGGTGGAGGAGGCATTGTCCACGAGCAGCGACTCAGAGGATCAGGAAAGCGTTACTGTGGCACAGACTGTGACACTGAATGCTCAAAACCAAAAGCCACTGTTGTCCAGTGTGGCCTTGACAGAACCTGGAGGGAGTAACCTCGAGGAGGAAGTGCAGGACACGGCAGCGAGTGGCTCTGATGGCCAGGGTGCAGGGAGGCAGGAGCGTGGCTCAGGGCGGCAGCTCGTCTCTCTGGATATTCCTGATTATCTCCGGGTAGAGACAGAGGATGTCAGCCAAGGTACGTCAGTTTCCTACAAACTGGAAATGAATTGACAGTGGGCTTAACACTGATTTCCCAAATTACAGCACTGTGTGGTATTTATTATGTTTAGTCAAAGAGACTCGTTAGGTCCAAGGGGTGATGAGGCCAGTTGAGAGCTGTGCTAGTGGAAGTAGCTTATTCCTGGGGCTCCAAAATCCTAGGTCTTGTCTTTAATATTGGCGGTATTTATTTATAAACGGTCATTGTTGATCCTAGACGTGATCTAACAGGTCTCCAGTTCACATCTTTTTTTCCCCTGTGAGGATGAGGGTGATTAACTTCGGGTAGGTGCATAGACCGTCAGGCTTTGGGTTCTCAATGCACATTGCTGAGCTTTGGGGAGCCTGTGTTGTTAAAATTATTTTCTGGGAGAAAAAAAATATCTGTACGATGAACTTTTCTATTCGACACTGTAAACAAAGGAAAAGAGGATTACTTGGATTTCTACATATGGTTTAATCCTTCCTACAGTAACTCAGTTACGTTAGATTTCTATTGAAAGCTCTTGTCTATATTGGTTCTTACTCCTTATTTGTATAAAAGCATTAAATTGGTCTCTGATCCACTTGTTTGTTTATTATATAGACTTTATTGCCATCAGTTGAAAATGATGGCTGTCCTGTTAAGGCTCTTAAATAATGGGTGGAGTGTTGTGGTTTTGGGGACTGTAACTAATACCTGTTAGGTAACACTATTCCTTTGAAATATAGGATGCTCTTTTTCAACTTAAACCGCTAATCTGCATAATCTGCAAACAGTAATAAAGGACATGTAGCAGTTGTCATGGTTAAACCAGGACAGCTGTGTTGTTAAACATGAGCATCTTGCATCTTAATTCTCCCCTACCTACCGATTACATTCTTAGCCTACAAGAACAGTGATTGTTAACTTTTGTAGTGTCTTCCAGCTGTAGATGAAAAAATTGTGACAAAGAAGAAGGGGAAAAGAAGGAGAAGGAGGAATAAAATTTCACTGGGAGCTATACCTGCTGAGATTGCTGCTGATCTGGATCTGGCCAAGTACTGGGCACAGCGCTACCGGCTGTTCTCTCGGTTTGATGAGGGAATTAAACTAGACAGAGGTGTGTTGAGTACAAAGTGTGCCGACTTGTTCGTGTAAGATGCATTTAACCTGTGGCCCTTCTCACAGTTTATTATCAACTTTCTTATAAGAGGAGCATTACTGAGTGCATTTGCACTTCTGGATAAGTTCCATCTGCCAGCAGGCAGGCAAACAGAAGTCTTGGACTTCATTAGAGCTTCCAGCATGGGACACCCCTGTCTGCAATAATCCTGATGCTTGCTCAGGATCACACTGTACCCAGATTATGCTTGGTCAAGACTCTTTCAGAAGCTTGATTACATTTCTCTATATTTATATTTTATAAAATAATTTTGTGAGACTTCCAAATATGCTGATGGATCTTAAGTTCTGTTCTGTTTTGTTCTGACTTTCAGCAGTCACTTTCAAAGTTATTTATTTCCATGTTTACGTGGAAACCACTTCCAAACCATAAATTTATAGGTAAAGGAGGAATTAGGATTACTACTTTTTGTATCTTGTGGTTGTTGGGTTTGTAAGCCTTTCACTTCTGATGCACTCCCACATAAACATGTAGGTTATTTGGCAGACTGTATTTATTTATTGCTGTAAAAAAAATAATGTCGGACAAGAGAGAATATAATTTTAATTTTATCCGTTACAGAGTGTAATCATGGTGTATGAGTTTTTTTCATAGCTGTCTCAGTGGACTTGTCCTTGAGAAGCAAGAATCCTCAGCATCAAGTTCAACAAAGCATTTACCAAGATTCAGGCATATCTGTTTCCTTCAGTGAGACTGCTTAGCAGATTGCTGGACTGACCAGAGTTTATCATCTTCAAAGCCTGTATTTCCTGGTCAAATGCACTAAGCCAAAAATGTTGGGATTAACACTAAACGTTCCATTGTGTTCAGGGGTTGGTTGGTTGGTTTTGATTTAGGTGACCTTGAAACAAGAGGCAACAATACGTTTCTTCCCTTTCCTTTGCAGAGGGTTGGTTTTCTGTTACTCCTGAGAAAATAGCTGAGCATATTGCCATCCGAGTTAGTCAGTCATTCAACTGCGACATCATAGTGGATGCGTTCTGTGGGGTTGGAGGAAACGCTATTCAATTTGCATTGACTTCAAAGAGAGGTAAGCAGTTGTATATAGTGTGTTATTTTGTTTCTTCAATCTTTTTCCCTAAACATTTGGGTGTATGCACTTTGTTTGCTGATTTTTATTTTTTTCTCTATGTTTCTGAAGCAACAGAGCCTTTTTATGCTTCGTCAGACTCACAACGTGAGGCTTCTGTTTTTAGAAAGGACATATAAAACTGCTTTTCTGTTTCAAGTCAGAGTTGGGTTTGTGTTGTACAAAGTTATTTTTATGTGGCATAGTTACTTACCTGTGAGATGCCCTGATAAAGGTTGAGTTCTGTTTGCAGCACTGACATGCAGAGACACCACAAAGCTGCTGCTTTTCCCAAGTCTGTGTACGAGATTAATGCCAGGTCTGTGTACTCAAAAGTAGGTTGTGTGTGAATAGCACTTAAAACACTTGAGTGAGATCACCTGCAGGTGCGGCAGAACCAAATACAGAAAAGTGATTGTAATATTAGGCTAAGATCCTGTTGCCAGCTAATGAAATTACAGTGAAGCATTGGGAGTGCTTTCTGTAAAAATATTGACTACTTGGTATTCCTCTACTCATGAAACAGTGTGGTAAAATACCAGCTCATTTAATGCTTCTGAGTAATTTCTGAGCAAGACATATGGTAGTTTCTACTGCATTAAATTTGGTAGGTGGTGATCCATTCTATAAAAAGCCAAGTGAAATTTAGAGAGTATTTGTATTTCCTGGCTAAATGTTTATTTCTATGATTATGTACTGACTTTTTTTAAACTCTATTTTCAGTACAACGTGATCAGCCACAGGTAAATGTTTATCCTTAACAAAGGAGAAGAGTAAGTTTCTAATTTACATAGTTTAAGCTGTCAGACTCCTGCCCAGATGGAAGTGAGGAGGACTTCCATCCTCTTCCGCTAAAAGGTGGACAGCCTTACTTGTCCACTGCTGGAGCTGAGATGGAAGATTGTCTTGGCAGTAAAAGTATGACTGCCAAAAGCTAAAAGATTCCCAGCTTTGGAACAGCAGCTGAGCCTTCCCAGTCGTGGCTGTGTGGCTTCCCTTGCTGGTTTGTAAATGCAGTGGTTCTGCTCTTGGTGGAATCTCTGCGCCTGCCACACAAGGGCAGGTCCTCCTCCTCTGAGGAGCTGTAGCTTCTTGTCTACCGTGAGCTACAAAACTGAAGTGGTGACTCACCACCCAACAGTAAATTATAGATGTGGCTTACCTGGTGGCTGCAGAAGAACACCTTCCTTCTGAAATGGCCGTTTGGTGGTCGGGTGGCATTCACCGCTCACGTTAACCCGTGCATTTGCTCTCTTTCATTTGCAGTGATCGCCATTGATATCAATCCTGAGAAACTCAGTCTTGCACGCCACAATGCTGAGGTGTATGGTGTGGCAGATCAGATAGAATTCGTGTGCGGAGACTTCATGGTGCTGGCTGCCGACCTGCAGGCAGATGTTGTGTTCCTCAGCCCACCTTGGGGGGGGCCTGACTATGCCACTGCTGAAATCTTTGATATCCAAACCATGATTTGCCCAGACGGATATCCTTTCAAAGTTACACGTTGTTGTGATTTTCAGTCATTTACAAGCCATTCTCTTTCTTCTCCCCCTCTCTTGACACGGGCTTTGCATGTACGTTTGGGTGACTGGGGATGATATGACCAGCAGCTGAAGAGCCCAGATGTACCACATTTTGTTTAGTCCTCTTCCCCCAACCTCAGCTATATGACTTTGACCACCTAAAATTAAATACTTTTATTATAATTTTTTGGTTTTAAAAAGTCAGTTACTTGTAAAAGTAAAAAATGCTTCAGAGAATTGTAGTAGGTTCTTAACTTCAAGCATTACTTCAGCAGTTTTAACTCCTTTATATTATTTTATTAAAATACTCTGAAGTAATCAAATAGCCATGATCTGTCTATATAGGTAATAATTATTTATGTGAGCTATGACTTTGTCATTTAAAATAAGATATACCTTTTTATAAAACAATTAAAAAGTGGAATTAATATCTGACTCAAACTATTCTTAATCATAGCACCTGCCTATGACTTGGGAAACCACAGAAGTGTGCGAGCAAAATACTAACCCTTTAATTAATGTATAAAATTCCATACTAACTTAACAGTGGTATTGAGCACTCATTCATCTGGGAAGGTGTTAGCATAATAGTTTCATCAAATATGAAATGTGGTGGGAGTTCCCCCCCCCAAAAAAAAATAATAATCTCAGTTGTTTGCTTTTTGGCTAAAATGTAGTCGTAAGAGTAAGGAAATCTTTGCGTGCCTGTGTGAGAAAGATTCCACAAAATGGATTAGAAAACAAGTATCAAACCAACGTACTAGCTATACACTGCATTCAAATTTCTCAGATTATTGTCTGTAGTTCAGTTCAACTTTCTTTAAAAAGTGAGGTGGTTTGGGTTTTTTTTCTACTTTCTAGGGTGGTAATGGTGAAATAGAGTTTCTGCATTTAGACAATATTAATTTGTGCATTTTAGAAGAGTATCTAATTCACACACCCAGAAGGGCAACTGTAATTTAATTGCATAATAATTTAATTTGGGACATACTTAGAAAATTAATTAATATAAAGCAACTTCTTTTTCCCCATTCTTGTTTTTTTTCCTTTACTGGCTTCAACATTTGAGATTTTCAGGCTCTCAAAGAAGATCACCAACAATATTGTGTATTTTCTACCTCGGAATGCTGACATTGACCAGGTGTGTTACTGGATAAGGGTTTGGTAATTACAAAAAGCTTGGCTGGCTTAAAACATAGGTATTATAAACACAAACTCAAGACTTTTAAATCTGTTCAGCTGAATGTGGTGTGTTTTTTTAGGTTTGTTTGACCCTTATGTTAAGTGATTTCTATGTTTGCAGTACTTTTGATATATTTAGAAATGGGAGTAGCAAATTATTTCCATGATTTTGATACTGTTCCTTCATAAAGCAACAGATTGGAGGTTCTTATAGAAGATCCAAAGCTAGTAGCTTTCTTGAGTGCCAGACAGATACATCACTATATAAAAAAAAAAATTGAGCTCTTACTATCTGATAAGCTGCTGAGTCCTAATTTTTCGTGGCTTTCACTTCATGCCTGAGTTGCCCGAAATCACTGTACAGCCTGCAATCACTGCTATCACTGATTAGTAGATAAGAAACAAATGTCATGCTACCAGAAGTGGTACCGATGCTGTCTAAACAAGTGTGTGGTTCCATATGGGCTGCTTGCATTGCAGTGATTAGATAGTTAGATGCATCACTGACTCGATAAACACACTATTTGTTTCACTAGTCTGGAGTTTTTATATTAGCAATTATTTTTTTTAAAGTAATTAGATGACTGTAACAATTCCCCTGGTTTAGTTTCTATGTTATTTACATCTTGTAATTTTTTGCAACAAAGGGAGCAATGAGATGTTCTGCTCACCTGCAATATGCTGCAGAACTTCCCAGGATTATTTCCTGCTTTTCCAAAAGCTGTGTCTGATACTAAAGCAGGCAAGGTCTCAAGCCACATGGTGACTTGCAGAATCCTTGGTGGCAAACAGCTGGCTTGAGAAACAGGCTGAAATTCACATGGGCTGAGTATTAGCACCCTATGAGACAGTACTATGCGCAGCACCATTTGTACAGGGGGTGATGATTCAGTTTCATTTTGTGTTCCAGGCTGGTGGAATGTCAAAGTGGCTTATGAATCTTTGAACAGGGACCTGAATTTTAAGCAGAGTTTCTCTGGTTTCAACTTCTAACCACTGCATTTCATCAATTATTTCATTCCCAGAATAAAGAATGACCTTACCAGGTTTCTGCTGTGCTCATGAGCACTTTTTACTGGATTTTTAAATGGGCAAAGGCATCTGCATTTCACTTGCATTCCCACAAAAGCATCTAAGAGTACTGCCCACAGGCCTGCACCTATTCCTACAGAAGAGCTTGGCACCCCTAGTTGTTGGGTTAGGTGTCTCGCCACCTCCTACGTCTTGGTCTGATCAGCTCTGAATGTTGTTGATGTGCTCTAAGTGTTCCTTGATGGACATCCACAGGTTTGCCTTTACACAAATGGCTGAAGAGTAACTGCTTTTGCTCAAAAATATGGCTTTGTGATCATGGGTTTGTTGTTAGAGGCACATGGCTATAGGCCTGGGTTCTGTTCAGTTGTCCAGGCTGTGGGCTACTTTTGGGAGGATAAGTTGGCTCCTCTTGCCTTTCTCTACAGATCATGCCAGCGTAAGAAAAAAAAAATAAAGGCTTATGAACTGAAAGCTGGGAAGGAACAAGTAAACCTAGCCCACTGTTTAGGGAAACATAGTCTTAATTCTGGGTAGACAGAGGTGTGTCAAACGTGGCTGTCCCAGGTGTGACCTTAGTGGATGCTCTGGTCCATAGAAGACTGGTTATGGGTTTGGCTGCCATCAGCTCTGGCTATATTTAAGAATGAAGTTTCTGAATTTGCTGCCACTACACTTCCAGGGCTCTGAATCCCCAGAAAAAAAAAAAGATTTATCATTGAAGGTCTTTAATGGTTAGTGCAGACAATTGTCTTCTCAGTTTGCGCATGGCTTTGCACAGTTCTCATCCATCTTACCTTTCTTGTGGACCGGATAGGGCAGCTTCTGCTGCAACAGCTGCCTTGGCAAGGGCCTGTGGATGCTACTGCTAGGGTGTAATGGTGTAGTTTGCCTTGTGAATGTAGTCCATAAACTCCAGGGGCCTGTAAAAGCTTGACGAAGTAAATCTTAAACATTTCGTGCAGGAGACAAATACCTGAAAACTGTAGCTTGGATAAGGCAATACTTGCTGAACAGGTTATCTGATGCCTTAGATTTGAATGGAAACTTTAAAACCTGAGTTAGATTTGTAGTAACATTACTCAGGCATGTAAGATTTGGCTCTTCTGTGTCCTCAAAAATTAACTCTGTGTGGTCATACACATATGTAAGGCTTTCAGAGATCACTTAACTTCTAGAATAGGTGGTCTAACATCCTTAACGTGAGGTGACAGTTGTACTCTGTCTCTTGTCTCTTGTTGACTAGCTTGAATCTACAACTGAGGTGTGCTTGTGTGCTTACTCAACTAAAATTGATTTAGAAGCTGATTTAATTGCCACTGCAAACCTTCATAAAGATGATACACTGACTGTAAGCCAGTATATCAGTGCAAGTTTGCTTGTCTGATAGTGATCTCAAGCAGAAGTGGAAATAAATGCACAGCAGTTAGAAGCAACCTTACAATAAAAATACTGTTTAACCTTTAGTTAAGTTGGTGCAAATTGAGTGGAAAATACATGCTGCTTTTTACAGTTAGATAGCTAACATACAATAGGGATCCTGCTGCTGGTGTGATAGCAGGTGGTAGATGACCTTATCTAGCTGTGTTGGAGGACTGGGTGTTCGTTGCCTTATTGGTAGGCAAGACATCCAGCCTTGTTCCGCACGATTTTATTGCAAAACCAGTGCTTATTATGTCTGCAGGCGCAGCCTTTGCTGTGTAGTCAGCCTTGTAGAGAGAGATGGGGTTCTTTGAATTCCCTTAAAAAACTCACCGAGATTAGGTGGAGGAGAAATGATCTTCTGTACTTCTGCCTCGAGAGGGAGCAGCGAACCAGTGGAATATGGTTGGTGCATTTACAAGAAATGTGAAGTAATTCCTTTACTTGCATCAAATCTCCTTGTTTACAAGTGTGTACTTGCTACAAAATTTGTAAGGTCAAATCAATCTTCCAAATGTTCTTTCTACTTGAGGAATAACCATGAATTATTATACATATATACACAGGTGTGTACACCTACATAAAAAAAAGTTTTCTTAATAGTGCCTATTATGTAGCTCATGTGTGACACCCTTGTTGATACCCATCTATTTGCAGCATCTTTTTATCAGAGTCTTTTATTCCTTTTAAGGTTTTTGCACATCCTTTAAAAAAAAAAAGGGGGAGGGGTTTAAGAAAGAAGTTGTAGAAACTACCAGTCAGAAGTATATTAGTACTGCTTCAGTTCTGGGGGCTAAACTTCTATTTGCCTGCCAGTGGTGTTTTTGGAAAGCAAAATGAAAAATTTGATCTACTTAATTTCCTACAAAATAGGAAAGAACTAGAAATCACTGTTTTAAATAGGCTTTCATATTTAAATCAAAATTACACCACAGCAAAATGAAGTAAAACCAAATACTTTGGTAGCTGAAAACTGTTCTTGCCTTCTATGAGAATGGTACTAATTTAAGCTGATGATATTAAAAAAAAAAATATGTGTGTGAACACACATGCCTTGGCAAAATTTGGATGAAAATTAATTTCTTCCCCTTGCTTTGCTGTTGAATTACCCTACTGGCATCTGGGAACCTGCAGTCAAGGAATGCTCAACCTTCCCCAGTATCCTTCCAATTCTTGGCTGGTTCCTTTCCACCAGATCAAGGGGAAGAAAGCTGGTCTCTGCAGGAGATCCTACATTTAGGTCTTAATACTCCAGCAGAATTTAACAGAGATCTCCATGAGTGACTTGAGAAGCAACTTTGTTGAAACACAATGATTAAATGTTGTTATGAAGTGTTTAGCAAGCTGTGCTCTGTCTCACTGTGCTGAATGGGAGGGTTTACTCACCTCGTGGACCAGGACTCATCCCAAGAAGCCCAGTCTCTTGCACAAACTGTTTTCTATACCAGATAATACTTCTATATGTTAGTATTTGCAGCAGAGGAGGAGTTTTTTGCTCTAAGACCTTCTTAAGGGTGGAATAGCTTCTTTTCTCCTCGTGCAGAACGCATACTTGACTGCGTAAGATACCAAAACATCTCCTCCTATGTGTTCACCTACTAATGTAGTGATGCTCCAGACTTTTTTTTTTTTTTTTGGTAAGCCGTGTGAGTGCTGCCGCTGAGGTATTGTTCTCTCACGGGTGGTCAGAGCGGAGTCAGGCTGCGTGATGAGTCCCCCCAGTAAACTGATGAGCCTAAAATGTTGGTGACCTGATACGCTGTGAGACAGCTGACCTTATTGGCTTCCTTACCAGCCTAGCCAAGTGTGAGGGATGGAGTACTGAGAAATCAGGAGTTTATTACCCTGACCATGGATGGTTAACTGCTCAGATACTGTATTGTGCATCAGTGATTATCCTAAACTTCTTCGCTGTTCCTTGAAGACAGTCATATTCTACAAATTTACAGATAATGGTATAATTCAGAAACAGATTTTTCTTTTTTAGCAAAAAGAAAATCTTATATTTATTTACCATGGGATTATCTTTTAAGTCTCTCTGATTTTTAGCTGCTGGAAATGTTGCAGATTTAACATCTCGAGCATACAGTAACGCAATTTTTGACTTTGCATTGTGTGTTAGTATATCAAAACAGCAGGATAATGGAGGCCAATTTTCAGATAACATTTAAATCTTTACGATCCTTACAGCAGAGAAGGCAAATCTATTAGAATAATGTTGGTCTACCCTTAAGTCCAAATACAAGTGACTTCGCTAGTCGAAGAAGATTCTGAGAGTAAAATGGCCAGTTATTATTAGATTTGAGAGCTTTTTGAGTTAGAAAAGTTTTGCCCTATCCAAGATCCAGCATGTAGCAAGAGGAAAAAACAAGACAATTTGAGAAGTATTTGCCACTGTCCAGAAGCTTCTCTCTATCTGTGTAGGTGAGTTGAAGCTTAAATACAGGTCACTAGGAAGGATATGACACTGTGGCTTTGCTCAGTGACAGCCACCATGTTGTGAAGTCACATCATGGGCCCTATTAACTTCCTCTACAGTTTTGGCACTGGCGGGCTTCTTGGTGGTATGGGGTATGAGAAAAACTAATTAAAAAAAAAAAAAAAGTGACAAAACCTTGTTGAAAGTGAATGACTGAAAAAGCAGCCCCTCTTCCAAATGTGAGTCTACCGCACAATCCACTGTTAATACAGTTCCAGTTTCATAAACAGGAACTGGTTTATTTATTGAAACAATGCCTTTTCCTGTTAGAGTTGCTATTAAATTTCTGCAAAATGCCCCCTTTTTCAGGCAGTTATTTTTAGCTCTTACGATAGTATAGGGTAATGGAGGGAGATAAGTGCTTCTTTTTGGGTAACGTGTCAAATAATATTCTTTCTTTTAACCGTCTGAGTAGTATTTCTTCATCAAACCATATACAAGGTTTTACACTTCATAATTGGAGTAAATTCCTAACATAAATTTGATGGTTAAGAGAACTATTAATTGTTGATTGCTATCCATGTCAACCATAATTCTGTAAATTTGACAGACCAAACAAGATACCTGTGTTTAAAATTACGAGCAGAAAGGCATGACAGGCAAAACGTTGTCAGGTTGATGGGGTTTTTCAGATGGCTGCAGATAACGTAACAGTAAGTCACCTGCAGGAGGTGGTTTTCCATGTCCATAAAACCTTAGAGAGCACCTCAAGGGTTTTAACTTAAGCCTGTGCAAAGGAAAATGCCTTTCTGTCTTAACTTTCAGTCAAGATTGGGGTTTTTTTGAACATTAGTCAAGACTGTAGCACTGCAGCCTGCATTCTCCATGAACACATCATTCTGATGGATGAAAGAGTTTTCAAAAATATCTGCGTCCTTTAAAGCTTGCTGAGAGGGGGAGCCGATCCAGCTTTTGAGGAGCATGGGACAGTGGGTGTACTGCCTGGGGGTGCAACAGCAGTGGCATTGGGAGGATGCGCTGTGTGAAAGCAGGCAGTGGTGGACATGGTGCAACATTTCACAGATATGTGGGAGATCCAGTGGGAAGTGATAAATGCTGCGCACTAGCAAGGTGTTCACAGGCACATGCTCTTCTGTTTATATTATTTATGGTATTCTCCCATGTAATTCCTACCAGTTAACTGGAACTGTATATTGGGATTGTAATGCAAATTTGCAATCTCTTTCCACTTAAACTAGCTAGTGATTTATTTGTTACCAGCCAGTTCGTAGTTTCACCCATTGTGAGCTGACCTACCAGCAGTCTGCTTGGTGTTGTATAGGTTTATAACTCAGTCCCTGCTATGAAGATCTTACAGGTTGCATTTATTTACTCAGAATACTGTGTTTTTAAAAACAGAAGCAGCATGGGAGGCTGGGAAAGGTTTACCTTAGTCTATCTGCTGTTGATAATTTTTTCTATTTTTTTTTTTAGCAGTCACTTTTCAGACCTCTTCCTGTTTATTGAAAACTTTGTGTTCATCTTCACTATTTGAAGATTTGATGAATGGTGCCAAACTTTAGAATGGGGTAGATTCATGGGTTTGGGTTTTGGAGATGGTTGGGGTTTTTGTTGTTTGTGATAGCTATGCCTAATTCAGTGAAATTTTACTGTTGTTGGAGCTTGTACTATCCTAAATGTTTGTGTCTCAGACCTGGCTTATATTCCAAATGCTGCCAGAAGATACAAATTACCTTTTGTTCCTTGTCAGTGTGTTGGGTGATTCCCTAAGCCTAGAATTAATGAGAGTGTTCTTGGCCTTGATAGTCATAGAAAGAATACACATCATGCAGATACTTTTCTTTTTTTCTTCCTTTTGCTCCCACCTAATCTTTGTTGTCCATTTTGAGAGAATCTGCAGTTAGACACTGAAGCCTTGTTCTGTCTGCAAGTCTAGTCCCTGGATGGGAAGATGCTTGCTGTATTTCTGTTTTTAAAGTCCAGTTGTTACAAATGACTGGCCAATGAAGGGGAATGCAGAGATGGGTAAAACTCGTTTATTTGTTTTCATTCTCTCTGGTGTCATTCAGAGAACATAAAATCATACCAGAGAGATCAGTTTGATAAAAGAATATATGGTAACCTCTGTGAATTAATAAACTTGGTGGGAGGCAGACTAGTAAAATACCACTGGTCCTGTTCATTTAGCTGTGATCTTAGACTGGAGGCCTAGCCAAATGGGACCTGCCAAGCAACATTGTGTTTATTTAGGAGTAAATATAACAGTGAGCAAAGCAGGGAGTTGAGAGGCCAGGCAATGAGTTCAGATTAATTTGATTGTATTTTTGAGATACTTGAGTGTTAGGGGAGCTGGCAGGTAAAAGACACTGGTTGATGTGTTTTGGAGGCTGGTAATTTCTAAGTGAACATAATTGCTTACACTTCAGCTGTGACTATCATGTTAATAATGGCAACTTTTACACTGCCCACTTTAAACTCAATCTGTTTGCAGTCCTTGATTAAAAGAAAAAGCCAGAAGATACCTCCAGTATCCAGACACCTCTGGACTTCAGTCTTCCGGCAGCTCGTAGCACTTGAATACTGCATTATAGTTTGCCTACCTCCAAGCTAAAGAAAAAAAAAAAATCTCTGGCCTGTCAAAGAGTGGCAGCACTGCCTTGGCAGTGGCATAATTCACTTGGAGGCCTGTACATTTTGAAAAATTCTTTCTGAGAGCATTTTGTTTTATTACAT
This sequence comes from Falco naumanni, assembly GCF_017639655.2. Lineage (NCBI taxonomy): Eukaryota > Metazoa > Chordata > Aves > Falconiformes > Falconidae > Falco > Falco naumanni. The sequence goes on from NC_054056.1 coordinate 74,320,840, forward strand.
TCAGTGTAAAGAGTACCATTGCCTTTTTTTTTTTTTTTTTCTGGGAGAGTGGGATATTTTTTTTCCCCCCCCTAGCCTTTAGGTTGGTTGCAGGGGGGAGGAGGCTCCTCTTTTTACTAGTGTCTTGTAAAATTAAATTTAACACAGTATTCTTGTGTGACTGCCTATCAAGCCGAAAAGCTTGTATTTCTTATACCCCAGAAGTTTCTTGGAGTGGGGAAAAAAATTATTATAAGCTTTTTATCCACAGTCACCTTAGTTGGTGGCTGGAACAGATAGGAATTCCTTTACTAAAGGAATTTCAGTATGATAAAGAACCTGCAAGGCCAGCAGGAAAACCAGCGAGGTCAAAAAGGTACCTGAACTGTATAAGGCAAGTTTGCATCCTCAGCAGCTTGTGCTCCTGAAGTAATCTTCCGTGTTTGTTTCCCTTTACTTATCTCTCTTCGGATGTCTCCTATTTTAAACTTGAGATCAAACCTGCTGGCTACTTTTTTAATGCTCTGTGGCAGTGTCTAGTTGTCAACTATTTCCATCAGCAGTCGCTGAACTGGAGGATGAAGCATCCAGGTGAGAGGGATGCAGGGAGGCATTAAGAGAAGCTGCATCCTTTGCTGCTGCCCAGGGAGGTGTGTGGCACGTGCAGAATTACCCAGTGCAACAAAAGCAATCTGCCCACCTGAGTATGTGGGTTTGGGCTACAGAACAAACCAGGATGAGGAGAGTTGCCAGCTGGAAATCATCATATTTGCACAGGAAAATGCAAAATAAACGAATACTGGACTAGTCCAGTTTTTAAAAGAAATTAAGAAGCTTTTCTGTATTCACCGTTGTAGCTTACTGCAAAAACAGGAGATGCGTGTTGATATTTTTAAAAATAGGTGAGCACCTTTGTTTTTCTCAAAGCATCGTTACTCAGTCTGCTGTTATTTTTAGAGGGTGTCCCTCCACCAAACTGGCACCTTTCTGAAGAAGCTTGGTATGTGGCAGCTTTCCCTCATTAAACAGGCAGGGCTGAGTGAGCCCTTCTGAGGAAAACTTGGCAACTCCTACATAATTAAATTTGCAACCTCCAGCAATTTACAAATAAGCATCATCACAGAGGATTTGCATCTCTCTCCTCTGAATATTGGGGGGGGGGGGGGAGGAACATGCAGTACCAGATCCGTCCCTGTGGAGCTTACACTCCTGTGTGCTTATTTAGGTTTTTGTCACCTTTGGGTTTATCAAATACTTTTAGTAGTCGTTAGAAATTAGTCTTGGTTATCCTGGATTTAACAAACTAGACCCAGCATATCTAACTTCTCAGGTGACCTTCAGTGGATGCCACCCCTCAGCAGATGAGCAGCATTTGCCTGCACTGCTGTGGAAGCATTTTGCTTTTCTTCTAAGAGAAATATTTAGTAAACACTTGTGTTTAATGTCAATGCATTAGTCATACTTAAATATCGTAGTGACACCAGTTGTGTGCTGAAAATGGGAGTATGTAACCCCAAGACAGTAATTTCAGTATTCCTATATCAAGTTGACTAATGCAATTAATATTTGAGAATACTTAAACAACATTGGCTATAAAGTGTGAAGTCTCTAATGCTTTTTGGAAGGAACTTTCCAGCTTTCTGTTCATAATAAATTAAAAGTGTGAAATTACATGTCTTCCTAGAAAAAAATATGGGTAGCCCCACAATGTTAACTTCTTTTAGGATTTCAAGTAAGAAAAGATAAGTTGTAAAATTAACATTCCTGATCAGTTGCCAATTTCAGATTCTTTGTGCTATTTATAAGTCAGCCAGCTTCTGCTTTTTTACTTAAGTGGCAGGTTCCTCTTTGACAAGAACGAGGAGATTTTTTTCCTATTAACATCAAATTGAAGGATGAAGAAACTGCTCATGCTTCTGTTTTCATCTGCAGAAACAAAAAGGGAGAAGGAAAAAAAAACCAAAAAAACAGAAAAGTAAATGCTTGATTTAGATAAGTGTAGTAATTTTCTGGGCAAGTTAATAAAAGTTCACAGTATCATTTAGATTAATCTGTTATTTCCTTCTGCTAGTAGGCTGGTTTTTTACTTACAGTAAAACAGAGGAAGTTCAGCATGTTTATATTTAAACCTGCACTACTGAGTCAAGTCTCAAAGGAGTTTAGAAGTGTTAATAGTGCAACCTGAACTTTTAGGTTTCAGCTGCGAGTATCACAGACTTCTTGGTTTGAAGATCAGTTAAAATCTACTGCAGGCTTGCAGACCTTGATCACTTTGTCTGCTCGGGAAATTTCCTTGTATAGGGAAATACAGAAATAGTTCTCCTGCAGCAGGCAGGGAAACAGCAGCAGGGAGCAGAACTGTGGAGCAGGGATCCCCACTGCAGCACAGGTCCTCGGGGTCCGTGATGGGGGGGCGGAAAGCAGTCAATGCTTGGTTTTAGTGTTCTCTTCCTTCCATCTGTGCAGTCTGTCCCGGTGAGAGATCAGTAACTTGTATGGCTGTCATCCCTCAAGAGGGGTCATACTAGCCATCGTGGAGAGGAGAAAGTATTGTTGCTTCAGTCTAAAACATAAAGTCTGCTGCAAAATGTTGTCTGTAATCATTAAGCATTAAAGGTGTGCACCGGACTCGGTCAACAGAGCATGAACAGTGAAATTCGCACTCCAGTGATCGTAAACAGGAGAGCTGGGACCGGTGCTGGCTGAGGGGCTCTCCCTGCCTGCAGTTACTCAGCTGCCTGCAGCCTTACCCTCAACACTGAGACTCCACTGAGCATGACAGCTTTTTGTTGTTGTTCTTGCAATAGCAGCAACAAAAAACCGCAGTTGTTTTTTGTGAGCTTTTCTGCCTGTTTAGTTTTCTGTGATTGTCATGTCCCCTCCACCCACACACACACACCCCCTGCTGCCCCTCTTCACTGCAACCTTTATGCTTTGGTCCAGGATTTGGTTCTACTCTTCCCCCCAAACTTGGGGGTTTGACACTTTCACAGCACACTTTACAGCTTGCTTTTTGCCACCACTGGGTGTCTCAAATGCCAAATACCCTCCAAACCGGAGTCTACTGTATCTCTCCGCAGCACCACGGCATGTGGAACCATGAGTGTTTATCTTTAGTTCTGAAGTCCTCTTATTTTCACGACTTGGGGGGAGGGGGACTTTTCAGTCACAAGAAAGCTATGAACGACTTCTGTGAGTAAAAGGACATATGGAAAGGGGAACCAGTGGCATTAGGTGCCAAGGACTTTGTCACCAATATTAAGAGCAAAGATGTGTTTTATGTGATATTTCATGAATGTATAAAATGTTTGGGGTTTTGCCTCTTATTTCCTGTGCACTGATTGATTTGCTTTTTGTTCTTTGTTTTTCAGGTGGCTTCCTTAGCAGGGCCAGGAGGGAAAGTTGAAATAGAACAAAATTTTCTCAACAACAAACTGAAGACCATAACAGCTTATTTTGGTGATCTAATAAGGCATGACATCTCCTAAAATCTGTGGATTCTTCCAAACCCAGCCTTCCTTACTGCTGCTTTGCTTAAGCTTTTGTACAGCTGGCTGGTCAAAAATGTCTTAAAGTCATTTTCTGCTTTAATTTCTGTTTACATAAATTTGTTCTGTTTATTGCTGCTGTCAATAAATGTTTTATAATAATTTTGACAAAATTGTAAACATAGAGGAGCTGTAGGAAGAAAGGTCTTTATAAAATGCAGTTTTGCAAGGTTCAGGTCCAACTATTGAAAAAAACAGTTGAAGAGGAGTTTGGGATTTGCAGCTCTCACGTGTGCTGCTTCTGTAATTAATTGCTCTGATTTTGAGCATTCAGAGGGTCAAAAAGAATAGCCTGAAAGCCACCATGTGTCAAGAACTGCTGTCTGTGCTTGAGAAACAAAAGTGCCTGAACATCAGGTGGAATTTGACCGTCAGGTACACCACCAGAGGTGAACGTCTGGCTACATGCTCACTGGGAAACTTTTTTGAGTTTTCTTTGTAGGATGAAGGTCCACGCATTTTGCACGGTGAGTACTCCCTTGTTACAGGGAGAGAGCAGGGCGTGTGTGTGGCTGGCAGCAGGCCTCTACCCTCTGGCTTTTGTTACTGATTTTTTCCTCCTTGCGAGCTCTCTGTTACAAAGATATGTTGAAGAAACCTGACTGGAGGTTTGTCTCAATAACCAGATGGGTATGTGTGTGTTCCCCCTCTTTGTGACCCTTTTGGATCCTTGCATAGGCTTTAGGAAGGGTAGAGAGAACCCGCTCACCCTGGTAAGGGGTCTGTGCTCCTACTCGGGGGTTTGGGGGGGAAGAGTGGCTTTTGGGTACTTCTCCAAGCAGAGAAAGAGGCAAGCATCTAAGGGCATGGGTGTGGTACTCTCACTAAAATGCACTTACGGTAGGTACCCAAGAGATACTTTGAGTAAGAGTGTAGCAATACAGTTTGTAAGACAACAAATGAGTGCTTCTCCTCAGCTTGGAGGGCAGCAGAGACTAAGCGCTAAACGATGCGTTAGTGCTGACAAACAAAACTACAGAATAACCAAATAAGAGGTGGGTTGTTTTTTTTTCTTTTGCCCCTGTAAAGAATGAAATCCAACTCCTCAAATCAGTTGGGAGGTCAAAGTGTTTGTGTGTATATGGGATGTTAAAAAACACATATGCAACCTGACTCAGTGCAGGTTTGCAATGCAGTGAAATAGCACTTGAGAGATAATTTTTTTCTAACTTTACTGCCCATCCAGTACCAGACAAGTGCTGAGCTCTTAAAGACTGTTAACATCCATGCTTCATGTAAGGTGTTTTGGATTACTTTTAAGAATTTGCATCGCTGTGATTTGCCACTTTACTACAGCAAGGAGGAAGTGCTGTGATAGTGCCAGCCTCTGTGTCAATATTTAAAGGGAATCATAAAGGAAAGAAAAATTACCTGCTCTTCAGTATTCCTTAAATGTTTGCTACTATGAGGCAGGGGAGGTTGGCAAGAACGCTAGTATTACAGGAGGTCCAAACCTACTGTAGCAGTGGTGCATGAATGTAATGATGCTGTTAAACTTTCTCTGCAAGCTACTAAAAAAACCTGAGAGGGTCGTGAGGCCAGTTGAATAATTTATACTGTGTATGTCACAGTACTCTGTACACTAAAATTTGGCTGTATTGGGCTTATTGCTGCTTACTGAAATACCATTGTCTTATTCTTTTCCTCTTTCCCTCGCTAAAGTTGAGTAGCTTTGGAAGCATTTTGAGGCCTTGCTGATGCTGCTTCTGTAAAAGGAGGGTCTGTGGGGGAAATACCAGTGAATTTACTTTTACCTTCAGGGAAGTAGTCTGATTTTGTTCAGTGCCCAGTATCCAAAATGTGGAGGCTGAAATAGGGCAGAAGAGGTACAACATTTACTGGTTTAATGTTTATTTCCAATATGATGAACATACTGGTAAAAAGGAATGATTATCAAAGGTCGCTGCTGAGCTTTGCAAACACATGAAGCACCAAAAGCAGAATATCCTTGTTCATGGCTGTTCCTCTCTGTAACCCACAAGTACGATACAGCTTTAAGTCAGAATACACTCTGCTGGGTTGTGATACGTGTTCTTGCACAGAACAGGTGAAGTTCCCCAGGGCTGTGAATCAGTCAATCTGTTAAACCTAAAATAACATCTACAAGTATTTTTACTGTGATGTTCGTGATTTCAAGCAACAAACACCTCATGGAGGACAGCTTCATTCACAATATGAGGTTTTTGTAGAGCATTCTGTTTTATATCGTAGGAAAAAAGTTAACATGGGCTGAGACACAGTTAAATTTCTAGACATCTCATGCCCAGAGTTTTAATAGGTTTGGGGGATTCAAGTAGTATTTTGCATATGATACATTAGGCTACAAAGAAGTTACGTTGCTCGTAGAGGTTTGGTCTTTTACCAGTTTTAAGCCACAGAATAAGCTGTAGGAAAAACACAGAGGTGTTTTGTTTGGTCTTTTAACTAATATTTGAACTAAATGCAATAAGTACATACGGTTTTATACTTTCCACTGTGCTTTTGAGCTCCTGATTTCTTAGGTTTATCTTAATTAAACCCAATATTAAACCAAGCCCATCAGGGTTTTTTTCTGGTGCTTGGTATGAAGAGAAGTAATGGAACATGAAGCTGAAACAAGTGTGTTACAAGGCTGAAGCCTAATTGCAGGTTCAAGGGGACCTCAGCAGAGCATCAGGGCTGAGCAAGCGTCTCTTCGTGGCAGGACAGTTAGTGTTGTGCCCTTCTCTGAAGGAGGCCCCACTAGTGTTGTGGTGAAAAATCACTGTTCCATGAAGTTTTAATGTACAGGTTTTAGAAAATCTTCCCCAAGTGTAGTGGTTCTGAAATACCATCTGGGTCTGTATGTGCAACTCGGGGGTTATATAAACAAATTACTGTTACACCACAGTGACCGTAGTAACATTTAGAAGAGGGAAACCCCATAAACAGCAGAAGGAAAAAATTACTTGCAGGAACTCATTGAACAAATCAGTAGAAAATTGGGTCATTTTCACTTGGTTTACTCTATGTTTTCACATGTCTCATACTCACCCTTTGCTTTAACTGTCCTCCCTTCACATGCAAATCGTCCCACCTCCCAATACCGAGGAGGGTAATCCTGACACACTTAGTGTGAACTAAATTACCATTGCTAGTATAGCCTTTCCAACAGAGATATCTTAGTATTCCTGCCACTGGAATATCTTGCTGTAGTCCAGAATACTTAAAAAACCCCATAAAAACAGTTCCTTTTCAGTGGCGAGGAAGTTTTAGATTTCTGTACAAAATTTGTACAGAACCAATATTTTTGCAAGTGTATGGTGTAGTGTCGAAGGACTAAATGCTCTAAAACCAGGCTTGAAATTGATTCAGACCCTCTCCTGTTCCAGCTGTCAGATGAGGAAGCTGTCAAGCAGTCCAGCTCCTCCATTGGGGCAGAACATTATCCATACACACACTCTGGGGAAGTACTTGTAAGGGTGATGCTGTGTTGATTCAGTTATGTGAAGTCCCCCAAATGCCCAAAATAATTCATACCAAAAAAACCCCACCAAACAACAACATTAAAAAAAAAAAGTTTTAGTGGGGAGGCTGCAGTAGTCATGGTTAGCTGAAAGGAAGCAACAGGAATGGCAAAACCAGCTGGAGCGATTGAAGTGTGGAGATTTACCCAAGGAGTGAAAATCCCAGCTGCAGGCATGCAGGCAAGGGACAGGAGAAAAGGCTGTCTGCAAACAGGGCTTGTCCACCCCAGGGTTTGGTTTCCACCTCTACTCAGCATGGCCCTGTGGTGTCTCTTAAAGATGCCCAAAGCTTTGGTAGTGCCTAAGTGATGGTGTGAGTATGGCTGTTGCCCAAGGGCAGAGGTGGGGAGGGCAGCAGCCCACCTGGGAGCTGTGACAGCAGCTGGGCTCTGCTCAAGGGTTTCCCAGCTGAACTGCACACACGGCTCTGCAAATCACCCCCTGCAATGCCCCTGCTACCTAAGAGTTGGCCCCAGACTTCTCCATATAAAGACCCAAGGATTGGTGTCTTTAATACATGTGATCACAGGGTAACCTGGGTGTCAGGGAGCATGGTTTTGCCATCAGCTCCTTGTGTGCCCTTCTTCACATCTCATACGAATGCATTTTCTGAGCTCTTCCTTTCGGCACGTCTCTGAGGTCTTGCCCCGTCACCTTGTGATGTTCCAAAACCAGAGTGAGATTCAAAGCACTTCCCAGCAGCACAGGCTTCACTGAAAGCCCGAAGTGTTGCTCTGGGTTTCTGGGTTCTCAGACCGCTGAGGAAAAAAAAATGCTGTTGGAGGCAGTCTGGGTTTGGTGACGGTGTGGTCCTTCCTGTCTCTGTGGCTCAACTAATTTTCTTCCTTTTTCTCAAGGCTGCGCTGCAACCTTCTTGCGAAAACCTTGTGGTTTGTTAGAAGAGTGCCATGGCATCACCAGAGCTTTAGCACTGTGTAAACATGAGTTAAGAGGCTCACAGTGCAACTTTGGTGTATTGAGAGTAATGGAATAGCTTTCCCCAGTCTTTTATCCAAAAAACATGGCCAAAGAATGGGCATCAAAGATGATATTCCACTGCATGGTTGGTGCAGGTTGAATAAATACGTTTTTCGTATCAGTGCACCGCTACCTAGAGCTCTGGGGGTTCTTCACATTGTCACAGTGTCAGGCAGTGACGGTGACAGTGGCAAGAGCTTTTGTGAAATGTGGTATTATGATCTGACAGCAAAACCCATCCTAAGGTATTCATTAAATTGTTCCAGGTGCCGGGACAGCCTATGATTATGTCAAACAGGGGAGCAAATTGTGCAGCCTGCTCTCCCGGTGCACACGAACTTACTCTGAAAGTCTGCCTAGGAATATTAAACACAGACAGCTTTGTTCAAGAAAACTCCAAACTGGCAGAGCCCATCGCCCCAAACAGTCACCCAGGGGGGGCTGCCAGTGCCAAAGCCTGTGCCGGTGCGGGAATGATATCCATGGATACAGGTCGCAGCTGGGCTGATCCAAGGGCTTCCCTTGGACATCAGGGTGTTTGGATATTCCCAACAGGCACAATGTTATCTGCAGCTCAGGCTCGGATGTGTACTTTTGGAAAGCAATGGTGCCCAAACCAGAAGCTGGAGTTCCCCAAGAAGCAGCTGTGCGGGGAACCCCTGGATGCAGCTCCAGGAAGTGCCTTTAGCGTGGGGGTTTGGCACGAAAAAGCCTGGTTCTCCCATGAAAAGTGAGTCTTGTGGAAGTTCTTCACCTAATACTGAAATTGCCTGTCAGGGTATTAATTAACCCTGTCTAGAAGAGGTTCAGGTTAGAGAACAACCTTTGTGGTCATGTAATACAGAGCGGGACGTCTTACACGAGCAAGGGCTCCCCGTGGCTCAGGAGTGAGCCACGTACTGGGAGCAGGACGGAGCACAGGGCCCATGGAGCCGTGTTCAGGCTGCAGAGCTGAGTGCCTGGATTGTAGGTCCTGCAAGACACACTGCTTGTGTCCACTTCTGCCTCTTGCTGCCAAGTTTTGTGACTTTTCTGGCAGTCTTTTGGGTTTTTTCTGCAGCTTGTAAAGAGCATTGTATGAAAAATACCCCAAGCTTTCATCTAAAAAAAATCTAGTCCTTGCAGTTAAAAAAAATAAAAATAAAAACAGCTGACACAAAAGCAAGACCTGGATGCATTATAATAGTTCAGAAATCAGATAAGAATGTCCAAAACCTATTTTGCAATTGCTTTGTAGGCAGGTCCATCTCATGTTTTGGCCTGAGGCATAGGAATGGAGAGAGGCTGACATGATTCTTTAGCATTTGGGACTAGCAATGCTGCTTGTCTCTGCTGCTGCTCTGATTTATCAGCTTTTTTAGAGAATGGGGCATTTATTTTAAATGTTAAAGTAAGAAATAGTCTGGCTTCTTGCACATTTATTTTCTCAGTTCATGCAAAAAATGACCTAATCCAAAAGTATTGTCACTTGTTATAAAAATTCAAAGTGGAGAAATCATTTAATCTCTTTTCAAGTAGAAAAGCAGTTCACAAATGAACATGGAGGCTGCGGAATCAAGGTCTGCTACGAAGAAATCCAATTTGGCCAATTTGGCAAAATTAACACTGCAGTTAGCTAGAAATTTGAGCTATGCCCGCATAGAAGACTCAAAAACCCCTAGAAGATTCATGATCTCAACTCAGCCCAGAGGAGGAACAAGTGGTGAGCAGCTGTTTGACAGCCATAAACCATGAGAGAAGCGAACCTGAGTGGCCAGCTCAGTGCGCATGGGCAGACACGATACGTGGTGGGGATGAGGGACCTGGGAAAATGGCCAGAAGACATGCCAGGGAGCAGTGGGTCCCAGCTTGGAACTCAACTGCTTTGGTGAGAAATAAAAAGAGCCAGAATTTATAGATCACATTTTACAGGTATCTGGCCTTGGAGAACATTCGTGAGTTTTAAGAGAGAAAGAAAAAGCAGATTGTCGTGCCCAGGATAGTGCATGTGTTTGAAGGAATGCCTGGGAGCAGAGCTGGATTACTGCACAGGTTTGCTGAGGCTAAAGACACCTTGCACAGCAGGGCCATCATGAGCAAAGAGGAATGGCAAAATCCATGGCAATTTGCTGTAACTTAGATAAAGCAGTATTAAGGAAAGATCAGATTCCTGCTGGAGTTCAGGTTAAGCAAGCACTGCCTCTTCCTTTCCTCTCTTTGTCTGCCATATGAGTTTCATATTGCTTTTTGGGCCATGCAGGGAACTTTGTTTTTCATTTACACGAGAAGAGCAATCTGATGACCTTGGTGACAGGTATCAAGTCATGTTTTTCAGACTACACGCTGAGCAGCAATGCTAGGATCCCCACCAGCAGTATCATTTTGCATAGCTTATCCCAGAGGAAGTAAATGCACAAGCTGCTCCGTGCTGGCCACAGTAGGAATTCCAAGTGCTATAGCACACCAGACAAACTGCATTTAAAAAAATACCCCAGCTGCTTCAGCTGGTAGGCCTGGGAGCCAGCTGTCCTGTGCTGGTGGTAAAGGATAACTGGCCAATGTAACCTGAACAGGCAGCAGGATGCTACGGGGTACCCTCTTCACAGCATCTGAAACGCTTCAAGCTCCCCATGGGTCTCAAAAAAGCCAAGGGAAGGAGGCAGTGCACCTAGCAGCTAGCCCCCATCTATGCAGGCTAGCACCTGTGCTGTCCTTTCCTGGTTAGTTTTTCATTAAAAATAGGTCAAAATGAGTCAGCGGCCTGAGGTGGTGATACTTAGCCACTGAGGTAACTGTTAGTTTTCTGGTCATAAGAGAAAACAGCAAAGCACATCTTGCTGCTTGCACTATAAAATGTATTTGCTAAGACCACTGGGGGTTAACACAGAGACCTGTGAAGAAACAACATGTGTAAGAGTATACAGCAGAAGTTTTGAAGTCATGACTTCTTGCTGATGCCTGGTTATTCTAGGTGAACCCCTGCTTGGTACCATGGATGGTGTGAGCCTCAAATCCCTTCCTGGTAGCCAAGGAGAGATTCCCAGTTTTCTTTCTGTCATATTGCCTTCCTACTAAGGCAACCCAGATTCCAATCCCAAAATCAGTCTCCAGCCATGCAGGAGGGGTTACTACAGCTAGTAGTAAGCAAGCAAGAAAGCAGCAAGTCATGCAGCACAGAGGCTCAGTGCAGCATGCACCTCTGGGATTTTATCACAGACCAGTTCTAATCCGGTCCCGCGGGCTGGGTGCGCATTGGCAATTGAAGTGATCCTCTGGCTAAACTTCCCCTGGCAGGAATCCAGCTTGCACACTCCAGGACTACATTGCAATGTGAGTCACAGTAAGGGGGGCAAGGGGGCAACCACAAAATTAATGTTAAAAATGTGTTCTTGGTCCAAATTAAACTACTAATTTAGAGAAACCTAGATATAATGAGTATCTTACCCAGGGACAGAACCCCAGCTCAGCATCCCAATGCTGTCTAGCTGGAAGAACTGGAGGGCCAACAGGAGCTAAAAAAATTTAAAAAATAATCACTGCTAGCCATCTGTGCTGCTTCTCCTTATTTCTATGTCTGTCTGTCTCTACAGACAGCAACTGAACGCTACTACTTTGCATGTCAATATCATTTCACTTTGCCTTCACTTAAAATTCATTTCAGTTTGAGGAGAGTGATTTCAGGCTGGCTGGCAAACTATCAGCATCTCATTCTCTAGGGAACAGCAGCCCCAGATGGGACTGTGAGAGCGTGTCCCACCAACTGCAGGCGAGGTGCCCGTGAACGCAGCGTGCACAGCACTGTTCCTTCTCTGAGCCGCGAGGGCTGGTCTGAAGTAGCAAAAGGCAGCAGGGAAATGGAGTAGCGCTGGCATAGCACAGGACAGGGAACACCCAAATCCTGGCTGCCTCTCCACGATTATCACTTACTTCCCCTTCTGTGGCATTTACTATGGGCTAAAACTGTAAGTCCGCTCATGCGAGAGCTGCAGATACATACCGCCCTTAAAGGTGTTGATTCAGAGATTAATTTAATAATTAATATTATTCTGTTAATTATATCTCTACCGTGGGTTTTCCTAAAATATCAGATGTGGCTATATAAACATCAGTTATCCAGATATGTTATCTCCACCTCTTTCCCATTTGTACCTATCTTGTGAGGCAACAAGTGCACATGGATGCTGGCCATCCTTACACCCAACGGGTGCTCAGGACAGTGCAGCTCTGGAGCCACAACGCGGAAGTGGAGCTGCTGGGTGTAACTCTGAACAGAAATGATGCAACTCGGTCTAAGAAACTAATGAAGTGGTAGCAAGTAGGGCAAGATTGTTTTGAAATAAGAATGAATTATTATTGTATACTAAGCTGATTATGCATCCAGGTTGAGATGTACAGAATGGGCTACACTATAGCTGGGAGAAGCCAGGCACACAGCCAGCCCCATACAATGTGTGTGTTTGTGCAGCTAGTGGCAAGCAAATCCATCACCCTCTTTGGAGAGTACCGTAAATATGAGCGGGGTCTGCCAGATGGCAGACATCCGGAAAGACACAAGGAGAGAGCAAAGCGTAACCGCATTGTGCATGGCAGTAAGCACACTGGGTCTGTTCACAGGTGGAAACTTGGAAATCACAGCCGTGGTGCGAGCTCACGGGAAAATGCTGACAAAGTCAGACCCCAATTCCCCAGCCTCCTCTGCGTAATTGAAAACTCAGGAGGAGGGTCCAGACTGATCTCATCTTCTACGGTTCCGCAAATCTGGAGGCAATGACAAGCCTGGCTGTGGCTGAGCTGCTCTTGGTGCAGGGCACACAGAAGGGCTGTAGGAAGACAAACTGACTTACAGTGCTCTTGTGGCTCATTAGCTCTGGGTCTAATTAGAGACTGGATCATCCTGTAGATTGTATCAGGATAAAATTCCAAAATCAGAAAGCACAAGGAATGCAAAGATATTCCCTCTTCCTCCTCTCACTTCCTTTGCCCATCAGTCCCTATGGGCAGCCACAGGATAAGGTATCCTAGAGCTGCTGAATGCCAATGTGGAATAGGGAGGGGGAATTTTTATGTAGCTGTTTTCTCAGTTGCGTTATGCTACTACTTCCAAAAATTGAATTCCATTAAATGAAGACAAGAATGGCTGGAAGAAAAGAAAGCTGCTTTCCCCGCTCCTTCCCTGCTACTGCGTCCAGTTTGTATGTGAATATGGTTCTTGCTTATTTGCAAAACTTTTTGCCTTTTTCCACTTTCAAAGCAAGCTGAGGAAACAGCGAGCAACATGGGGCTCATGCCCATGTCCTCCTTCCTCACCTCGCCTGCCTCAGCCGGCAACACAGGTGGGCAAGGACGAGCTGCAGCTCCCTGGGGAGAGGCAGCTTACCTGAGACTCAAGCAACAGTCCCTGTGCAGCACGCTTTCCGAATTGCTCCCCTGTATGATAGATAGGGCCAGTCTTCTAGCTTCTGGTGTCCTTTAGTTTTGTTCTTATCCCATATGAGCCCAAATAAGAGAAGCCTCAGAAACCTGTCTGGGTCCAAGTGAAAACAGGTAGCTCAGAATAGTTAATTTGATTTACACCAAGGGACAAACCAGCGTGTGTTTTTGAAGCCAGCTGCTGTTAAGTTTTCCAGACTTGCACTTTACTCCAGTAACAAAAAGCCCTAGCAGAAACACCACCATTTAGGTGTTGGTCTGTGACAAATTTCAACAGCCGTGCAGCATCTCTTGAGGCAACACTGGGGTGTGTGTTTGTCAGGGACTGACAGGAGGGTGCTTTGTGAAGGTACAAGGCTTCTCCACACTGCTGTGATATAATGGGTTCTTAGTGACTTGTCAGTTCATGTTTTCAATTACTGTTATTACTATTATTTTTAAATTGTGGGTGTTTCTAAAATTGCTTTATATCAGATAATAAGTATACTTATTCTTCAGCTACAGTAATTAGCATTCTGAGTGTGATTCTGCCACCTTGATGGCTCAAAGAGCTGGAACTGGTTACCGCATACACAAAGCTCTTAGCTCTTTTCCATAAATAGATTATAACCTCCCAGTTTTAACTCTTGATGTCCCAAAGACCATCCTTTCTGCCTCTGGCTTTTCTGTGGCTTATTCCTGTCATTTTTTTCAGAGGTTTTACCTCACTAAATGATGTATCTCGCAAAGCAGTGCCACTCTTTGACTGAAATAAAAATGCAGTCCCTAAACAATTCCCATCGTGTTGCCGTAAAGCACATTTACTCCAAGCGTCCCTAATGAACAGCTTCCATGTTAGCCTCTCCCAGGCCACTTTTACATTTCCTACCAATTGTGCACGCATTCCCCAGCCCCAGGAGGGGACACTTCTGATCATTGCCAGGCTACAGCCCAGAGCAGCCTGAAAATGCTATGTGTGCCCATCTAGCTGGAAAAAAAAAAGCTTGTGAGCAGTAGGTACAGCTGAGGGAAGTCTTGCTTTTAAAAACTGCCTTAAAAAAAAAAATCTGAGTCTGACCTAAAAAGAAGCAAAGAAGCAGAGCAAGTCAATAACAGCAAAGAGAAAGGAGGATTCGATAGTGTGCCACTGCTGAATGCAATGACAGCTTAAGGTATGTTATTAAACCAGAAGAATGTTTTCCTTAAAAACTTACAGTATTTTACTGGAGAAAGCTCTGAAGGGGCATTTCAAAACACAAACAAACCAAAGGGGGAAAAAAAAATCCAGACCAGATGAAACCTTGAAAGATGGTTCACAAGGACTTGCATTAAACTGAGGGAAAGAGACTGAGTTACCTCATAGAAGTGACTGAATTTTTTTTATAAGCCTTGTTAGGAGGGTGTATATTTGTTTTATGGTCCGCCTCCGGCCTGGTGGTGAACCTCAGAGACAATCATAATCTAACTTTTTAAAGACTGGGAGATACCTAAAGCCCTGAAACCATGGCACAGCCAGCTCTGTTTAATCCAGTAAGCTGTTTTTCTCCTCACTGGACTAGACTTGCATACCATTCCATTCAGAAGCTAAAGCCTGTTTACCTTGTTACGCAGAAGTCTGCTGCTCTCCTATCACAGACAAAGCATCTCAGCTGGCGTTCTTACAGTATGAAGGTAAAGAAGCTGCTGGCAGATATTCATTATGTCAAGTCATGGGGTTTGAAGCTCACTTCACACCTTGAGTTTGCCATCAACCAAGTCCTTTCACTTTCCAGACCCACTAGAAAGCCCGTGTTTTTCTCACCGCTGATATGGAGGTTTCTGTCTGTACAATAGCTCAAACTGCCCAAAGAGCAAATGCATCCTCCATTTAACTGCCAACACGGGCAGAGATGAAATGGCTGTATTGGAGATTAGGACAGAACCAGGTCTGTTGATCACTGCCTGGGTGTGTTTGCACACAGGACATCTTGCTTTGGCTGCAAGATAAAGCTGAGAACTGGTACGTGGCTTTACTAAAGTGCAGAAAGAGCCAAACTGACTTTTTGTTAAAAGTGACAATGCTAGAACGTACTGGGTTTAATTTTAAGGAAAAATAATATATGAATGCTCCTATTTGTAGCACATTTAGCTGCTTTCTAGCAGGTCAATTTGTAGTGAGTGTTTCCACCGACACCAGGAGACAGCTCCCTAACCTAACCTGCCAGTGGTCCACTTACTGTGTGCAACCAACACATCCTCCTTTCTGTGGTAATTGGGTCTAATAATAAAGCAAACAGCCACCAGATAATAAAGGTGAGCTCAAAACCCAGCTCCCGGCTTGGCTGCTGCCAGGAGCCACATTGTAGATGTGCTGAACTCAGGCACTTCCCTTTGGTGTTTATGTGCTGGGGACACCTGTCTTGAGGTGCCAGAAATGCCGTGGAAGCCTTTTAACTCTTCCCTGAAGGCTTCACCCCAAATCAAGCCCCTGTCCTCAGGAGAACAGTGCCAACCCATTATACACTGCTGCTGGGAGAGGTTGTAGCTTGTTAAGAGGCAATGAGTGAGATGTTTGAAAATGTAATTAAAATGTTTTTCAATCATTTGTGAAAACTCTTTTAATGCAGTGTAAAGCTTGATAATGTCTGTGGTTCTACTTTGACCTGATGAAAGCTCTGAATGGAAACTATACAGTAGGTAGTATTTACTCTGGCAGTGTGTCAGTAGGCAATGTCTACCGCTTTTATTGCTCTGTGGAATAAAAGTTTTGAATTTTGTTCTGTGCTGAACCATTTATTGTCTTGAAATTGGCAGCAGTAACACCCAGCTGGATGCCGGTATGTTTTGTGTTTGTGAATAGGCTGATCCATGGGAAACAATCTAGCAGACAAATCAACTTCTTTATGAATTAAACAAAATCTTTACTTGGGTATGAGGCATTTGAGCCTGAGGGAGCTATTTTTTTGGAAAAGGCCCATAAAAGGACTTTTCAAGACATGGACTTTTTTAGTCTTAAGTATGATACACTTAGATTGCCTTTAGTTATGCTTTGCTTTGCATAACCCAGTGGATTTTTATAAAACAATATCTTCTATGCAAATGGTGCTGGAGTCCAAAGCTCTGAATTGAGAATCAGAACAGAGCTCAGTGTCTGGCCAAGCCACTGAGCTGCTTAAATTCTTCTTCTGCCTCCCACCTTTTTTTCTGCCTGTCTCTGGGACAGGAACTGCGATTTCCTATCTGTTTCTCTATTGCATAGCACCAAAAAGTTGGTGCTTATCTTATAAGCAAAAGAGAGACATACAAAGTTTACCCAAAAATAGCCGAGTGTTCAGTACCAAAAATAAGCATAACATGTAGAGAAAATTCTGTGTGCTTTGAGCCAGTCTTATCAACTCTCACAATCTTGTGAATGTCATGGGATCTGATATTTTCTTAATTCTCCGGCTGATAGAAATCGAGGAAACACATGATAATCTTGAATCCATTAAAACAATGAAAAAATCACATGTAAATTTCTAGCTTTGTGGTTGCTGAGAAAATAAGAAGCAAGACGGTCTTGAATCCTGAAGGTAAATAAAATCATCTGATGGTCATTCTGACCCTTTATTCATTCCTCCTGGGTTAATGTGCTTAATGTTTCTTGGCTGTTTCTTTGACATGACCACACAAAAAATTAGTTCATCGTAAAATATCCTGTAACAACCTTTGTTCTCACCACGTCAGCCACCTTTATGATTTTTTTTTTCTTCTTTACAGATCCAAGTGTGTGCTAGCAGTCAGCCCACAGCAATGTGCATTGGATATGCTCACAACTTACACATGGCTTGTTCTCTCTGTAACTTTAATAATGGGCTCGTGTGCTTTTCTTCTTCCTTACATGCTGCGTGCTCAGGCTATTACACTGGCACTCAATGGAAATAGGCTCCATTCTCGCAGACTTCCCACATGACTTCGGGAAAGTCACTGTAACAATTCCTCCATTTTTCCTGTATGACATGAGGATAATCATATTTCCTTTCCTGGTCTGTTTTGGACTGCAGAGTCTTTTGGACAGATTGTTTCTTAGCACAAGTGCATATAGGGCCATACCCAACCAGGCTTTATAATAAATCTCTGTTTACTTTATGCATCCCTTGGAGCAAGGACTGGGATTTAGGTTTCCCTCCTCCCAGGCTGGTCCAGAGGAGATGTAACAAAGGGATGAAGCCGACAACAAGCATCCTCACAGCTATGCTCAGGCCACGTGCCAGCAATCTACACCCTGGACATTCATAGGTGAGTAACCTTGCACTGGGTTCCACAAAACATGGACTAGGAATAGCTTAAGGTTGTTAATGTTGGTGTGAAATGTGGCTGGCATTGACTAACCATTCATGGATATTTTTAAATGAAAAAAACCCCCAACAAATAAACCAAAAAGAATCAGGTTAATAAATTCAATATGCAGTCCATGTCAAAGAATATGCTCTGGGCAGGGCTTTTACCAAAGATCTAGGTGATACCGTTTGCTTTCTTGTAGCACAGCTTTCAGAGATGGGCAGGCACATTTTTGTCACGTGATTTAATCTGGACTATGATAAGCTCCAAAGACAAACTCAATTTCCTTATTCTTTCCTTGAATTCATATAGCTTTAAGATGTCACCTTTAACCGTGTTTCAGAGTTCGAATGCTTGATATTTTCAGGAAGAAATGTGAGAAAGAAAGAAAAACATAATAGTTTCCGATCATCAAATATTTTGGATGAGTCATTCGCCTGCATCGCTAGATAAATGCAACAGGACATCCTGTAACCGTTGTGCAGTTTCTTTAACTTCTACTTTTTTTTCCCCTACAACGTAAATAATGAAGTAGGGAAGAGAATGGCAGTGGAGTCCTGTGAGGGCATTTGTCTTCACTTGCATCCTCTCCCACATTGGGAGAGGCAAGTCAGTCACCTCCTGGGGTGACTACACCCCTCAGTACTAAGACACACAGACAGATGGTGGTCTTCTGGCCAGCAGCAGGGAATCCAAAGGCAAAGCCTCCCGAGGGAGGTTAGAGAAGCTGATGTTATTTTCCTGAGGCTTTTGCCTTGTGGAGGGGTTTCTAGCATCAGATGGAGACCATAGCTCTAAGTATTCACTAGAACTTTCCTGGAAAAGACCTGGAAGAGGGGCTTCTGTGCCACCAGTCCTTTCTCTCACCCAGTCTCAACATTAGTTGCCCCCCAGCTATTTTTTTTTAGCTCTTGCATGCCGGTAGAAGAATTTCTAAGAGATTTCTTTCTTTTGGATGCTCATAAAGGGTTACAGCTGACAAGAATACCAGTAAGAGTAGCATAACTGAAGTAAAAAAAATTCCTGCTCCTAAAAAAAAGAAAACAATAAATCAGAACACAATAATTCTGATCCTGGAGCTGGCATACTTAAAGGTAGCAGAGAAAGAAGGAAAAGTTGAAAAACTGGCCAAAAAAAAAAAAAAAAGCTTTCTTCTTTCTGCTCTTTGTGCAAGTACAAACAGAGCTTTGAACCTTAGATCTATCAAAAGTTGATCTGATCTTACCCAAAGGCCTTGGGACAAAAATATCTGATATCAAGTAGATAAACATCTAGTCAGAAATCTTAGAGTAAGCCTGAGAAACAGTTTGCATGTGTGTGTGTACACATATGTAATCACCAAAAATTAAACAGACAGCTTTATGGTGCCAGACAAAGTGAAAGAGAATTAGTGGAGAGATAACAAAAGAATAAAGCCTAACTTGCAGTAATAATTCCTGACAAAATTTCAGAGGCATGACTTCACATGAAATAACTGGAACCCTCTGAAATTCATCTCCTCAAAATCCCTTTTCAAGACTTGTCCCTACTGTGACACTTAGAAGCTGATGAAACTGGAATGGTTGTGTGTTACTGAGGTGCAGAGGATTTTATTTAATTTTTCATTGCCACTTATGTATTCCCTTTACTTAGTGTCAAGAAATGCCTTTTTGTGTTTACACAGTAGGTAGCACAGTGGTCTTCAGCTGTGGTCGTGGTTTCAATAAACTCCATTAATAATTACCAGGAACCAAATCTGTCAATAAATGTCTCAT